>NC_079343.1:16440113-16769363 GCF_029582105.1 Oenanthe melanoleuca | reverse complement strand
CTGTTTACCTGGCACCACAAGCACTATTCTGTTTATCTTCAGATGTTCCTACAGAAACAGAAGGTTTTACACTCTGGTGAATAAGGCTCCTTCACCCCCAGGGACGTTTGGGTGTTTTTTTTGTTTTTCTTTTTCCAAATGCACTGCTCTTCCTGTCAGCTGCGGAAAGCCTGTCCTGTGATTTCTGAATTGCTCTGTAACCTGCCTCCCCAAGGGGAGAGACTGCTCCAGGGCAGAGAGACAGGGCTTGCTGACAGCAGCTGAGGGGCTGTTCCCAGCACTGATCTGAGCCAGCATGAATGGTTCTGCAGGACTGGGATGTGTCCTCCTGCACGGGGCCACCTTCCCCCAGGACAGTCATTGTTGGTGCTGTGTGTGTGAGGAGTTGGCTGACAGGGAATAGGTTTTAGCTGGTAGCTTGAAATCAAATTCATCATACACCTAATGCTTTTCATTGCCCCAAATATGAAAGATAAGGGCTCTGAACCCTTGAGAGATGGCTTGGAAGGTGGGAGATCCCCCTGAGGATTTCCTCCTGGGCACAGTGAGAAAAGGCTTTGGTTTTAGAGGGATTGGAGCAGGGCACCTCCAATGCTGGAGCACTGTTCCTCCCTACCTGCCACAGCAAATATTTTGATTGCAAGAGCCAAAGCAATAGTGTACTTTCTCATCTGCAATCCTATCCTCAAACTCATTTCAGACCTGTCAGCTGCAGCTGGACACTGGGCACAAACAGGGGCAGATCCTGTTTCCCCTAAAGCAGACTGGGCTGGGATGATTCTGCTTCATGCCAAGCCTGTGTGCACCTCGGGCTGCTGAGATGGCAGTGTCCCCTCTGCATGCTGGAGAAGGCAGCAAAAAGTAGGAATTTTGTGGTTAAACTCACCCTTCTGAAAATCCCTTTATGCCAAATCGACCCCATCAGGAGGAATCCAGCACTGAGCTGATTTATGGCTGAGTGCAGCAGGCTGTGTGGAGGGTGTTTGTTCAAACAATACCAGCCCCTTTTACCAAGCACTGTTTTATTTCCAGTTCAATTAAAACACACTTAGCAGGGCTTGCTATTTTCTTAAATGTGCCTGATCTTCAATGAAATTAATATTAATGTCTGCTCAGTGTGCAAGTGAGTAAAGTGACACATGGAAAATTGCACATTCTTGACTCAGCAATGCAGCTTGCAGGGTGACTTCATGCCCCTGAATGAGAGGATCAGCATGCCAGATGTGCTTGGTGCCTGACCTCTTTACAGGCTCTGAAAGATCACACATCACTTTAAAATGTCATTTCATGCATGCAGCAGGAAGAAAGAGAGTCTGATCTCGCTTCATGTTACTGAGCTGCCCGTTTAATTTTGTTAAGGTGGTGTGAATGTCTTAATAACATGAAGCAGAGCTCTGATCTCTGCTCTGACTGTGTGTTTCCAACAGACACCCTGATGCCTTTTTCAGGGCCAGAGTGGGTAACAATCTGTATTTTCTTGCTATTAATTATAAGGCTGCATCTCATTCTGATTTTAAACAAGCCTTCCAGCGCAGCTGATAAGCTTGAAGTCCTCAATTCCAGTCAGACATTGAATTCTGCTGAATTGTTTTTTCTTGAGGCAAAAGCAGTAAATGTGAGTATAGAAATAATACCTTTAAAAATTGTGATGGCATTTCTAAGCCACGAAAGTCAGATGGTAGTCAGACTTTCCTGCTCTTGGCCCTGTTCTCTGTGATAGAGTTGAATGTCCTTTCTTTTTCCTTGCCTAACTGCTCACTCCAAAAATCCTGCTGAAAAGAATTCAGAGAGCAATCCAGGTCTCTGTAATAATCATGTTCCCATAGCAAATTATATAACAGAATTTTGTACACTTGTATTTTTTCCTCTCCTCCAGTGCATTCCATGCACCTACACAGTCATGCTAATTAATCATGTAATAAACTTAAATGTGGCAAAAAATCTGTTCACAGGGAGTTGCAAGACAGCTGGACTTGGAAAGCAGCCAGTCATTAATTTTGTTTTGTTTGAGAAAACCTAAAGGACATTATCTTACTGAATATGAAGCAAACTTCATGCAGTAGGAGCTGTAATCTAAGTAGACAAATTATTTCATTGAAGTAGTCCAAAGTGAATCCTGATATAAAAGTTTGCTCATATGAAAAAAACAAATCTGTGAGAGTTTAACAAAGCCATTAAGAATTAAACTAAAGAAACTAAACTAATGTTAAGTTAGACTTAATTAGTTTAGCTAAATTTAAGTAATCAAATGCATAATGTATACCTATAGAAGGGCTAAGTAGCAAGAACTTAACTTTGAGCCTCAGGCGTCTTTTAAATAAAAAGAGGTGTATTGAGATATGCACCTCAATTTTTTTATAGATTGTCTTAAAGTGTGCATAATACAGTAATCCCTGCACTTGTGGGGAATTACAGGAGGGTGAAAGCAGGGTCTACTCTAAGACACCACTTACAGTGACAACTTTCCACTTGCACACTCCTTTCTAGGGAAAGGAGTAACTTTGAGTGCTCTGCCAGTTTGACAGCAATGTTTACTGGTAAAGGATCAGCTCTGAGGCAGGAATAGCTTTCATAGTTTCAGTTCAGATGCCAGAAGTTTTGGCCACTGTTGTGCTGAATCACATTTAAATCTGTAGCTCTATTGAGTTGGTGCTTAAGCAGAAGCCCAGTGATGCTCCTGATGATCCAGGCAGACTGGGAGCATTCCCAGGTGACTGCATTCTGCAGAGCTAACCCAGGCACTGACATGGAGCTGACACAGTGGGGAGCACAGGGGAAAAGGAGCTGGGGCTGGGCAGAGGTGTCATGGTCCAGGAAACACCTAATTTCTTCAAAATACCATTAACAAAGCATGTGATAACTTCTAGCTATATTCCTGATCAACACTAGATGTTGCTGTGCTGCTACTCATGTAAACTATACATTAGCAAGGTTTTTAAATGGTATTTACTGCAATTTCCTCTTTCCTGTTTCTATTAGTCACTATATCCTGACACTATATGCTGGGGAAGCAGCCACTTTAATTTACTTTTCCTTTGAAGTTTCAACTTTCTTTGGATAATATCAAGTTTATAATTCCCCCTTGAATGCACATGTAAAACTTTATAAGAAAAAGAGACTCTTCAAGTGATAACATGAAGCAATTCCTATATGAATGTCAAATATTTACTTAACTCTGCTTCTGGATTTTTTGCAATCCAAGGGGAATGACATTGTTAACCGGACGATTCCGGGAACAGACTGACAGCTGCAAGGCCACGGAGGGAAGTTTGTTTATAAGGGGACAAAAAAAATATAAAAAAACAATTTAAAAAAAAATGTTTAGTCCTGCTGGGTTTCAGGCTTTCTACTCCCACGTGTTTGAGTGGGAGAAAGGACAAATCTTAGGACGTTGATTTCCCCATGGCAACAGAAAACGGAAATTACTTTAACCCCATCTAGTGACAGATGACTCATTGCTCAGCCTGCTGCTATTTTCCAAAGCACTAAAACAATACAGCTGCAAAGAAAAGGCCAGCCTGTATTATCTCATAGGCTGAGCACCAGGCTCGTGGGAGAGGGCAGTTCTCTGGCTGCCTTTCAGTCGAAGAAAGGCAGAGCTGGAGCCTTTTGGCTGTTTTATTGTGTAAAGCAAACGTGCCCATGTGCTCTCCATCTCTGTGCTGCTGGGAGGCAAACCTGGAGTGTCCCCAGGATGGAGGTGATGCAGTGGGATGAGGTGCTGGTGTTCTATTGCTTGGTCCTGCTCACTCTGGATATCATGGAATGGTTTGGGTTGAAAGGGATCATAAAGATCATCTCATTCCAACTTCCACTATCCCAGGGTGCTCCAAGCTCCATCCAACCTGTCCCTGGACACTTCCAGGGATTGGGCAGCCACAGATTCTGGGTGCCTGGGCTTCACCACCCCCACAAAGAACCTTTTTCTAATATGTAGTTTAAATCTCTCCTCTTTTGGCTTAAAACTGTTCCCCCTTGTCCCATCTTGCACCCAGGGATCTGACAGGACCTTGCCATGCTTTCAGTTGAAATACAGGAATGATTCATTCCCAAATGCAGCCTGGGGAGGGGACAGCAGGGATGAGCAGGGTTTCCAGGCCCCTACATATCAAAAAGATACCTGATGGCTGAAGTGCATTCTGTATTGCTGGGGAAGTCATAACAAAATCCCCCAGGGTGTGCTGTAATAGGAATATTCATATTTAAAAGGTTGGTACCTTCTCTTCTTGCTGGTTTTCCCAAATCCTAGTAAGGATTCTGTAAGGCTCAGAAGTGAGGCTGGTAAGACTTACTGAGCCTAAGGTTTGTTTTGTGCATGGGGAAGGTATCATGTTACTCCTGAGATGATAGTGAATAACTGGTCAGTTAACATCACTTTATTCACCACAATCTGGGATCACACGTCACAGCATTAGGAAATCCAGGATCCCAGGAAAACTGCGTGGTGGGATGGTGTCATGGGATATGTGAATCATTTTCTTTCTGGGAAAGACAGGCTGAGCTGCTGGTACAATAGCTGAGTCTTTACTCAATCTTGTCATTTGTATGCTGGTATGATTAGTTTTCTTTTTCTAATAGCAGAAAATCAGGTCCACAAGGTTCTGTTTGGACAGCATAATTATCAAAAAGAATAGCTCCATTACCAGGTTGTTCTGGAAACCAAAATCTGCCTTAGCAGCACAAAGATTATCTTCCTGCAGGAATCAACACATACCAACGTGAGCCCAGACCTTGACTGAGGGCTCCAGCAGCACACTGCTATCTGCTTGTTATCTGGGAACACCCTGGGGCTGGCTACAGCTGTCCCAAAGCCCTCATGTCAACAGCAGCTGGACCAGGCTGCTCAGGCCAGCTCTGATTACTGGAGAATGAACCACTGAGTTCTGTCAGGGAGGTGCTGCTGGGCTGTGAGGTGTTATCTTATTCTGATAAGGTTTTCTTACAGTTCTGCTCAGTACTGTGCTACAAGGCAAAATGTCCCCTCCCAAAATTGCAAGAGCCCTGAGAAACTGCCAGCTGTGGGGAAGGAGAACCAGAGATCACCACATCTTACCCTTGAAACAGAAATTATGACTATTCCTGTCTAAACCTACAGCAGCCTAGTCAAGCCAGAGAAAGATGTGGGAAATCAGATTAAATCCCACCTTTCGAGACTCCATCCATCAGCATTCTGGTTTAGAAGCCCATGACTTATGACACTGAACAAAAAGACTGCTCCTTTCAGAGAAAAAACCAAAATGTCTATGTAGAAAATGAGAATAACAGTTCTAATATAGGTTTTTCTGCTTTAGTGTTCACTTCTTTACCTAGAAAATGGCTGTATTACCTGGAAAAAATATTTTTGTATTTTGCTGCTTGAGGGGGAAAGAGCTAATTAAATTTGTAAAAGTGGAAAATAATGTTAAGAGGTCTTTGTAGGCCTGTGGTTCTGTCTGCTGGTGTCAGCTTTACTGCTAATATGTGCAGATGGTAATGAATGAGCTACCATCAAGCTTCCTTTATTGTCCTAGGGCCTCACTCAGCTCATAAATGTCTTCACTGGTTATTATTTCCAGTTATTTAGTGTTCAGCTGGTGAGTGCAGCAGGCATGGATGCTGCACCCCAAACCACCAGAGCAGGAAAAGGAATGGCAGATTTTCAACCAAGCCCTCGACCCAGCTCAGAGAGGCTGCAGGGGATGCACTGCAGCAGCCACACGTGAGCCAGCCTCAGTGCTGAACCCAAGCCCTCCCAGCTGAGTTGTTTGTACATAAATATGACTTTCTAGCAAGAGCCTGGGCCCCTGGGATGTGTAGAGAACCAAGCCAAGGCCAGGCACAGCCCCAGGGGGGGCAGTGTGCAGGGCTGCTGGCTGTGCAAGTGGGTTTGAGTGGGGTGATGGAAGGTGGTGGAGCTCCCAGGGGGCTCCAGGACTTTTGGATAATGCATTTAGGCTTGCCACAGAACATGCTGTGCAGAATTTTGCATAGCCAGAGGACAGCATTTCTTCTCACAAACAAGGACATAATAGTCTTTTCCAGAAGAAGAATATAAATTACTTTCCCTATAAAGCAGTTGAAGCTGTGGGCAAGCGCAGTGTTTGCTCTCTGATTTACCAGCCTGGTGCCTGTGCTGGGTTCAGCTCTTCAGTCCATAGAAACACTTCCTGTGCCTCTTTCAGCCTGCAAACACTGTGGTGGCTTCTGGAAACCACAACCAACCGCTGTGCACTTTCTGTCAGTAGTTCTTGTTCGTACCAGCGGGTTCTTCTTCCAGCTGTGTCCACGTATCTGCTCCTCACCTCATCCCCAGGAAGAGCAGCTCTTCTCCTCTGCCAGGCTGGTGCAGATTGGGGTCCAAACTCACCATCTCCACTTTGCAAACCTACTTTCTTCTACTCTGTCAGAACATTTTCATGCCTGTTAAGCCATAAGGGCTCATCTGTACCTGGCTCTCTGGACAGCCAATGTTCTCTTCCTAAGCAGCCTCCAAATCTCCCATGGAACCCCAAGGCTAGTTTCCCTATGACTAGAGACTCCAAGAAATATCATCCTTTTCCAATCCTCATCACAGCAGAAGGAGTTTCTTTCTTGGTATCTAATTCTCCTAAACATGTTCAAGTTTTCCTACTGGAGCTTGCTAATTTCCAAGTAGAGTTGTCTATAAAAATTTCCCTCAATTTCAACACATTTTCTCTTGCACTGGGGCTATGGAAACAGCTGCAGGCTGCCAGCTTTCCTGGCTCACCTTCCCAGGAAGGCTGCAAATTCATGTTTCCTGGGACTACAATTCCCAGAAGACAATTTATCTTCCCCCAAACCGGGAAACATAGCTTGCTGCATCTGTTGCACCTTTCTAAAGGCTTCCTCCTGCCATGAGTGAGGAAGGGATGAGCCTTCCTGCAACAAACTGGGAGCAGGAGGGGAATGTAGTAAGGGGCAAAGCATCCTTGTCAGCACAGCTCCTGCCCAGTCACAGCTCTGTGCAGTTAGGGGAGAGCATCTCAGGTCAGTGCCTGAGGGCACTGCTTCCACTTTCACAGAACTACACCATCCCAAGCAAAAGTGGTGATTAAAGGGCTGGCTGGTGTTTAATTAAGTGTTTTTGGGACTGGGTGAGAATGTTAGAAATGCCCTCCTCAGCTGTGTGTCTCCACTGAAGGAAATTTCAGTGTGTCTGCTCTGAAGAGGCCACAAAATCCTCCTGAGTAGCCTCTGATCAGACACGTTTGTGGTTCCTGCTGAAGCGGTGATGCCAAACACCCCACTGGCTTCCTCCTCCTGGGGGAACAGTCTTAGGAAAAATGTTTAAAGGAAGGACTGAACTCATGGCCCTCAGCAATCTCCAGTACTGTTCCGGGTGCTGTGACTCAGTACCATCCTTGGCCACTTAACAACTCTCAGTGCTCCTAATTAAAACCAGCCTTTGCCCAGACTATCATTGTGTGAGTGCTGTCTCCATCAGCAAAGTCATAAATAGTGGTACCACCCTCAACAGCCCTATTTGAATGGGGGGCTGTAATCTCCTGAAGGAAACTGGGTTTTTTTTCCAATCAGAAGGCAAAGGTGTTCTTTTTACAACATCCTTCTACAGTCTGCTTTTCAAAAGATGGAAAGCTCACGATTTTGGAATCACAAGGAGCCTCCCAAAAGTCAGCAGAGTGTGTCACTGGCAGGTTAAAAGGTTCCAGGCTGGTGTTTGCAGTGCAGAAAGGTCAGGCTGAGTTTTCAGCAAGCCAGAGGAGTTGGTTCATGAGCAGCATCGTGTTAAAGCATGAGCTTTAACAGTGCAGCAGGATTTGGGGTGAAAACATGAAAAAGCCACGGTGTTCCACGAGGATGCTTCTCCCCCTGTGCACAAGGCAGAATGACTCAGCTGCTCACTGATAACAAGTTTGCTGAAACAAATACTGACCTTCAAACAGTCACTAAATATTATCACTAATATAAATACCAGCTGAATACAATAAACCTCACCGTCACCTTTTTTTTTTTTTTCTCCTTCTACTACTTTTTTTTTCCTACTACTCTGTTTCCAGGTGGTTTTTCACTTAGATCTCTCCCAGGAGATCTCAGCATCCCTTTTCATCCTTATTGAGCTTAAGGACAGCTTTGCTCTGTGGGTTCAGCCCATCAAAAGAAAAAGTTAATGGAAAAGACAAACCATTCAGAATAAAGATGAGACAACCTTCCCAAAACCTAGATTGAAGCACTTCTGAAGAGTTTATATGAAATATCCCCACTTGCCACCTGTTTGCACAAAAATCAGTATTTGGACACCTAAATATTCCACAACTGTCTTGCTCAGTGACTGTGGAGTGTGCTCCCTCATCAGTTCGTTCCCAGGAAGCCTCCTGGCACTTGCTGTGTCCTGGGGGAGCAGATGCTGTGAGCACCTGGCTCCCCTGGGACCACACAGGCACCAGAGGCAGCAGAAGACAAGCAGATCCATCCTGTCAAGATATTTTAGCAGATTTGAAACACCCCAGTGGCTTCATACCAGAGGAGCACGCTGTACCTGGGCTGGCTGTTCTTGCAATCCTGAAGCACCTTTTCCTCAGCCTTCACTGTGCAGTCCCACACTTGCCTGCCTCTATTCACCCACTTGTAAAGTAATGTGAGTGTCCTCACAGCACAGATCTTCCAAAACTGATGAAGAATGGCTGGTCAGGCTCATAGCTTTGCCTGCTTTTCTGAAAACTGCAGATCTTTCCTTTCCATTCAGTGAGCTTAGATGCAGGAATATCACACCATTTTTTTTTTTTCTCCAAGATAAAACCTCTCTTCTTCCTACATTTAAAACAATAAGAATTGAAATATTCTTATAATAAAAGAAGAAGAAAAGGGCCATGAAGCACTTGCTGTTGGGTCCTTCCGTGTAACTCCCGTGACGTTGGAAAGAGGAAGCGCCTGGAGCTGGAGCGGTGCCGGCGATCCCGCGCTGCTGCTGGCGTGTCCTCACCTGCTTCTCTCTCCACTTCACCCACTCGTGGGGCATCTGCCTCCCAGAGCAGTGGGGCTGCCTCAGGAGTCCTCCCTGAAAGCTCCAGAGACAGCTGTGTCCACAGCACGGTGCTGGATCTCACGGTGTCCCATAGAGTGACGCCCAAGCACAGCATTTGCATCATTCCTGGAGGCTTTGGAGGGAATTCAGCTCAGATCCAGGTAAGTGCTGGCTGCTTGGAGCAGGAGTTTGCTGGGGCTGGCTCAGTGGGGTACTCGTTGGTGGCGTGGTTGATTTTGGGAATTCCACAGACAGCAGGAGAAAGTGATGTGAAGTTGTTCTCTGCTTTGTTAGCTTGGTTTCATTCCTGACTCCAAAGTGTAGTTTTGCTTTAAATAAGGAGGAACAGCGCTGCCAGGAGATAAAGGTGTTTGGATCTGGGATGGGCAGTTTGCTCAGGCAGCCCTTGGTTTATTAAGTCAATACAAACACTGACATGCAGCTCTGAATCACGCCCAGCAGCAACCTCCACTCCCCTGAACCAGCCTGGAGATGTTTGGTTATGGGGAGAACCCCAGGATTTGGAAACAGACATCCTGAGAAGCAGCTTTTCAGTTACACGTTAATGCAAATTCCAAGTAAATGCTGGTTATTTGCATAAGGACCTGCCTGGAGAGATGCTAGGTGTGACCCCCAAATAAATGCCAGCCCCTTTATGAGCACAGAAACCTCCAGTGCCCTCAGCTGGAAACAGGGCTGTGGAGCAGATGCCAACCAAACCCCTTGAATTCATGTCACCTACCTACATGCAGAAGAGCCAGAAAATTCCAGCAGTGACCTTCCTCTGCCTCTCTGAAATAATTGGGTATCCAGGTATGCATTTGGGACTGACAGAAAGTTAAAAACCAAAGACTGTTAAAAAAATAAAGTAAAAGCTCACCGTCCCATTCCTGGGTGTGCTGCTGTACATGACCCTTACAATTAAATTGCTGAAGAACCGGTTCTGGGTCAGGCTCGTGTTCCCTCTGTAAGTGTGACAGAGGGTAAAATGGGAATCTGGCACTTCAGGGCCACTTTCATTTGAAGGTTTAGTAAAAACTAACACCTCTGAGGCTGTGTGCCACTGGCTGCTCAGTTTGTTATTCTTGTTCATGTGTTTGTAAATGATTGTCAGAAATCTACAGTAGAACACTGATTGGCAGCTAAGGAGGTGCAAAAACTAGAAGAAATGCAAAAATTGTAAATATTTTTTTTCTTTAACTTTTCCCTCTGCTTAAAGAGGACCTGATGAGTTAGCTGGGTAATGGGTGTTTCACTGACTGTGGTAATCACACCTCTGCTCCATAGGCTGATCCCAGCCCCACCTGTGCCCAGTTACTGCCTACAGAAAGGATTCCACGTGAAGGCAACTCATCCCCTGCTGAGCACTTGGGTGTTTTTATCTTCCGAGCATGCTGAGATTTGTAAATGCTCTGCTCTTCCCAGATTTATGATGGAATTAGAGGAAGGTGAGAATATACCCCCAACCATACTCTTCTGAGGGCTGTGCAGCTCCTGTGCTGGTGAGTACAAACAGAAATGACTGACTGGACTCTGCTGGGGCTTTGTATGCCAGGTTCTGTCTTTCTTTAATTGTTTTGTGGATTTTATTTTTCACTTGTTTCCTTTTTTCAGTTTTCACCGTATGGCAAAGCCTGGTTTTAGGTGTTTTACTTGAACTGTGCAAAACAACTGAAATTGGGGGGGGGGGGGAAAGAGGAGTAGAGAATTTGCTACTGGCTTTAATGGAGGGCCTGAGCAAACTGGGAGCAAAGTGCAGGGAACTGGGACTGATGGCAGCTTTGAGTTTGGTCTAAACTCTGGAAAGGCAGTGCTCAGCATTTCTGATTGCCTTTTTTGCATGTGTGCTTGGCAAATAGGAAAATGACTTTTTTGAGAGAAAGTTTATGCTTCCTGATGGATTTTCAGCAGGAAAAATAAAACCTTTCTTCATGGGCCTTGTGTTGGGGGGTGGGAACTGCTCCATCCCATGTTCCCTGTGGTGTGTGGTGCCATGGCGTGTCCAGTGGGTTTTTCCAGCTCATGGTGTATTAAAAGTTTCATGACTCATTCAGACCTTTTTTTTTCCCTATTGCAATCCATCCAATGGGCCACCACATAAAAATCCTCTTTCCTGTGGCCTCTGGGAGACAGTGTGTGCAGCCTTGTGGGAGTCAGGGTGGTGGCTGGAGGGGACAGAGCCATCCTGGCTGCTAAAACCCATGGCCCCAGCACAGGGACTTCAGTTGAAGCACTCACTGATGAGCATGAGAAGGAGCAAGGTCTGGGAGCTGCCTCTACTCTCCAAACTCCTCTGAGTGAGCCAACTTCTGATTTACAGGAGTCACAAGCTGGGGGGGGACACTAAAGCAACAATAATCATTGGTTAGACACTGGCTTTCCATCACCAGCAGGATCAAGTGCAGTTTTCTAACAAGTTTGAACAGGAAAGCTTTGAAAGTTAGAACACAACTCAGATAAAAAAGAAAACAAGTGAGAGCAGCTGCATTATTGATCTCTGGGTGAGAAGTGGCTGTCTCAGCAGGACTGTTGGCGAATTTTTGAGCATTTAAGAGCAGAAGCAGCAACTCCCTTATCTTCTTTGACCATCTCTCACCAGATGCAGTTGCAGTTTGTCCAGATATTTGTAAGTTTTTCGGCATGAATAACAGAATAAACTGTTCTGATCATCTAGTCTGACCTGCAGTGTCAGGCAAACCACAGGATTTATGGTTTCCTTGAGCCAGTGTAGCCTTTGGATGGAAAAAACCTCCTGTCTTTACTGAAAGCCTTTTTAATGATGATGATTTTACTTTACTTGATGAAGGACTGGTTCAGTGTTTGGATTTGTGTCAAATTCAGCATTGCCTGGTTCAGATTCTGACATGCAGGTGACATCCAAGAAAGCATTTTCACTTCTCAAGAGTAACCTTCCAACAGTATGAACAAGAATGTGAGGAACCTGGAAAGTGGAATATTGCAAAAGCATGCAAAGAAGCTCATTCCTGTGATAATAAAATATTAAAGTGATGAGCTAATTCAGAGCATTTTAACAGTGTGAGGGAACAAAGCTAGAGTTTAAATGAAAATATTCAAAACTAATACTCCCACTGCTTATAGGCACATGTAAGCTGACAGATTGTTTTAGATGCAGAGCATAACTGGAATACAAAGAGCTAGCACCAAGCAAAAATAAGATTATAGGGGAAAATGCATCTATAGAAAGATATGTGTGTTATAGAAAGAGATTTTTGTTGTGCCTTCTCTGTATGGGGTCATATAAAGTCAGAGCAGCAATGAAGAAAAATAGAAGGTGTTTACTAAAGCTAACAAGGAAAATAAACTCACAGGAGAAAGAACATGGAATATTGTGAAAGAAGCAAACAGTAGCTATGTGGATGATATATTTGCATATCTTTAAAATAGAGGGGGAAAGAAATAAAGGGAGAAGCTTGGAGCAGTGCTGGATCCAGAGACATGAGAGCAATGCAGAGTTGGTGTCATGCTGGGAAGCATGGGATATCTCAGAAGCAAGTCAGATTTACACCAGATAAAACCAAAATTATGCAATGACTAGCACAATTCCTACCCCCCTCCCCCTTGAACCTGGTTTAAAAATAAAACATTAGGAGGAACTTCAATTCAGAAACTGTTGCTTTTCATGTAAACAAGGGAACATAGAAATACAAAATCAGGGGAAAATGATTCAGAGAACAGGCACATAAGTAGAGCAGTATTATATCCTTGATATTCAGGGGCTGGAGCACCTCTGCTCTGGAGCCAGGCTGAAACATTTGGGGTGTTCTGCCTGAAGAAAAGGCTCCAGTGGGACCTGGGAGTCCTGCCCAGTGCCTAAAGGGGCTCCAAGAGAGCTGGAGAGGGACAGTGGACAAGGGCATGGAGTGACAGGACAAGGGAGATTAGATTCAAATTGACTGAGGGTGTGTTCAGATTGGTTATTAGGAAAAAAATTCTCCCCTCTGAGGGTGGTGAGGCCCTGGCACAGGGTGCCCAGAGAAGCTTTGGCTTCCCTGGGTCCCTGGAAGTGTCCATGGCCAGGTAGGATGAGCAGCCTGGGACAGTGGAAGGTGTCCCTGCCTATGGCAGGGGGTGGAACTGGAGGATCTTTATGGTCCCTTCCAACCTGAACCATTCTATGATTCTGTATCCAGAGCAGATTACAAACTTTTAGTAAAATTGGAAAAAATGCAGCTGGTTTAATTTTAGTCAGCCCAGCCCAGCCCTGCAAAGAGTAAAACATTTGTTACAGAGGCATCAACCTCGCTTGGGCTGAGTCTTGGGTGTAAATGCCAGGAATGGGGCTGGTTTGGGAAAGGGGTGATGGTGTTTGCCTGAGGAGGTGATGGAGGCAGCAGGAAGCCTAAGAAGGAGCTCTGGGGATGAATGAGGCTGTGTGAAAGCAAAAAGTCGTTGGGGAGGAAGGACTGGCTGAGACCTGGGAGTAGTTTCTGGTGAAGAAATGGCTGGTGGGTGGCAAAAGGGGAAGGAGGTGCCAGCTGAATGGTGATGGGGGTGACAGCAACATGTCATGTCCTGTGCCAGCTCTGAGGGTCTGGGCTCTGCAGAGGAGCCCTGGTGCAGCAGGACTGCTGTGGTGGTGACTGCCAGGGCTGAAAAACACAAAAAAAACAGAGCTGAAGAGGCATCAGATGAGTCTGTGGCAGGCTGTGATGCTGCACAGGGGAGTTTGCTGCTCTTTTGAGGATAGAAATGTCACCGTGGGGACTGTTAGCAGGTGGCTTCTTTGCCTGATGAGATCCCATCGAATATGTGAGATTTTGAGATGTCAGCTGATGTGGTGCCACCCACACTGGGTGCTGGTGGGCACAGCCCTGACCTCAGCAGGGCAGGAAGTGCCCCAAGTGCTCACATTACAGGAAGCTAAAAGCCTTTCAGCCTTGTGCCTAAGATAATTTATTTCCTCAAGAAAAATCCTTCATCCCAAAGTAATCTGTGAGGGGGTGTCTCAAGGTTTTTGTCAAAGAGGAGCTGTTCCTTCACAGTAACACGAGGAAAAGCCCCTGATGAGCATCACCCAGCTCAGTGAGTGGGGTATGTCTGGTGCAGGCTGATTCACAAGAACAGAGAGTTTTGACATTGTTGAAAGACAAAAAAAAAAACCAAAAACTGGTGCATGCTGATGGCTGTCACAGGAAAGACTCGCTCCTTTCAGCGCCTTGGTGCTGCAAAATACACTTTTTACAAGACAAAGGTCTCTTCTCAGGAGTTTGAATGGCTGTTCTTAGCTATTGACAAGCCTGGAGTTAGCAAAATAGGCTCTCCTTTCTTTTATGTAAGGTGATAAATATAAATGTCCTATGATAAATAGTCAATGGAATATAATAAGTTCTTACACAAGTAAATGTGTTTAATTTTGTTCCCAGACAACAGTGACAAAGGGATGTTGCACTGAATGCCTTGCAGTGACAGAGTTTCAGTAGTGAGAGGAAATGAGATCTTGTTTCTGAAAGGGGAGAGAAAGGCTTTGTGAATGAAGAACAAATCTGAAAGGTGCTGCTTCTTCCCTCTGTTTATGCTCTAATATCAATACAGGGAATAACAGTGGAAGCTGCAGCTGGAGAGGGCACTAGGGGTCACTCCTGTCTTATCTATGTCATCTGGATTTAATTCTGAAGTAAGATAAATAACATGACAGAAAACAAAGACAGGCTATTCTGATTTCTTTTTTTTTTTTTTTTTTTTTTTTTTTTAATTGTGTGGGCCAGACAGCTTGCATTTCATTTCTTCATTTTCCCCTCCTGCCTGTCTTTCCTTTAAAACAAAGCCCCAGGAAGCCAGTGGGTTGCAGCCAGGGAGGATGCTATAGATGCAGGGGACTTGCATCAAAATTCCCTCTGTGTGGCTCCCATTTATTTAGAGCAAAGGTCAGGCAAATCACAAACACTAAGTCAGTCGGGCAGAATCACAGAGCAGCCTTGGCATGTTCCTGCAAGTCCCTCAGAGCAAACTGATTGCAGCCATGAATGGCTCCCTTGTAGTCCTGAGAGTAACTCCTGACACGTTTTGCTCAGCCTGCCCAAAAATCCTGTGCCTAAAGATCTTTCTCTCCCCTTTTATTCCCCCCAACCAGATAAGTGTCCCTGACTTCTCATGCAACCGCATCTGATACCTGCATTTGGAGGATCTGGTGTCTGGGCCATGAGGAGAATTGCAAATTTTCTTCTCTGAGACTATATTTTGACCTTGTGTCTAGGAAGCAACTGCTGCTGCCAGCTGAATCTGCTGTCTGGTGTTGGAATTGTGCATTTTAAGGTGTGATACAAGATGTCTAGGGAGGAAAAGTCTTTCTTTACAGAGACAGATGATTTTTCTCAAGACAGACAAGCTTTCAGGCACACAAGATGTGATGAAGAGGTTGCACCCTCTCCCAGCCTGCTTTTTTTAGCTCTAGTAATTGATGTTGCAAGATGTAGATCCCCTTTTCTCTGCAGATAAATTATGGTAAATTGTGGTAAGTTTTGTCACATGATGTGGCAGAAGTTGGAAGTTCACGAGAACTTAAGAACTGACCTGTCAATTTATTGAAAGACTCAGCTGCCAGGAGCTGGGAAATCACAAAGACAGAACTTCTGTCTTGGAAAATCCCTTTCCTGCAGATCCCTGGAGACGGGAAGAGCCGCAGAGAAGCTTTCCCATAACCATACCCCACTTGCATGCACCAGTTATAATTCCCTTGGGATGACACCCTGGGTTGGGTGGTGTTTAGCCTGCCCTGCCACGAGAGCAGAGGCACGTTCCTGGATCATCATGGGTGATAAATCCTCTCGGAGCGCGTTACTGCAGGAGCTGTTTCCGGAGCAGCGCAGGGCGAATCCAGACCCGCCACCCCAGCTGTGCTCAGGCTGGTGGCAGCACACCCAGGACACCTCTGTCCCTGTCACTGGCTCCTGCCAGCTCCAGGCCTGCCCATCTCAGCCGGGAGCTGGTTTAGGGTCTGCAGCAAAGCAATCACCCAAAGGTGGGGGAGCTCCGGCTCCCTATTTCAGGGTTTTATGTAACATCCCGCTTATATAAGCCTTTGTCTGTTAACAAAATGGGTGGAGTGTGTCTCGCTTGGATTCCTCGCTAAAGAAACGCTCATTACTTAACGCTTACTCAAGTGCTCATTGCATACTTAAAGAATAATTTACTTAGTTCCTTTCCCATTGCTAATAATAACGCGGTGACTTGACAACCTGTTATGGACAAATGATAAAACGTGTAATTCTCCATTCAATAAACTGCACCTTGGAATAAATGAGAAGCAGTGCTGTTAAGGTAGATGAAGGCAAACTGAGACATACCCCAGAGGTACTTAATGGGAAAATAAGGCATTTCCCAGAGGCAGAAGAGGTTGAAGAATGAGGCATACCCCGGACCCTGGGCTGTGTATTGTTTTCTTCTTGCTGCCTCCTGGCAGGAGACAGTTTTAGGGTGCTGGTAGAGGAGGAATGATGGTTTGGCATGCAGGATGTGCCTGGGCACAGCGTCGGTAGCACAATCCTCATCTTCAGGGCTCCACCCAGCATTGTCTCCCACGTGGAGGGAAAAAGAAGGGGTGGCACTAAACACTCTGCAGCCCATGTCCTCATCACAAAGCTGATTTGGACCCCAGGGAAGTCCCACTGGTCTCTGTCATTAATTAAATACCTTTCCAGATCAGGAGTTCTGTGCTCCAGCAGGAAAAGGTGGGCTGTATCTGCTGTGTGGGAATGGTAAGGCATTAAAAGCTGTCAGATAACCAGACCCCGTGGTAGAGAGGACTGTGTAAATTATTTTCAGCGGGACTTGTTGAGCTCACTCAAACCTGGCATTCACGTTCCTGCAGGGCTTTAAATAGAAATACAGTGTGCCTGAGCTCAACACCATACGGAGCTGGTTTGCACTCGCTCCTTCCTCCAGATCCTGTGCTTCATCTACTGACGTGCTTGGCATTCCTTGAAGTTTTGTGAATTGCTGCAAAAAAACCTCAACCCTGCTTTTTATTTTATTTTATTTCCCCCGCTCTTTTTCCCCCTTAAAGCCTTGCCTTTCCCTGCAGCTCTGTCCCTGTCCCTCCACCGCTGCTCGGGGCAGCTGCCACACGGTGGCATCCAGGTATCTGTGCAACGATGCACCAGTGAGGAAAAGGGTGGGACAGCTTGGATTCGGGCATTTCCTGACCAAAAGCAAGTTTGTGAAACAAGAAATATGTATTATTTCAGTTCTGAGGCACGTTTCTGTCCCCTAAGGCTCTGAAAGGGTGATACAGAGGGGAGATGCATTGCTGCCTGGAAAATCAAGCTAGATGTGGTATCTCATGTATTATTCAATGTATTTTTTTCTTTAACTCCTTTTTATTTTTTTTTTTGAGTTTTTAAAGTTTTTCATTTGCCACTTTCATCCACACCCCCCCCTCGCCGAGAGAAGGGAAAAAAGCCCCAACCAAACACAAACAGCAAGAGCATTGTTTGTGTTTCCATGGGAATTCTGTGAGAGGAGAAGGGTGTGTAAGAAAACTGAAATATTCTGGCCAAATCTGATAAGGTTTGGATCCTGAGCAGCCCCCAGGATTGTCCTGTAGCATCTAAAGTCCAGGGTCCCACTGCCCCCTGACTGTGCAGGGATGTTGCTGCTGTGTCATGGGAGGTACTATACTGCTGTGGAATTTTGGCAGAAATTTGGGAGAAGACAAGACTACAACTCCCAGGAGGCCCTGTGGCTTAGTCAGGCACTTGATGCTGAAGTGCCTTTCAACAAAATTTCCTCCCCTGCCTATTCCCTCAGAGTTAGGAGGACAATAGTGGTCCTTAAAGGGAAGAGGAGGAAAAAAAGTACTTGACAATGTGATTTCTACAAGCAACCCTGCCTTTTCCTTTTGGAATACTGGTCTTATGAGACAAAACAATGATTTATTTATTTATTTATTTATTTATTTTGTGCATATATGTGGCTTAATGCCAGCTGGCTCACAATGGGTTGTCTTGGGTTGCTCCATCCTCGGCAGTGTCACCAGCGGCTGTCTCAGTGTGGATGCACAGGGTTTTTCTGGAATGCTGGTGCACACTTCCACAGGGCTCCATTGCCTGTTGTGGTACTCTGGGGGTATTGGAGCTGGGGTGGCAGCTGAGCACTGTTCTGCCCCATCCCTCCTGCCCCTCTTGGGAGGATGTTGAGGCCCTTTCTCATTGCACTGCTCTGAAATGCCTACAGCAAAACACATTTCCAGTCCCTAGTGAGGTGACACTCTGGGATACAGGGTAAAATAGCTCTTTTGTCACTGTGCTGTGGGCCATAAAAACCTTTGCTCTGTAGTCAGGACATCTTCAGTGGAAGTTGTGGACAGGCTGCAGGAGCAAGAGGCTCAGTGATGTCCCAAGCTGGAACCTGACTTTACACACAGCCAAAGTAAACCCTCACCTCACCAAGGGTGATAAAGCTGATTCCTCCCTCCTCTGGGGCTCTGCAGGCTCTTTCCCAAATGTGACTGAACTAGGGAAAAAACAACTCCTTATTTTTTCCCCTAGTTTCCCTCTGGTCCCCATGGCTTTGCAGAGGCACCAACATGACCCACACTTGGTGTCAGAAAGCCCCTGAATGGCTAAAAGGGAAATATATAGAGGAAAAAGACCCTTTCAATGCCTGCAGATATGAAAGATGCTCCAGGCTCCACCCTGGCATTTGATGGTTGTTTTTTTTATTTTTCCATCTTGGATGTGTTGGTTGCTGTGAGCAGTGCTCTGGGCTGAGGAACAGCCCATTATTTGTTACACTGTGAATAACACAGGGCTGGGGCTTGTACTGGCATAGCAGGGCTCATTTAACAAAGGAAAAGCAAATGGGTGGTAAAAATCTCTCTGGGTAAAACCCTGTATTTAGGTGACACCTGTGTTCAACATGTCAGACAGATCTCTGATGTGGCTCTGCTGAGATCCTTCCTGTACTCCAACCCATTGCCAAAACTGCCTTTTGCCACAGAGGAAGGGAGAGTGTTTCTCAGGTTGTGGAAATGGTTTGAAAGATTTGAAGGTGATACTTCTTTGTGCTGCCACATGTTCACTCCTGCCTGCTCTTAGTTTGGCATTTATTCCCCCCCCTTTTCCCCCCTTAAAGCCTTATCTTGTTTGGCATTTCTCTAGTGTCCTGCAGCTCTCTGGTCCTCCCCCTTCTCCCTGTGTTGTGATGCCAAGTGGTGACCGAGATTGAAGACAAAGTCCTTATTTTAAAAGAATGCCTGTTTCTTTTCCTGTATTATCTTTCAGCTGGTGGATGGGGTTTGGTGTGCAGCAGCATTGGCTTTTAGTCACCAAGAGCTCTTCTGCAGATGTCTCCAAATGCCTCGTGTAGCTCCACTTTTGGCCACCTCATTGGGCATGGAAGTGAAAATTTTTGGAGAGAAGGAAAAAATATGAAGTACGACTAAATAATAATAATTTTAAAAAAGATTGCTAATATCAGCATCTTGGTTTTACAGACTGCAGCAGCCTCAATCCCTGACTGTCACTCAGAGCATTCTTTGCACCGGAGTCTCGTCTTAAATAAGAAAACTTCACACCTCTGTGATGACACCAGGCATCCTCTGAGGGATGTGTGGAAGTTCCTGAAGATTGAAAAGCAGGTGGGAGAGAACCAAAGAAACTCCTGACACATAATACTGTGCTTCTTTAGAGCTCAAGATATTTTTGAGGGTATGTGCCAAGTATCTACTTTATGAATTGCCTCTGGGACAGGGAAGGTTCTGGGAAGTGTAGAAAACCACTGATGGGACATGGACACAGACAGTGGTATTTCCCTGGGAGAGATGATCACTGTGTGTGGAGAACCTGATCTGTTGTGGTGCTGTAGAGGGGGAAATTGTGCAAAGTAGATGCCAAAATGCTCTCCTACACTGGCTGCTCTCTTCTGCATCTTCTCTCTTTTCTAGCCCTGCTCACTGCCAACATAAACCTACAGCAGAGAGATTAAATACGTATTAACTGAGCTAAGGTTTATGGATTTGGAAAGATTTGCCAGAAATCAGCCAGTCACGTAGGGGATGAGCACTGAAATGAGCTCTGGGCAGGAGTTTGTCTGCAGAGAAAGTTGTTTTTCTCTGTGTCTGATATGCCTCTGCGCTGCATCAACACAAGTGGAGAGGTGTGCAGAGATGGGAGGTGCAGAGATCCCCTGCTGCCTCCTGCCCAGGGAGCTGGGGGGTGGACACAGGTGTGTCCAGGGAGGATGGCAGAGACTGGGCAGGTGGGTGCCCTGAGGGATGCTCCCTGTGCCATCTCTCCACTCATTCCTGTTCTGTCTGTTTATCATGAAACCTCTCTGCAGCGTGTGGCAATGTGCCTGCCTGGAACGTGGCTCTTCCCACTCTTTGGGGTGGAAATGGCACTGATATTGGGAAACTCTGAATATTTCCCATTGCTCTGCAGTGTTCCACGCCAGTTTCCTCTCTTGCTTAGCTCTCCCTTGACACTGAGTGCTACAAATGTCAGTGATGACTTTTTCCTTGCAGCCAGCACTGCTGAGCCACCTTGACTCACAGCTCTGCACAGGTGCTGAATGGGGAAGTGTTTGAGCCCAGCCCCATGAGATGCAATGCTATTGGGAACCCACCTTAGATTTCTAAGTTTGATTTTAGGTAGGAAGCACATCACTCACACTGGTTTTGTTAAGGTGTTGGTAAGCTAAGTCACAGTAAACCCAGCGTAAAGGAGCTGAGCCAGCGTTTTACAGGTGTGCCCATAAAAAAGGCAGGTGCTGCTCTGGCGGAGAATGTGATACTTTAGTATTGTACAGTCAGAGTAAGGGACAGAGGCTGCCTCTAAACCAGCAGTGATCAAAGTTGGGTTATTTATCTCATCTACATTTGAGGACCATGGCTCAGTTCTTAGTGATTTAACAAAAAAAAATATTAAAATAATTTAAGGAAGAAAAATATCCTAATAACCGAATGGTTATTATGCTGAAGTCTTGCTGCAGATTTAGAAGTGGAATCACTGAGTTCCCTGGAAGAAATCAGCAAGCTCTCCCCGTACAGCCACAGCAGTGAGAGCCGCAGTGCTGCAGACAGATTTTGGGCGTTCCACCAGCACTCACGGCTGGCTTATAGCTGAAACCTGCTGGGAATTTTGCTTATCCACATGTCAGTTCAAAGCTTTTGCAAGCTCAAAAAAATTTCTCCCTCGCTAAAAAATCTGCTTCTTTGCATATTAAAAAGGGCATATGGGAAGTAACACGGTAAATGCAGCATGCGCAGGGGAGGACGGCTCGGATCCAAACAGCACCGGACTGTAATTATTGGGTTGTCTTATGCTAAAAAAAAAAAAAAAAAAAAAAGGTATCGCAATTTCGCAATTAATAATTGTTAATTTGCGCAGGCTTTTCCAATCTGTTTCCCTGGCCAAACACAGCTTCTCGGTGCCGATGTGGAACCCTGGCTTCTCCCTCCTGGAGTACGAGGGGGAGAGCCGCGCTCCCGGTGGAAGCGGCACTCGGAGCCCCAAAACCCCGCACACGCTGCAAAGTTGGGCCGAAATCACCGAGTTCCTCCCCTTCAGCTCACTCGGAGCCCCCCCGGCTCCTCACGCCCAGCCAGGGCGGGTGCCCTCCCTCAGTCCCTCCCCCGGGCCCGGAGCGGCCGCGCTGCCCTCAGCGGGGCGGGCCCGGGGGCCGGGCCTGGGCAGCGCGCCCGAGCCCGGCGGGCGGGGCGGTACAGACGGGCTCCTTGGGCTCCGGAGTGCTGCTCTGGCTGCTCGCTGCCCCGCGAGGGGACGGGACCCGCTGGCTCTGACAGCACCCTGCTGGATCTGACAGCACCATGGGGCACCCGCGGCCGCGGGGGCCGGAGGTGGGTGCGGGCGGGGGTGCCCCGGAGTGGGCGCCCGGCCCGGGGCGCTGGTGACTTCAGCGGCTGTTTTCAAGTGAATTCCCTGCCCGGGCGCTGTGCTGGGGCAGGCTGTGCCGCGGGGAGGTGTTTGTCGGACACACGCGGGATGGTTTGCGCGTTTCTCGTGCTGTGGAATGGGCGGGTTCGGGTCGGTGCGGTCGTGCCCTGCGGTCAGCGATGTGGTGAACTTCAGTGTCCTCGGCACTGGTGGAGCCGTGACCCTGCCACGTCCCTTCCGCAGCCGCCGCTTTTGGGTTTTGGGAAAACCCTGGGAGTTACTAAGCGTGCTGACACAACCCGTTCTGCCAGCTGCCGGGTGGGTTTCCTGCAGTGAAAGCCTTTCCTGCCTGTTGCTGGTTTCTTTACTTGGCGTGATGCTCTCTAAGAAATCTTCAGCCCGAGGTGCCTCCGGTCCTGGCTGGACTGTGGTTCGGGTCAGTGCAGCTCCATTGGCTTTGGAAGCGTTTCCCCGGGCTGAGCAGGCTCTGCACACACAAGGACAATGCCCATTGTGTGCCCAGGTCTGTGTGAGCCCCGCATCCCTCTCAGGACATCGGCACGATGTGCTGTAGCCTTATCCGGTGAGGCTGTCTGGGGACAGGCAGTGGGACTGGGTGGATGAAGCTCTGCTGGTTTGACCCTGGTGGAAGATGCTAAGTGCGGATGTCAGGGTGAGGTCGGTGTGCCCATGGCTGCTGGGACAAAAGCTCCCTGTTTGCATTGTGTTTCGAGCTGGCTGTGTTTGCAGCTCGAGGGGTGGGAGCGCTCTTTCGAGTGTCTTTATAATCGCTCAAGAATTCGTGTTTTCCCTCCTGTGCCGTCTCTACCATTTGAGAAGTGTGAGCTCATGCCAGAGGCTCGCAGGTAACCAGGGAACTTAATTTCCAGCCACCTCATGATGCTCATGGAGTGTTAACCTTGTGACTTGGGTCTCGGGGTCAAATCCTGCCCAGCTTAGCCAGAAGTTGGAAAGCTCTGAGTTTGAGTCTGTGGGCTGCCCTCCCTTTGCTGCTGCAGAGCCCTTTTCTCAGCATCACTGTTACTGTGATGCTGAGCACTCCCCAGGGATGCTGGGGGTCCCCAGTCCAGGCTCAGGGCATTGATGGCAGCAGCCAGTCCCCCCGTGCACCTGCCCTTGCTTGTAGCTGAAAGAGGCCATTCCTCCTGTCCTTCTGCCATGAGGTAGTGCTAAGCCTGTAAAATCAGATCTTTTGTGCAGTGGGATAGTATGTCTGGCCTCCCCTTGCCCTGGGGTGCAGCACATGCGTGACCTCCCATGGTGTCCCCATCTCCCATCTTGGTGCAGGGTTTGCTGGCCGGGATGCTGAGCCTGGATCTGCCCTCCCCTCTAGAGAGGAGGCCAGCCCCAGGTTTGGTCAGAGCGCCCTGTGGGACAGAGCCAAGGTCAGATCCCTCTGAAAAGACCTGTTAAAATTTACAGAGATGTGCTTCAACTGATTGAATGAAAGTTTATTGAGAGGTACAGCGATTGAATTTGGTTTTGCCAAGATTTAACTTTCCTAAGTAGAGACGATTGAAGGGTTACATTTAAATACTCATTTGGGTTTTTAGTTTTATCTTGATATATAACATCATCCTTTTCAGGACTATTGAAAATTAGTGTTGAGGCTCTGGTCTTACTGGAAAAGACTTAATAAATTCACTTTTCCTGGGGGCTATGATGCCCTTCTTATTTAGAGAGGCTTGAACTCCTGCCACAAGAAATGCTGTTGTTGACAGGTATGTCCTGATCTCTCTGATCAGCTAAGAAAAAGTGTGCTGTTATCAGAATTGCAGCTTCTTTAAACTGCTAAAGATGATGTTTCACATGAGTGTAAATGAAATTATAAATACGAGGGAGGTGATCTGGTGAAATTAATCTTTCACAAGATTAATTGTGAAAGTGCTGCAATCTCATGCCTCTCCTAGAGATTTTTATTGCTCTAAATAATAATAAAGTGTAAAGGGTTGTGTAATTTTGACATTGTTATTCCTGTAATTTAGGAAGTGCTCTTTAGACTGCAGGTGTATCTGTGATGGATACAGATTATCTCCAGCAGTGATTTGAGAAATCTCTTGCATGATTAAGTGAAAGTTCAGCCAGCTGGACTTGGGTTTTACTCTGAGAATGGATTTAAAGCAGGTTATCAAAGCTTCAGGGAAAGAAGTTTCAGGGGAATGCACTTAATAATAATAATAATAAAGCTTTAATGAGAATCAGCATTGGCTAGTGGTCCTAAATCTGTGTATAACAGAGCTGAAGAAGCACTTTGATTTTCTTCTAGAGTGTCTGATGTCAGTAAGCACCTGGTCTTGGCTAAGGATGAGGAAGGAGGAGGGCGAGAGCAAACCTTCACATGCCTTTTCCTCCTATTGTCTGACTGGCAATTATTTGATGATGTGTTTTTAACTTGCTCTCACATGCCCTGTACCCTGGAAGCTCCTGCAGGAACTGGGATTTGGTCGTGATCATTTGCCTGAGAGGAGTTGCGACTGTGTCTTTTTTTCTTTCCCTTTGCAAAACCTTGGCCAGCCTTTTTTTGGTTCTTTTTGCCAAAATAAGGGCTTTTTCAGTCCATATTTAGGTGCTGCTTGCTATGCTTTTTCTGCCCTCTGAGAAGTGGGATGTGTGTGCAGCTTGTGTGCAGCCTGGCTTCTTTGCACCCACCTATGCGGGGCCAGACCTCAGCTCTGCTGAACTGCAGGATAGAGATATATATATATAGTGTCAATTCAATTTTTTTGGTTTTTTAGATATATAAATAAGTTTTTTAACAGATATTTAGATGCACCTGCCCTGTCCCTCACTTCTATGGATTTAAGATCATCTGGTACATGTACATACCAGCTCTGCACGTGCAGACACCCTGGAAGGCAGAAAGAGGTGGAGGATGGAAAAAGCTCCATTTTGCTGGTTTTATTTACAAAATATTTGCCATGTTGCTCCCTCAGCTGCTTGGCAAAGGTGTCCAGGGTGGCACGAGGCAGTCACAGTCCTTGCAATGGATGGGACACTCAGCCTGGCTCCTATGTAGGAGGGGGACAAACAGGAGTGAAATGTGGATTTGAAGATCATGAATTTTATATTAATGTATATTTCTGTCTTTGGAATTCAGAGTTTTCTCTGTTTCCATGCAGTAGCAGTGGGAGGTAGCACCGGGGGCATCGTGTGCCATCGCCACTGCCCCGAGCACTTCGCACATCCCTCGCTCCTCATGCCCACGCGCTGTGGTGGCATTTAGTGATTTCTGGATCCTTCAAGCGGATAAACACCAACCTGGGGGTTTACATAACAAAGTGGGAGTGGGGCTCGTGTCTGTCAGACAGCCCCGGCCCCCAGGCACCCATCTGCTGGTGTGGGGAGAGGGGGAGAAGCTGTCTGGTGGCTGCTGCTCCTACACGGGAGATCTGGGACCCAAAGGAGCTGGGATGGCACCAGGCAGAGAGGAAACCACACACCCCAGAAGGAGCCAGTCTTGTCTCAGAGAATAAAACCTATTTAAAAACAGTTGTGGCTTGCACAAGTCTAAATAGATGCAGGTCAGGGAAATCTTGCTGGAAAAGGGTCAGGGAAGGGGGGTAGAGCAGGTGCCAGAGGATCTGGTGCCGCTCCTGCAGCGAGCGTGGTGTCAGCTCAGCAAGGGTGACAGCCTGGCCAGGGTTTATTGCCAGCATGGGATGTGGGCTTTAATATTGAGGTAATGACCTGGGGGAATCTGACTGGGCTGCTGTGCTTGCTTGGATGCCAGTAAAAGTGTCTGGGAGTGGGGCTGGGTGGGAATGAACCCTGGCATGCAGGGTGTGCCCATCTGTGCCAAGTCCACGCTGAAGCCAGTGTCAGCTCTGTGTGGTGTTAGTACCTTTGTGCTCTTTGGTTTTCTGTGGTTTGTTTGCCCTTAAATCTTCTCTTTTGCTTCCTGGGGCTGCAGAGTGGACCACATTGAGCTCTATCAAATAAAATGGTGCTACACCTCCAGTAGGATTTGACAGCAAAGTAGCAGGTTTGCATTAGTTACCTGAGTGTAATAACATTGTCCCTTCCTTCTCTATCTTGTTTTCTATGGCAGAGGAGGAATAGATAAAATAAATTATCTTCTGCCCTAAGGAACTCACTATGTAGGGGTAAAGGCTGTGATAAAAGGGCAGATGTAATATAAAAGGTGAATGGTGGTGGGGTGCATATTTTTCAGACGAGAAAGAGCATCCCTCCACTGACCACCCATGGATAACCTCTGGGAGAGGAGTTGCAGGGCTGAGGATGAGAATCCTCATCACTGTTGGCAGGTTTGTGTGACAGAAGGAGAATTTTCTCCCTGAGTGGGGGAGTCCTGTGCACACTATACTGACAGCAGCAAGTATTCAGAATATTCATGGTGTTGAGATCTATTTTCCTGGCTTACACCTGCTAGTGAAGAAAGAATTAAACTGCATTTCCTGGATTGCATTTTCCAGGTCAGGCTGTGAGTGGGCCTGATTCCTATCTTACATTTTTCTTTCTGCTGGTGCAGTGAGCCCTTGTGTGCAGCTTTCACATGAGGGCTCTTTTCTGGGAGAAATAAGATAAGCCTGCTGATAAACAGTGGCAGCAAGATCCCAGTGAGCTGGAGGCACTTTACATCTTCTTCCCCAAGGCTGGGCAAGGTGGTCCTGGCACAGAGGGTCCTCTTTTCTCTGGAACAAGTGTTCCAGAGTGCAGAGACAAAAGGCAGTGCCAGGCAGACAATGTCCCACAGAGCAGTGCTCTGACAGCCTCTGTCCCAGCCTGTGCAAGTGGCTCATTCACAGCCAATTGCAGTTTCTGCTTGTCTGCCTGTGCAAGAACTTGCTTCTCTTTTTCCTCCAGGATCTGCTGATGCTCTGTCCTGCGGCACTTCCTTGCCATTGGCACTGACTCATCACTGAACTGCTTCCTAGAAACTTCTCCCATTTTACAAGCTGGGCTTCTGGCAGGATTTTTTTAATCAGAAATACTCATTTCTTGTTCTTCCTGCTTGTCTCTGTCCCACCCAGAAAACACCTGCTGGTGAGCATAGTGCTCACTGTGTTGCATTGGGTCGGACAAACCTTGCAGCACAGGCTTCTCTCACCATCAGCTGGGCTGAGTCCTGCATGAAGCCTCCAGGAAGCCCTCGGCCAGGGGGGGAAATAAACCAGCAAGAGTGACTAATTGCACCTTTCCAACATTTTCAGTAGCCTGAGGGGTTGTGGCCATGGCAGGACCTCATAACTGCACTCCACTACCTGGCTAAAGCCAACCCTGCTCTTTAAATAAAGAGTAAGTGTTCTTACTCCCAACCAGACTTGAATGTGACACACAAGAGGTGAAACCATTGGATCGTTTGTACTTGTATTTTCTCTTTCAATTCAAGCAAGATGCAATTGACTTCAGATGAAGAGCACAGATCTGCCTTACTTGTGGTTTTCTTGGGTGCACTGGGGAAGCACCATGGCTGCTGGTGTCTTCTAGGGAGCTCAGCTGTCCTCTCTGTCACAGCTGAAGGGCTGCTGAAACCATTTGAAGAGCAGGCAGTGCATCATAGTCTTTTCAGAAAGAAGTACTTTGTTTTCTCATTTCTCTTTTGCTATTTATGTAGTCCCCGTGAGATGTTCTGAAGTATATTTTTCCATGACTGAGGTTTCCTGCAAATTGATTTTTTTTTTTTTTCTGTGTCTGTGTCCCACCCAGCGTTGAGTCTTACCAAGAAAGAATAGTAGATGACTCATGGTGGCTTTGAAATCTCTGTGTTTAGACCTGATCCTGCAGAGTTTTGGCAGCAGTTATGGCAAGTGGGCCATTTTGTTCACCAGGAGAAAGAACTGGCAAGATGGGAACTGCTGTCTGAGCCTGTTTAGCCTTTTTTACTTCTCTCCCAAAAGTGCTGTGTTTCTTCCTGCCAAACAGCATTTTTTGTACATGTAGAAAACTCTCTGCAAACACTTTTCTGGGCAGCGCTGCTCCAGAAGGTCATGGCAGTTGAAGGAAAAATAGTCTTTAATTTTTGCCTCACTGTGTGCTGAGGTCTGGAGGATTAAGCCTGTAAGTCATAATACTAACGCTCTGATTTCCTCTAGGAATTTGTGGGGAAAATACTGTTAAGAGGTGTTGACAAAAGGAGAATGAGCTGCAGACACCTGTATTGCCTGTAAGGTGCTGGAGGTCTGGAGATGTGGCTGGAGGAGAGGAGACAGCTGAGGCTTGATTTGAGCTCTGAGATGAGCATCATCTTACCCTGCCTGCCATCAGCAGGCTCCTGTGCAGGCTTGATCCAGGCATTGTTTTTCCCCTCTTGGAAAGTGATTAAAAAAAAATTTGTCCACGGCATCTATTTTGTTCTAAGCAAGCTGTCAGTATTGTCAATGTGTAAATGAGCTATTTTGCATAAATTTGCAGGTGTTTAGTTGTATTTAAGAAAGGAACATAAGGGAGCTATTCTGTTTCTGCAAGTTACTGCTTCACAACAGACAGTTTCTTATTGAATTTGCCTAGATTTATCTCAGCCTAAAACCTCAGCCATCATTCCAGAATTATTTGAGAAATCAGAACCCAATTACTGTAATTACTTACTCATCCTTAATTCTGATAATGAATCAGACATTCAATGTATTGAAAAATTAACTTTTCACTAACTTGAGTACCCTGTGTCTTAGGTGATATTGTGTTATCATATAGGGTGTCCATAGGAGAGGCTGGTTTGCAAAATCACCTGGAGCCCTCTGTGAAGTCTTGGGGACAGCATCAGCTCTGCCCTCTGAGCTTGGCTTAATGGCTTCTCTTACAAATACCTCTGGGACTTCCCCAAACAAACTGTTCTGTTCTTGTAAATGAGACATTCCCAAATATTTTTTTTTTTTTTTTGCCACAGACAAGGAAAATGCAGTTCCTGCGAGACCTTAGTGTTATCAGAAATCCACAGATGAAAGTGGGAACTGGTTGGACATTTCTGGGTATGAAAGGGAGGCTGGGGGCTGATGTCTGCCCATGTCAGTGCTGGCTATGCTGAGGAAAAGCAGCTGTTCTTGGAAAGGTGGATCATGGAGCAGACATGCACCCTTTTCTTGTCACCTCTGGCACCTAGTGTTGCTGGTTTTTTGGGAATGATGCTGATTGTACAACAGGCTTGCAGTGCTAGGCATTCCAGCTCGATGGTGGGAGCTGCTGCCACTGAGTGCTGCAGCTTTAGGAGTAGACTGGAAAATAACTGAAGTCAAATGAGGACAGAGACATCAAATTCTTATGGAGCTTATCAGCCAGAACACATCAAACAAGTTTAAAAGCAGTGCTAAATAAAACATTAAAAATCACTATGGAGCTTCAGTTTGGAAAGGTGCTGAATCCGGCCTTGCAGGCAGGAGCACAGGAGCATTTGGGGTGATGAGAGTGGCTGCACCACATAATGGGGTTTTGTACTTGTGGCTCCAGCCTGTCCCTGCCCTGGGAAGGGACAGCAGGTGACAGTGCTCTCAGGTTGGTGCAGGGTCCTGTTTGAGATGGGGAAGCAGCTGGCTGAGGAGCAGAGCGAGGAGCTGGGACAGCCCCTTGCTGGGACAGCCTGGTGCCACAGTTCCTCTCACACCCATTAACCAGAGGTCATCCTGTGCCTTGGGTTACCAAAGTACACCCCTGGTACAGCGGGTGCAGAGTCTGCAATAGCTTGGCACAGGTTAATGTTCAGTGTGAGCAGTCACAGGGTTGGTTCACTCTGCCAGGAGCGATCAGTGTGGGACAGCACCGAGCAAACATCTGCATGTGGGTCCCAGCCCTGCACCCTGTGCTTGGAGCTGCCTCTAAGAGGGACAAAAGCATCAGTAAAACTGTGGTGGTGCTCACCCTGCAGTGGTTGTCCTCTGTGGTAGTGTTGTGGGGAGGCCACCCTGGAGATGAGCCTGGCAGGAGAGGGAGTTGGACTTGGCTGCTCACATGGAAACACTTGAGTTCTGCACTGTAGTGGGGATTACACTAACAGCAGTACTGTTCAGTGGAAGGGTCGCTTTCCTCCTCCATTATGGCCCTCTGCCCCTGCCAACTGTTTGGTTATTTTTAATGGAAATTATTTGAGATATTCCATTAGGGCAAACAAACTCCCAGAAGTCAAGACAATAGAAACAGCATTTTATTGAAGTGTTAAACTTTTTGTTAAACTATTAGTAAAAATATATGGTCCCATCTGCTGCTCCATGTTGCTGTGGTACCCACAGGAATTTCTCATTTCTTTGAGCAGGTCACATAAAGGGTCAACAAAATCACCTCCCTGTGCTTTCACATAGAAAAGAGCAGAAGGAGAAAGAAAAGTCATGTTCCCACTTAATGGGAACAGTTCAATCAGCAGCAGGGTGGCAGCAGGAACGGGGACATTGACTTCCTGACCCATTCCAGTGCTCTTTGCTGTGATCTGGAGCTGCTGCCAGGAGCCAGTGCCCGTGCAGGACACAGTGCTGGGCTGAGATCCTCTTGCAGTTGCCGAATCCCTCCCCTGCAGGCTGCAGTGCTTTCCCTGGAAATACCTTGGCTGGTAGGAGATATGTGAAGGTCTGTGTTTGCATTTATCAGCTGCCACCTAACCCCAGTGTGGGAGGGAGGGATGGAGGTGCTGGGCTGCCTGCCAGCATGCCCGCTTGTCTCCCAGCCGCCGGAATTCCCTGCGGAAATGTGGCTTGGCAGGTGGCGACTGCTGGAGCAGACCTGGCACTGGGAGATACCAGAATAGTGCTGAGTGATGTACAGGACATCAGCCCTGTAGATACCTATACATTTAGGTCACTAAAATATGTGCTGTATTTGTGTGATGTGTTCAGCTGTAGATAAGAGCTGCAGCCATGTGTATCATCCTGTGAGCACTGTGGGGTCCCTGTTATCCCTGATCCTCATGGAGATGCTCACTCTTAGAGTCCTGTGCATTGCACTATCACTTTGGCCAGCTCTTTGCTTTTAGGATTGTATATAAAGCTTTTGTGAGCTCTGTCTTGTGCCAAGCCCTGTGTGTCTGTCAGCACCCAGAAGTGCTGCATGCTTTGGCCTTCCTGCTGTTTGCTCTTTGCTGCAGGCAGTTTTCCAATCCCCTCTTTTCCATCAGGCCAGGACTTTATTGACCGCTCTTGTTGCATTTTGATTGTGTTGTTTGGGGATGCTGAGATGGAGCTGCTCCCCAAGGTGCTGTCACCTGGTTCCCTTTGCCTGTCAGCAGCTATAGTGCTGGTGGGTCTGTGGGAGTGAGCAACCAGGTTCCAGAGGCTCTGGCATCCCCTGTCCTGGTTTTCAGGGGTGTTATGTGCAGTGCTCCTGGGTTTAGGGCTGCAGGGTGTGAACCATGTGCCACATCAGGGAGTGGAGGGCTGCTGGTGATCCCTGAGGGATGCACAGCCCGAGGTACAGGTGCTGTGCTTAAACACCCTTGTCCATGCCTGAGGAATCCAAAACAAGGTGATGAATTAGGATGTGCAGAGCCGGCCTTAATTACCAATAAATACCTAATGAAGGGCTTCCCAGGGAGGCTGCACTTCCTGTGGCAGCCCAGGGAGCAGGGATGGTGCTGCTGGGCAGGAGACTGGGAGCCAGAGCAAGCAGTACATCAGCATGAGATCAGCAGCCACTGCCCATCCGAGGATGTTTGTTTTCCCTTCACTGTTCTGTAAAGCAAATGAAACAAGTCCTTGGGAGGTGCCTGATGCTTAGGCTGGGCCTGGGTGTGGGGACAAACCATGGGAGGGCTTTCTGGCTGAAGCAGTGGGTTAGTCACCAGTGCCTTACCTCATCCTTTCCCTTGTCCTGCCTGGCTTTTCTGTGTCCTTTACTCTGGCAGAAGTGCTGTGGGATGGATGCTGCAGAGCCCTGAGCAGGGGCAGAAGGGGCTCTGCCCAGTGTGGATAGTGCAGCAGGGACTTCCAAAGATGAACCTGTTATTTCCAGACTGTCCAGCCTTGAAGCATCTCCTGCCCTGTTGCAAACAGGCTGTGTGGATGGATTCCTGTGACTTTGCTGTTCCTAAGGGCAGGCTGGTGGCTTGGCAATAAGCCTCACATGGCAAGGACTGTGGAAATCAATAATGCACAGCCAGGGAACTGTGCAGGAATCACTAATTGGTTTCTGCTTTTAGAGGTATTGCTATTAAATGGGAGCACTTTGTGGGAATAATTGTTTTGGAAACAGTATTTTAAAATAATTTTGGTTTTATGAGGACTGGGCTAAAGATAAGCAAATGAAGTCAGGATGATGTTTCAACATGTCTATTGTTGGTCTGGTTTTTTATTTCAGTTCTCCAGCTACAGATCTTTCCAGGGCAGGAGCAATGCTTTGGTTCTTATTCAAGGACTGCTTTGTGTATTTTTAAAAACAAACCCTAATCCTTTTGCATTGCACCTGCAGTATGAGCATCCAGAAGGGCAGATTTTCAGGAGGTGTCTGCATTTGCTGTTACTGGCCCCTCTGGCTCAGTGTTTCCTGTACTGAATTGAAGAACAGGGTTAAGACACTGCTGAGCATTTTTCAACCCTTTTGTCTTTTAGTTTCATAGTTAGGAAATGTAACATGCTACAAGTAACATACAAGAGCCCTGAGTTTTTTATTAAATATGAGGAAAAGATAAAATCAGTGTGTGTCTATTTTGCTTTGTATATGTATGGGGATTTTTCCTGGGCTGGAAAATCAGGATGCTCTTTGGAGGTTCTGGCAGGGAACCTGAGCACAGGGAACATTTTCTAACTCTGATGGAGGGCTGACCCCTGCTCAGGGCTGTGGAAAGTGTGCCAGGGCATAAATCTGGGCTGCTGACAAGCCCAGCCTCTTCTGGGGGAGGCAAATAACTCCTCAGAAATTACTCTTATCATATGAGGTTATTTCTCCACAACAGAGTGGTCCAAAGCTAATTTTAGATTTTAAATGGGATGAATTGGGAAATATTTACATGCAAAAGATTCATCACCACTAGACAGAGCAAAAAGCTGTTGAGGGCATTGTGCATAGGAATTCTGGGCATTTCATTTGGGCTCTTGGTGCCCCTATTGCACCCAGGCTCCTGGCAGCAGCAGGAAGAGACAGAGAGGATTCATGGCTCAGATTCTTTGGGCTTTGTTTTGGTTGTTTGTTTGTTTGTTTTCTGTTTAATAACCCCATCTCCCTGCCCTGTTTTGGCCTGAGGCTGTCAGCTCTGCTCCAGGCAGCCTGGGAGGGTTTTGTGTGTCCCACCATGGTGCTGCTGCCTGCAGGAGAAAACAGAATATGGGAACAGAGGTCACTTGTCACAGGCTTTGCCAAAAGGTCACTGTACTGGGGGAGATGTCATGAGAACAGGAATGAGATAATTTTCAGGAATTATAGTGTTTCTCACCATAGGGATAAGAGTTGATACAGAGCATCAAACCCTGGGAAATGTCTGTTTTTCCTGGATGTATTTTCTCTTCTCTGCTTCCTTTTTATTCCATATGATTTTTTCCTGAGTTTTATAGCTTTGTGTGGTGCTTTTCAGCATTGGAACCTTATTAGGGAGCTGTGATTGAGCTTGTTTCAGATATGCCATGATACAGAATAAACTTAGGCTGACCAAGTTTTAGATAGTCTGTGCTATTACCAGCTGCATACATTTTCACATCAGGACGTCAGTGTCTTCAAAACACAGAACTGTTCATGAATATTTACCAAAAAATGTCTTTTCTGCCTTCCAGTTTCTCTGCCTTTAAAGCTGTGCCTTTGTTGTCCTGTGCAACAAGTAGGAAAAAAAATTCTTTAGTGAAGGCTGAGATAGTCATATGATCCCTGAAGTAATAACTTGGGGTTAAAGCATAACCAAAATGGCAAAGAACAAGTAGATATTGGGCTTGTAAAGTTGCAGGATGGAGCTACAGGTTTGCAATATATTCATAAAAGTTCCAAGAATTAATATAATTAATTTCTGTTTTTTTAAGTCATTGTCCCTGCAGTTGAAATATTGGCTGATTCTTGATGCAGTCACTGTTTCCAGTATATATACTTTACAAGTTCATGAGGTTTGAGGCCCTTGTGCTATGGGGACAGCCTGGGACAGAAGGCAGAGAGCTTACCTGGTACTTTAGGAGGAAGTAATTAATATGAGAATAAGGTTGGACAAAGGCAGTGTCAGCAATCTTTATGGGATTTGTTCTATGTGTTTTTATCTCTTTCAATTTTTAATCATCTCATTTTTTCTTTCCAATGTTTTCCTTTTTGCTGCTTTTGCCCAGGCAGACTTTGATCCAGATAAAGCTGGAGCAGCACCTTCCCTCTGTTCAAACACCAGCTCCTGGCAGCAGGTTTGGGGTGTGGGTGCTGGGGTGCAGCTGTTCCCCTGCCTCCTCCAAGCCCTGGGGCTCTCAAAGCCCTCCTCAGGCAGTGCCATGCCATTGCCATTAGATAGGGTATTCTCCCTAGTATCTGCTTTAAACCAGCAGTTAAACTGAAAGAGAGTAGATTCAGATTAGGTATTAGGAACAAATTCTTGCCTTTAAGAGTGGTGAGGCATTGGTTGTCCAGAGAAGTTGTGGATGCCCCATGCCTGGAAATGTTCAAGGCTAGGTTGGATGGGGCTTGGAGCAAGCTGGGATAATGGAAGATATCCCTGCCCATGGGTTAGAACTGGATGATCTTTAGGATCGTTTCCAACCTAAACCATTCTGTGATTCTAATTCAGAGCATTTCTCCTTGTCCACCCTGCACAGCAGCTTTCTTCAGAGTTGCAGCCTCCTGTCACGTTTCTCTGCCTTCTCTCAGTAATGACACTGTTCTCACAGGTCAAATGCTTTAGGTCTGAGTCTTCCTGTGTTCTGCACCATCTCTTCCTTCCTGGCTCACAAGCAATAGTCCTGTTTGTGCATCTTGGCACAGGTTTTGCCTTTGTTCGGATTGCCGGTTCTTGACTCAGTCAAACCCTGGCTTTTCTCTTTTGGTAGTTTGGGTTTATTTTCCTTTTAAAAACCTGCTGCTTATTTTCTATCTTGAATGGCAACAGCTGAATATTGAAATGCAGCACTTACTTCTCAGATATTTCAATCTATTATTTGCAGTCTCCTGCGCTTTACTGGTATCGCTTGAGTTCAGTATCAGAGATTTTTAGTTCCTTTCTCTAGTTTGTCAGCAGTGTGAGGAGCAGTGAGTGGCATTGAACAGACAGGCCCTTCTTGGTAGCCTGCCTGGTTTGTGGTAAAATCCTGGATATCCGTGCATGGTGCCTGTTTGCACCCAGCCTGTTGCAGATTAACCCAGGAATTCCTCAGCTTGCCCGTGGGAATGCAGAGCGTCCACGTGGAAACTCTGCTCGAGAGGTTAAATAGCCCTTGCAGAGCAGAGCCATGCAAAGCAATTTGGCAAAGCTTTCAGAGGGGTGTGGTGTGTCCTGTGTCCAGCTGACCCCAGTGCCATCCTCCCTGCCCAGGGCTGGGTTTGCCTGCTGTTCTCTTCCTCTGCAGCAGCCAGCTGTGGCAGGGAGCATGGCCACTGCCCAGGGCCACGGGCAAGTCACATTTTCCCTCTCAACCCCAAAATTTGGCTCTAATGTCAATGAGGGGAATCTTGCTGCTAGGTCTGACTCAGGTCCCATTTGAGTGTGGACCCTGCTTTATACCAGAATTTGTCTGTGCCAGCTGTGAAAACAGCTTTAGCTTTAAAAAAAAAAAAAAATTTAAAAAAATCCTGAGTTGTGGAGCCCTGCTGTGGTCCCTTGCAAATAATAATTGCATACACTGGTTAATTGTTTATCCATTAACCAACTGTGTCAATTAATCTGACAAAGAACCCAGCTGTACCTGGCACAGTGGGGAGGAAAGGAGGAGGAGGAGGGAGGATGAGCATCCTCTTTCCCTGTTAGCTCCTCTCTGTTGCTCTTTCTCCAGCCCTGCTGATGTGGTATTTGTCTGCTGGTTTCCTTCAAGTGTAATTGCTGGCATGGCATGTCCAGAGTGTGTTTGGGCTTGTGTTCTTTTTGACCATGGAAAACTTCTTTTGGAAAGGGCATTAAGTTTCCATGAAGCAAAAGCGTCTTCTGATGGAGGGAAAAAACCCAACTAATTCTGTTTTGTTTCTAGATGTGAATGCAGACAGAAATTCAAAGCAAGATGCTGCTTTATTTGAATTTGGAAATACACAAAAAATTATTTGCATGAAGTGCTGAGTGGGAAATAGGATTTTAATGTGTGAATGAGGCTCTGGTCTCCTTCCTGCCATTCCCAGGATTATTTGGGAAAGCCTGGTAGCGTGGCCTCCCTTGGGAATGCTGTTTATGGATGCCTGCTTTCCAGGGAGAAAATCAAACATCCAAAGCCAGTCTATATCAGGTGGGATGACTTCATGCCAAACCAATGAAAATGTGCATTATGGAAGTCCCCTGCAGTATGCTGTTAGAATAGGAAAAGTGTAAGGCTTCCAAGAGGGAGATCTGGCTTTCCATGAAGTGGTGACAAGGGAGGTGTGGGGCAGTGCCAGTGCCAAATTCCTGCTGCAGAGAGGCTGCACAGGCTGGGTAGAGTAACATCAGTGAGGTGAGAATTGTTTGATAATTGAAACAAAATAAAATATAGTAATGATTGTAATGGAAGCGGGATAACACTGATGGAAACAAATGATGCATAATACAGTAATTGCTCGCCACCCCCTGATGAGTGCCCAGCAGCAATTGGCACCCCCCAGCCAATTTCCCCAGCTGACATCCTGGAAATTCCTGTGGAATGGAATATCCCTTTGGCCAGTTTGGGTCAGCTGTACTGGCCATGCTCCCCCACAGCTTTTTGTGCACCTCCTCATTGTGAGAGCATTGGAAACTGGGAAGTTCTTGAATTAGGGGAAGAAGAACTTAGCAACAACTCAAACATTAATGTGTTATCAACATTGTTCTGGTCCTAAATCTAAAACAGAACACTGTGCCAGCTAACAATAAAATTAACTCTGTCCCAGCTGAAACCAGGACATTGCATCAAGGTTCAGTGTATCACTGGGAAAGGAGGTGTGTGTGTTTGTTTGAATTATTGTTGCAGATCTCTTGGAGTGATTTGGGGGCCCAGTGATCCCCTGGTCTGGTCCTAAAGCCTTCTGTGCTCTGGTGGCTTTCCCTGCCACTGGTGGAAGGCGACAGAGCCACCCAGGCCCTTGAAGCCCTCAATCCCAAGATGAAGCTGTTAGTTCTACATTTATTTTGGTATAATAGAAGAGATTGACCTAGTTTTTCTTAATTCAAGTCTGTGTGCAAATGGATTTTTTTTTTCTTGAAGGCAGCTGCTTCTAGCATGTATGTAGTAATGAAATAATGGACTTATTTCAAGAGGAAACAATAATAAAGAATGTTCTTTCAAAAGCAGCTAAATGCATGATTTATTAAAATGTTAAATTATTTCCAAGTTACAGCATAGCAGCTCTTGTTGTGGAGCTCACTCAAGAATAATTGCACAGTGTTCTTTGCAGAACTTAACAACAGAAATGTCACACTTTTTTGGAAAAATCATTCTTTAACATAGTGTAAGAGCTCCCACAAGTATAAATGGGCATCCTTGTATTGGCTTCTATAAAATGTTGCCAGTTTGTCCCATCCATATTTTTTCAGCATAGCTGTCGAGCTGTGACATTTATTGCAGAGCAGGACGAAGATTGAAGGGACTTTTTATCATCATCAGGGAGATGCCCAGGAGCTGTGTGCAAGGACCAGCATGCAGCTGCACAGCCCCATAGTGAGATGCAGAGAAGGAAGAGGAGGAGGAGGAAGAGGGTTAGCAAATACTCATGAGCAGGGAAGGCCTGTGCTAGTGTCAGTGGTCATGCCTCATATATCGATTTACTTTTGTTTCCTTATTTTTTTTTTTTTTCTTCTTCCTTCCCCATTTTTCTTGTGACTCAGGCTCCTGGAATGGATGGGTGGGAATAAAGGTGGGAAGTGCTGTAGTCACTTTTTCCCTGGCTATGTCCCCATCACAAAGGGGCAGTGGGCTGGTCCCCTGCAGCCACCAAGAGTATTGGAAGGGTGAGCACAGAAGAGGTAGGATCCACCTTGTTGATCCCAGGCTTTCTGTGGAGATCAGGATGCTCCTGACCCCAGAGAAGAACCCTTAGAGCTGGAACTTTTCAGCCTGCTGGGAGGATGGAGCTGTGGGAGAGCATGAGGTATGCAGACACCACAGGCAATTGTGTAAGCAATTGTGTAAGCATAGCAATAGAGGAAGTCTTAATAACGCCAGGAGAGTCTGTCACTACTTCACCCAAAGGAAGAACATGTAGCAAAAATCCCTTCTGATTTTCTGAGTGAGCTTTTCCTCCATGCAGCTTAATCTGGGAAATGCAGTGCCGGGTGAATTAAATCTGGAATTTGGCCAGGCAGTGATACAGTTTGTAGCTTTAGGACTGAATATTTGGCATTGGGTGTGTAGGATGGGGATAGCTGGGATGAATGTAGGTAAGGGATGTAAGGATGTCCATGCATTGCTGGTGGTTTCCTTCAGCAGAGAAGGTGGTGCCAGCTCTGCCCTGTCTCTCCCCAGCGCCCCGCGGCTCCTGAGCGCCGGCCCCTGAGATGTCTCTGAAAGCAGAAAGCCATGCAGCCACATCCACGCTGAAGAAACTCGCTGCAGACATGAGCAACATCATCGAGAGCCTGGACACCAGGGAGCTCCACGTGGAGGGGGAGGAGGTGGATGCAGAGGTGCTCACTGACCCCAAAGGCACTGGTGAGTTGGCACCCGTGTGTTCTCATCCCGTGTCCTGCCTGGCTTTAACACTTGTTGGCAGGTAGGCTACAGCCTCAGGGGTTTTGCCAAGCCCAGCATTGGCCCTGATTTAGAGCCAGGAGGCTTTTAATACTTGAGCTTCTCAAGTTAAGTTCCTTCTGTGTAACCTGGTCTTTGGGCTTTCTTTAATAAAAATTTCTCTCTTTTGCTGGAATTAATGCTGCTGCACAAATGCTCCCATGTTACAGCATTGCTGTCTGCTGCCTTTCACACCCTTGTGGATTGTTACAAGGCTGTTAAGCTAACAGTTTTGTGGGGTTTGTGGTCCTTGCAGTGTGCATTCCCTTCTCTGCCATCTACCACACCCATGGGTTCAAAGAGCCGGGCACGCAGACGTACCTCACGGGATGTCCTGTCCGAGTGCGTGTGTTGGAAGTTGAACGCTTCACTTCCACCAAGAAGGTCAGAACTTGCAGAGATTTCTTTTGATTTCTGTAGAACTGTACTTAAAATGCTGTTTGTGTCTTAGTTTTGTGCTTGCTTTTTCGTGGGCTGAGGAAGCAGCAATGCCTGTGTCTCAGAAAACGCTTAGGAGAGAAGGTTATCTGTCTGTTTATAAAATCTAATAAAGCAGAACAAGAAATCATGAGACAGAATAATCCTTAAGTAAAATTGAATAAAGGCTCTTTAGATGAGCAGCTGCAGGAAAATGGCTGATTTCAAAACTTGCATCCCATGTGGTGATGTTCTCCCCTGCAGGTACCAAGCCCCAATGTTTACACCATCGAGCTGACCCATGGAGAGTTCGTCTGGCACGTGAAAAGGAAGTTCAAGCACTTCCAGGAGTTTCACAGGGAGCTGCTGAGGTACAAAGCCTTTGTGCGCATCCCTATCCCCACCAGGAGGTGAGTGTGCATCCCTGTGGGCACTGTGGGCTTTGGGAGGTGGGATCTTTTAACTTGTAATATTGTATCTATTTGGCTTCTCTGGTCCCACTTTGCTGTAAGGAGTAGAGGGAAGAAGAATTCAGACTCCATATATTTACCAACTATAATAAAAATATTTAATGTATGTGTTTAGCAGCCATAATCTAAGTGATGAAAACATCTCTCTGCTGACGCAGAAAACATTATCTCCTGGGTCATCAGCTTTTGAGCTGGATTTACCTTGAACTTGGGGAAGGGTTGTGATAATGTTAATGGAAATTGCTGGGGCTTTGTGGCTTTCTGACAGAGTGGGCAGGATGTGGGAGGTATGGGGGTCCCTGGCCAGGCTGGTCTTGGTGCTTGGGATGGCTGGAAGTATAAGGGGAAGGAGAAAAGAAGTGGGAGGAAAATGGTGTAGGTCAGTGAGAGCCTCCTGATATAGACAAACATTGGAATATGATAGGAAAGGTAAAATTTTAAGGAGTTAAGAGCTGGAGGAACAGAATGCTCTAAAAACAGGGTGTAGGCTCCCTTTACTTACAAGGGAAAATTGTGGCTGCCAAAAATCAAACTGATATTTCTGTGTTTCATTTTTGTTTGTGAGCCAGTTGGAGCACACTGGCTTCTTTTCTGGTTTGTTTTTTCTGCTATCCTGCCCCTCTGTCAGTTTTTAAGATCTCACATAGGAAAAATAAAGGCATTGCAGAAGAAGGGTTATGTATTGAGGCATACAGACACTTGAAGCCCTGAGACTTGATGCTGGGGTGTGTTTTTCCTTCCAGTCACACGGTGAGAAGACAATCCATCAAAAGGGGAGAGCCGAGGCAGATGCCGAGTCTGCCGCACACGGCGGAGAGCACGGTGCGGGAGGAGCACTTCTCCAGCAGGAGGGTGAGTGCCCACCTCTCTCTGGGGGCCACAGGGATGCTCTGAGGTGCACAGGAGCCTGGCAGGTTGCTTGCAAAGCCACACACTGTCAAAAACCTTGTTTGTTATCATTACAGTATTTTGCTTGACAAAGTTTGGCTGTGACAAGTCCAGCTTTAATGCCAAATTCTCTGCTGTGCAGTGATGAGGATGCTGCTCCTGGGGTTCATATGGGCAAAGCTTTCCTCTGAAGCTGAGGAAGACTGTGATGCTGGGAGTGGTGGTTCCCCTCCTCCCACCTGCAGTTTGCAGAGTCGAGTTGTGTGATGGAGGCAGCCCTGTGGCCATCAAAATCTGAGAGATTTCAGTGCCATCCCCCTCTGAAAGAGGAGATGACAGTCAGGATATTGATGCTGAAGTGGGTAATTTTAGCCCAGGCACACGTGTTCTGTGTAACTTCATCAGATGTTGACAGATGGGCCCTTCCATGGAGAGGGTGGATGTCTTCCTACCTCCTTGTTGCAGCTTTGCTGCTTGCAAGTTAAAAACCCCATGTTTGTTCAGACTGTGCTTATCCTTCTCTTTCTGCTGCTCCCTCCCTCCCTGGGCTTTGTGCCACTGGAACTTCAAGGCCCAGAGGATTAGAGGATTGTGTCTTGTGGCTGTGCCATGCAGAAACCCTGCTGTTCACGGCTTCTCTGATGTGTGGGAAGTTTGAGGGGAGAGATGTAGATTTAAAAGAGGAAGAAAACTGTTTTCTAGATGCTTTTTAGATGCCTTTTTTTTTTTTTAGCTCATACTTCCTTTCAGTTTGCTTTGTGTCCTGTAGGACTCTGTCGAGCTTCTCATGCCCAGACAGTTTAATTTTTTCTTTTCCCTTTAACCATGAGGATGGTAAGAGATTATTTTTGCCATAATGGTTTCTTCTCTCCTCCCTTCCTTGCTGGGGAAGACAGGCCCAGCCACTCCTTTCTCTGTGTCCTTGGGACAGGACAACATGGTCCCTGTGTCCCTCACCCCATGAACCTTTTGTTTTGGTTAAACAGGCTCTCTCAGTTGCCTCTGAGCCTTTTTTCTCACAAAGCTGATTCCTGTAGGTCAGAAACAATGGGGTCTGATTTGGTATTTAAAATTGTTCTGAAACTTTAGCTCAGTCACAAAAGTTGACCTCCAAAGTGACCCTGCCACAGAACAGGTCTGCTTGTGGAAGGTACAAACAGAACTATGAAAAGTAAACAACCTATGACCAAACTGTTTATGGTGCTGAGTTATGATATCCTGTGAGTACATAATAATGGATTTATTTAACTACTCAAACTGAAAAGTGGATCTGATTTCTTGATTGCTTCCTAATGCCAGACAGTTGGATTACAGGAATTTTCAAAAAAAACCTCCACATCCTATCTAAAGTTTCCATATTTTAATTGTAGAAACAGCTGGAGGACTACTTGACAAATATCCTGAAAATGCCAATGTACAGGAACTACCATGGAACAGTAAGTAGAAATTAATTTGCTTAATTGTCTAAAGAATATTCACTTTACAAATGCTGAATTCATTGGAAGAAGACATGCAGCTTCTGCAAGAAGCATTTTTCATCTGTTTTGTGAGCATTTTGGCTTAGCTGATTTCTCCAACACAGATGCAAAATGATTAAAACCAAAGGAATGACTCAGTGTTAGAGGTTGCTGGTATAATGCAGTGATAACCTCCTCAAGCTAGTTCAGTCCAGACAGCTGGTTGTACATGTATGCTGTAGTAAGAGTCTGTTTAATTTTGCAGACTGTTTAAGATGGTAAGTTAAGGTTTTAAATACTTAAAAATTTGCATTTCAAACCATATTTTTAATTACTCTTTCAATCTGAGCTTTGTATGTTCTGGTTGCAGATTTGTCTCAGGTTTCTCTTCTGTGCAGTTTCCCTGGACATTAGTGATGTTGAGTTTGTGTGTGTGGGATACCCAGAGAGGTGAATGATTATTTTGTCAGTTCCAAAGGGAGATGGTAATTGGCTTATTTCCCCAAGTCAACACTGTTTGAAACAAGGAGAGATGTCAAATCCAGCGTCAGGCCTATTTTAAGCAGAAATATTTCTTTTGAATGTTTCTTGAGAAGTCCTCACCTGTCAGCCACAGCTGTGACATCTCTTGGGGATGGTAATTTATTTCCCCTTTTTTTGGCTGCATAATGACTGTGTTACTTCATCTTTTGTATTACCAGTGAAATCTGATGCACGCACTGAGTTGCTGCCGAGTTTAGTGACATTTCTGAGCACAGAGTGATAACTGGGAACACCTGGTTTTCAAACAAGCCAAAAGTACTGAACTTTGGATTTCTGTAGCAGCCACTTCTCTTCTACTTTTGCTGTTGTTATACAGTCTTCTATTTTGCCAGATTTGCATTGTGTAGAGATGTTGGGCAGCTTACAGCTGGATGTTGTGTATAAAAACTTAAAAACTGTGTGTTCTGTATTGCAGAGCTCAGTGTTGAGCACTGCTTGCTCTGTGGGACAAAGTGCCCATTGGGGTTGGCCATTGCACTCTGGATGGCAAGAAATCTTCAGGCTGAGGCTGAGGAAGCTGCATTCCTTAGAGGGCTTCTTTAGGGGACAGGCTGTGAGCTTAATTCCAGGGCAGTGAAGAGCTGTGTTAGTGTGCATGTGGAAAAGAGTCATCTTTTGTTCTAGAAGCAAGATCGGGATAACTTGGCAATTTTGATCAGTAGCATATGCAGAGCGGGGGAGGGTTATTTTACAGTGTGGATCCATCTTGTCACTTTTAGGCAGGCGTTGCCTTTTTCAAATATTTTGGAACATTTCTGCTCCTCTGAGAACGTGGGTGATGCTTTGGCCAGGCTGTGGTTTGAGACAGGCTGCACAGTGGGGGCCGGGAGAGGAGATGGGCAGCCCTGCCTTCCTGGGCAGCTGTGGGGTGCTCCCTCCTGGGCTGAATCGCCCTTCTGTCCCCAGCCCCTGGAGCCAGATGTCCCTTTTGCACATAAATTCTCAGTTTATTGTTGGCTTTCACTGAATTTGGCCACAGAGAAGTGTTAGGGGAGGACTTTGCTGCCTGTGGTGGTGGCACGGGTCCTGCAGGCGATGCTGGAAGAGGGCACAGGGAAGGAAGTGCTTCCTTTAAAACAACACCCAAACAACCCCCACCATTCTCAGACTAAAGTGAACATTTCTGGCACTTTCCCTGGAGCTGTATTTGTCTTCCTGAGAGCAAAATGAGGGCTTTGCTCTTCCTGTGGTTGAGAAGTCTTTTGCCCGGATGCTGACAAATGCTGTAACTGTCTTAATCTTGGAGCATTTGGACTCCTTTGTGTTCCTCTCATCAAATCCATGCCCTGAGGACTTTTTTAAAATTAGGAGCTCTGTTAAATCAGGCATGGAGTTGCAAGGGCAAGCTGAGACCTGCCTGGAGTGTAACCCTTGGTCATTGTGAAGAGCCTGCTTGGGTCAGTAGCATCTCTGAGGAGATGTTTTTTGTATCTGAGCTGCACAGTTTAATGAATTTGCTTTTTTATTACTTTTATTTTCCATTTGTGGTTAATTTATTTTTTGCCAGTGAGAGCAAACTGCTTTGTACACTGTCTGGAGGATGTGCCATGCACTAAGACAGTCAAGCCTGCAAGTCAAGCTTGTGGTTTTGCAGACCTGAAGTCTCTGGGTGGGTTAAGGATCAGGTCCACAGTGACTACATGGCATTGCAGAGGTTGTACATCGTCTAGCTTTTTCTATTTAATATTTTTTTAAATAATTATTTGATTTATGTAATTAAATCTTGTCATCTTCTTCTTTCCAAAACCTTTATATGGTACTTTTGGTCTGAAGTGCTTTAAGACAATTACTGTTAAAATGAATGTTGTGGGAATCTCAGGGTGTTAACTGTTCACACTTTTTTTTCCTGAAAATTGGGAATTGGAATAATATGGGCTCAAAATGTTGAGGCTTAATTGGATTATGTATAAAAATTTTATTAATTGGACCTTTGCATTATTTTTGTGCAAGCTCCCATACTTAAAAGATTCATAAGCAAAACAAAAAGTAAGATTTGATTGGAGCGTATGTATGTGTGTAATGTTTTGCATGAACTTTAGAGAGAGTAAAAACCTCATCTCAAGTGGAAGTAGCACAATTTAGAATAGCTGAGAAGTGAGAGTTGCCACTGGTTTGCTTCTGATACAGCCCTTGGATCTGCAGAGCTTTGTGGAGGTCCCCACCCAACCCATCAGTGTTTCTAGCTATTGCACTTGAAATGCAGCACATTTAGAGGGTTTTTAGTGTGTATTTTGTGTAAGCAAACTTTTTTTTGTGTAAGAAATTGTGCTGAACAGTATCATTCTGAAGAGTGTGCAATTCCATGTTGTTTCTAGTGCCCACTGCTAATCAGCTTTTGATGCATTTCTGAACCCGCTAAATAAAGAGCAAGAGTCAAAATGAAAAAATACAGCATAGAGAAGCTGAATCCTTTCTGAATGCAGATGCTGTATGAAATTTTTACTTACATGAATCATGCATGCTCCACATTGCTGGCAGGACAGGATGGTTGGATCACCTTGCAGCTGGTTCTCCACCTTCCATAGCCTGTCCTTCTGCAGCCCATCACTCCCATCTACCTCATTATTTATTTTTCTTTTTCATCACAACAATGTGATTGAAGCTGAATTCTCCAGGCCCATATCTCATACCAAAAACATCCTGCTGGGGGTCACTGTGAAACCAGAGTGGGATGCCAGCTCACAGGGAGGCAGCTGGGCAGCGCAGGAATTCGATGTGACGGGGATGAAAGCTCCTGCCTGCCTCTCCCAGCCTCTCTGTGAATGAGGAGCACCTCAGATGAGGCACTGGGAAAGTAAAAATAGCTAATTGTAACAATAAATCATTCCATCAGATGCTTTGCACTATGCTGAAGAATTTTCCTTCTCACTGCAGGAATTTATTTAAGGTTTTAGTTTTTTTTTCTTTTTTGCAAACCAACGCCTGATCAGTGTGTTGGATGGGCTCCTGTCGCTGCTGTTCCAGAGACTGCTTGGCTGAAGAGGAGGTTGTGCTGCCAGACAATCTTTCTTTTTCTTTTATGTAGTGGTAGTTCTGTATCTGCAACTAATTTTTCCTCTTGGTTTTCTTCTTTGTGGACAATTATTTCTCTGCATGCACTGCTCCTCAAATTCCTGCCAGTTTTCTGGTTCCAGCCAGCATTTTCAAAGGGTTTTGACATTTATTTGTTTTTTTTGTGTGTATGCCCACTGTGAGAGAGATGTCTGGGTTTCTGATTTGTCTGATAGGAAATGCCATGAAGAAGTTAAAATGGGATCCAGGCAAAGAACTGGCCTGAGAATTTGCTTGGGACTTCTGATAAGGGCTTGTAGGGTACACTGGATTTTTTCAGGTGCTTCCTACCCTGCTTTGAGTGTTGCTGCAAGAAACAGCTGAAATATTCATTGGTCACACTTGATGCTTTTCCAGAAAACTTAAGGAGAACAGAGAGAGCAAGATGGTTGGTAAAATAGCATGGAATGACTTGTACTAACCACTTCCTGAAAACAGGCTGAAATCACCCTAAAATCAAAGCATTGAAATTGCCTCAGCTGAGTAGAGATTGCTTTATGTCCTTGAGATACTCAGAGGAAAGCAGTAGTGTTTTTGTTTTTCTCCATGGCCTTGGCTGACAGGCGAATTTTGGGAAGGTCCCAGGAGCAGCTGAGCATGAGGAGATGGAAGGATCTTCGATCCTATTGCTGTTTTCTGGGGGAAAATGATAGTATTGGGAAGGGAGCCTGTGCTTAACCTCATCATAACAGCAAGATGGACTTTGACCCCAAATTTACTGATACTTTTTGTTATACTTGGTGTCTGCAAATGTCTTTGAGACTTAGGGTCCACCCATGTAATTCCTGTGCAAAATTGGGTTTTGCTGTTGAGGACCCTGAGGCTGGTTTGCCAAAGAGAGATGACAGTGGCCCTTTCCTTGAGAAGAGAAAGCCTTTCCTTGGAGTTGCTGTGGGTGTGGGTGGGCATGTCCTGAAGCTGGTACCAAGGCTGCCTCCAGTCCCAGCTGTGATCAGGGGCCTGGGCTGAGCCCTGGACTGCAGCCCCAGCAGGGTTCATTGCCAAAATGTGCTGTTAGAGGTTCCCTCTGGCTTGCTGCTGGCCAAAGGGACAGTGACACCTGCCCTTACCCTGCCCTGAGCACCTTTCTGCACTCAGACAATAAATGTGATAATAAATTAGAAGTGTCTGGGTGCAGACAAGATTCTGCTGTGCAAGACGACTCCTGTGCCTGCCCCAGCCCTGTCCTGCACAGGACACCCTGGCAGAATGTTTCTCCCTGCTAAAGGGGCCCAGGGCTAATATCCATTAGACTGCCAGGAATGTCCTGCTGTGCCAAGAAAAGCCTGCTTGGTGGAAATTGCCCAGTGTCCTATTTTTAGAGGTGAACGTAATCATGCTGAGCTTTCTCACCAGCTTTGCTCGCTTTGTGTTCCCTGCAATCCCTGCTGAAGCAGGAGGAGCCATGAGGAGGCAGGTTCCTTGAGTTTGGGATTTGAACTTGCTCTCCTCCTGCCCCACTGTGGTTTTCCTGTGGATTGTCAGTTCCTGGAACCAGATGGGCAGGCATGTGTGTCCAGCACTGACCTGCTCCAGTGGCTTTGGAGGATGCTCATGGGTTGTGTGGCTGAACCCTCCTGTACTGTCTCCATGGGGCAAGGGGCTTAAAGGGTGCTCCCAGCTCTGGATGTGTGTCCTCATTTCCTTTCCAGTCCTTCTGTGAGAGTCCCTGGAGGAAGGAGAGGATTCAGGCAGCCACACAGATCACACAGACCCCCTGAACAGTGTCAAACTTGAGTCCTTATTTCAGCCAAAGATCCAGGAGGGAGAATACCAGGGAGTGAGTCCCTGTGATACATTGGAGTTTAATTGTCCAGAAGTGAGTTCTCCAAAGTACATCTAAAATAAATTAACAGAAAGAATACTTCCCTTGGTCTTCTTGATGATACTTAAGTGATGGTGGCTGCCATCTGCTCAGGATGTTCTGTAGATCTTTATGGCAAGTCACTTTGATGAAGCAAAAAAAAATCTGGATTTCAGGATTATAAAGATGGGGGAATCTGTTTTTCTTTCCCAGATGGAGTTTGTTGGAGTAAGCCAGCTGTCATTCATCCACGACCTGGGACCGAAGGGCATGTGAGTTGTGAGCTGTGTCTTTGTGAGTTATGATTCACTAGGAGCATGGCTTTATACATAAATACTATTAAAATTAATGGCTTTCCTTTCTCAGCACTAACTGTCTGGGGAATATTTTGCCATCTAGATATGAAAAATTACTACTGTTCAGACAGAAATGCTACAGTTTGTAGAAATGTTATTGAGGAGTGGGCTGCTTTGTGAGACACCACTTACAGGGTTTCCACCCTTGCCTCTCTGCAACCCTCCCTCTTGAGCCACTTAATTTTTTCCTTCCTGTGCTATAAACTGGGACTCTGTGCTTCTTAAAACTCCATTATTTTCTTCTGGGGGGTTATTTTTGCCCTTCATCCAGCTTTCAGGGCACAGTTGGAGGTGACAGGAACCAGCCCTAGGCGCACAAGTGCTGGGGGTTCAAGCAGCTCCTCTCCAAATCCCTCCTGCCCCTCCAGGTGGGGCACATCCCCCAGGCTGACCCTGTTGTGTGCTTGCAGAGAAGGGTTCATCATGAAGCGCTCGGGGGGCCACCGCATTCCCGGCCTGAACTGCTGCGGCCAAGGGAGGATGTGCTACCGCTGGTCCAAAAGGTACTGCTGGGGTGCCGGGGAGGGGGATGCCATGTGCTCCCTGGGCACACAAAAATCCCCGTTTGTCTTTTTCTCCTAAAAAATCTGTGAGAATCTGTGAGAGAGAATCCTGGTTTTTTTATAAGGGCCCTTGGGCTGTTCCCTGCCTCACCCTTCTGTGTGGTGTTTTTTTTTTCTCCTTTGGAGTTCACAGAAAGGACATGTTACTCCAGAGAAGATCTAGGATTTCCTAGAGCTGACAGAAATGGCAGTGACCTCCCTCAGCAGGGAAAGCTGCAGGAGCACAGGTGGCTCTGTGCCTTCAGGAGGGAATGTGGCTGGTGACCTGCCCCTGGCAGATTTCAGCCTGGCTTTCTGAGCTTCCCTTCCTCAATTTACAAAATGAAAATCAATTAATTGAAACACTCTTTGGACTGCTTAAGGGCAGGATCAAATCAGACGTGACCTGCAGTACTAAGGAGCTGTTTGGTGCAATTAACCTTGGCATTAAATACATTGCCTCTTGATTATTACTGCAGCTATTGAATCCCAATGTTTTCTCCTGTTCCCATGTCCCTTCCTGCTGCAGACAGACATCATTTGCTGTTCCCATCCCTTTACCCTCTGTGTGAGGTCTCAGTGTTGCCAGGGGCTGGGAGATGTGTGCTGTGGGGGAGTACCTGTGTTACCAGGCAGCCTCCAAAAAATGCAGGGTGTATTTCCTGGAGCATGCCCTTCCCAGGCAAATCTTTCCATTTGAAAATCTAAATATCCATATCTGCCTCACAGCAACAATTTCTTAGTCAATGGAGCTTCCCCAGGCATTATGCACCTTTGGATTTGTGATCACCCAAGGGCTCTCATTAGTTTTATTTGTAATAGTTCTGTTTTCTAACAAAAGCTTTCTGATTTCCTGTGAAGAAAAGGTCCTATTTCTGCACAATCTTTCCAACATTTCTTAATTTAGGTTTGCAGAAGATCTCTATAATGAGGGCACAAGGAGATAAAGATGTGACCTCCTTTCAGGTCAAATCATTAAACCGTCACAAATTCTTCTCTTTTACGGGGAAAAAATGCCTTTTCCTCTTGATACTCCTCAGTTAACCCTTTCTTGTATTGTCCAGAGCTCAGGCTGTAGTGGGGGCAGTAGCACATCCAGCTCTGATGGATCTCCATTTTTCTTTAGAGCCTAGAAAGGGGATAGGAGAAGTGTTTGAGTGGGATTGTGTGCAGAATATCACAAGTGAGATGCTGCATTCCCATCTTAGCCCACTGGGACTGATGGTTTATGCATCAATAAATAAGCAAATAACAGTAATATTTCCCAGAGAGAGTTATTTAAAGGAAGGATTCTGGGACATGGAGGAGGATGGTGGGGTGAAGCTGTGAATGGGCACAGCCAGGACTCTTCAGGCATGTAGAGCTGCCTGGGAGAAACAGAAGGGAGAATATTTGGAAATATACCCTGTGGGATGTTTAAGAGTGAAATTATAGGCCAAATGGAGAGGGGAGGTATTTTGGCACCAAATGAGAGGTGATGCCAGGCCTCTTTCAGAGCCCTGAAAGCAAGAAAAAAAAATTACGGGATCTAATAAAAAATTACAGAAGTAGCTGAGGAGCTGAGGCTGTTACTAAAGATACAAGAATGAACAGATTTTTGCAGTGTTTTTGCTGCTTTGTGTGTTTCTTGGTGTGCTGAAGAATGAAGCAAAGGCCTGGTGATGGAGACCTGTGTGGGACAGAGGTGGCTGGTTACCCCAGCTACGCTGCAGGGGGAGAAAAAATTAGAAATGCCATTCACAGTAAAAAATGTGGTTTTTCCCTAGAGTTGCCTTCAGGCTACAGTATTTATGTAAAACCTGCTGGTCATCCCTCCTCATGTGTTTCTAACAGGGTGCCTGTTGCTTGGCAATAAAAGATTTCCAAAATGCCTTGTTCGTTTATTTGGATAGGAGTGAAAGTGATCCTAGCATCAGAATTAATAGAAATGTCAAATAACTCCCATATAGCATACAAGCTGAATAAAAATCAGGGATGGAGGAATCCTTGTGGCACCTTACCTTGTGCTTGGAGGTTTATGACCAGGGAGGTTCTCATGGGTTTTGTTAAACAAGGGAACCTGTATTTTTAAAGACTCCTGTAAAAAGGAGTCAGTTATATCCTCTAAAAGTTGTATATTGAGTTAAAACTCATTACTCAAGTTCATAAAATTTCCTGCTCAAGAAAACCACCCTCTAGTCTAGCTCCTGAGAATAATTTCCGTTTAGTAGATTTCCCTGATAAATGATTTGCATGTGTTTTGAAGAAGCACTTTCCCATTTTAGCAGCTCTTTTCGTAGCTCACATTTTGAGGCCTGGCATGGGTGTGAAATGCAGGTTGCTGTGTCTGTACAGGTGGCTGGTGGTGAAGGACTCGTTCCTGATGTACATGAAGCCTGATTCAGGGGCCATTTCCTTTGTCCTGCTGGTCGATAAGGAATTCAACATCAAGATAGGCCAGAAAGAAACAGAAACTAAATACGGGTTGCAGATCGACAATCTCTCCAGGTAAGAAAACAACTTTGTTTGTCCCATTTTAGTTTGCTTTTGCTTTTTTAAGGAGGAATCGATGCTGCCCTGCAGGAGGGGTTAACAGGCCTGGGTGGCTGCTGGTGGTGTGCTCAGACCTGCTGGGGATTCGACCCTAATGCTGATGATTTCCCATGTCTTAATGAGCCTGTTTGTCCATCCCTGTGGTTATTGCTGGGTCCTGCATGCTGAGTTGCACAGTCTGGTTTGGCAGTAATTACTTAGGTAATTTTTTAGGCACTCTGTTCTCTTTATGCTGCAAGCAGGAATGTTTTTCTTCTGCATCCCAATGGAGTATTACTCAAAAGACATGCTAGTGGGAGATAAAGAGATATTTAACATTTTCATGTTAGCGCACAGTATAAATTGATCTCTTCAAAAATACAACGTTAGCTGGCTCCAACTCCATGTTATGCTGGTGCTAATAATTTAAACATGGGTGGGTTTTTTGTGCTTGGCAGTGCAATACTGTTAGTCACTCAGAACAGCTCAGTGCTGTGCATTCTTTTGCAAACAAAACAGCCAAGTCCCTGTTTCTTGTGTAAATAAAATATGACTGGTACAGATGCATTTACCAACATGGACAGGCAGCGATGAGCAGCCCAATTAAATGGAAATGGCTTCATCCTCCTGCTCTGTGCTCTTCCAGGTCGCTGATTCTGAAGTGTAACAGCTACAGACATGCCCAGTGGTGGAGGCAGGGCATAGACGAGTTCGTCCGCAAACACGGCAAGGACTTTCTGACCGAGCATCGCTTCGGCTCCTACGCAGCCGTGCAGGAGAACACCCTGGCCAAGTGGTGAGCACTGCTACCTGCCTGCCCTCAGCACCCCAGCTCTGATCAGCACAGCTGGTAGCCTTTGCTAGCTGTGGGGACTGGTGGTAATTAAAGAAGTTGTAAAAAAAAAGAGGCTTTCTTCACCAGGGATGGAGTGGCAGTGCTGGTGGCTGGAGCTCTGTGTCACAGCTCGTTGTGTTTGTCAAGTTCTGTTTAAATTCAGATGTGTTGGTGTTTGTCATTGTAAGGATAAATAGAGGAAAATGGAATCAATAAATGCAGTCCTGGGTATAGTTGGAGGGTGGCTGGGCTTTATGCACACAGCAGCCCCTGAGAAATCCTACTGTCCCCAGTGTAACCTGACTGCACTAATCTGTTCCCAGAAGTGCCTCAAAAACTGGATTCTAGCTGGAGGCAGACCAATGCTTTCCCTGCAACACCTGCCTTGCAACAACCTCTGCCTGAGTACTTCCCATAAATCAAAGGAAACACCATTCCATCATCCTTTCCTGAGAGACAAACCTGGCTTGCATGTCAAGCAGAACCCAGGAATATTGTGTGAAGTTGGCAGAAGTGCCAAGAGGCACTTAATATTCCCTTAATGTGGTGTTTCATCAAGCTACTGGTAGCAGCATTGAATTTTCCCTGCATGTTCTACTGATTCTGGAAATTAGGATTGTGTTTGCTTTTGAGAAGAGAGCATAAATGTCATTAACATGGAACTCCATCGCTCTTCAGCTGTGCACTTTGTTTAATGAAGGGGAGGAGGCATAACTCTGCACTCTGTTTGCTTTTGCAGGTATGTCAATGCCAAGTGGTACTTTGAAGACGTTGCAAATGCCATGGAAGCTGCTAAGGAAGAAATTTTCATCACAGATTGGTGGTTCGTACTGACATGTTTGGGTGTTGCCCAGCTGTCTCTCCGGGGACGCTCCTGACAATGCAGTACTGTTTGGAGCCCTACAGTATGGCAGCTAGCCCTGCAGCCAGATGGTTTGGCAGCACACCCAAACCTCTCCTTGTGTTGTATTCAAAGGCCTTTTCAGGAGAGCTGGCAGCAAAAGCACACGCTTCAGATCAACAGCTTGGTTGTCTCCCTCCACGGAAATGCCTGAAACTGCACGGAGGCACCACCTGAACTGCAAATGTGGTGTCTTGAGGGGCTCCTCAGGAGTGTAAATAGCTGCAAATCTGAGGGGCATGGGTGTCTTTCAGTGTATCAGGGAACAGGGATGCTCCACTGTGCTCTTGGCATGGGATCCTGCATGGGATCCCCTTTCAGCTCCTGCTCACTGCCTTGGGAAGCTTTATGCCAGTGGCGAGAGCATCCTGTGGGTGTGTCCCTTTGGTCTGCTCAGTGCTCATGGATTCCCCCTGTGTAACATCAGGTGGCAGTTCAAGAGCATCCCGTTTCAGACCCATTGTCTCTTACTTAGAGTTTTATTCAGACAATTGTTAAAGTATAATGGAATTCCAAAACTTGCCTAGGTCTTGATGTATTAGATAAAAATAGGATGTAGCAATATGCTTTATCCAAGCCCAAGTTGCCATGCTTGGTACAAAAGTAAAGGAGTGAAATTCTGTCACCTTGTTGTGCAGGAGTTAGATTGAGATTGCTTAACTATTTCTTGTAGTCCTTAAAGCGATAAAATGTCCTGTTGAGAGATCTTATTGCTTTGTCTTTAGGCAGCAAGGAAAATACAGCACAAATTTGTTCTGTTCAGATAGCTCAGGTACCTGGAGAACTGAAATCCCACTCTTATTTATTTTTTATGTCTGCATATGTCTTTCAGCTCTACCTCAGGGTTTTGTTTGTTGCATCTTTCTTTCAGAGATAGAGTCCAAATTTCCCTATTTATACATCACTGTTCAGCCTGGTCTCATGGGTTGTTGAATATGAAGATGAATGTGCTGGACATGTCCCCTGCCCTCTGTAATGCTCTGTTATTAAAGAACAAAGAGCAGGTTATTGGAGAATGCATCACTCTGGGACATGAGCTTTCACATCCACTTTATTTAAACTTCAATTCCTGTGCTTCCCAAGTTGGTTATTTAGGCAGGTGCTTTGTTTGCAGTTTACATCTGCTGTGTTTTTTATATACCTTTATTTTCTTAGGCTGAGCCCAGAAATCTTCATGAAGCGACCGGTGGTGGAAGGGAATCGCTGGAGGCTGGACTGCATCCTCAAGAGGAAAGCAGTGAGTGAGCTCCAGCTGCACCCACCCTGCCAGGGGGTCATACTGGGGCTGGAGCACTTCCACCAGTCATTTTGGTCGAGATGAGAGTTAAAGCCTCTTGCCAAATGGCCTTGGAAAACCACATTTTGATTTGTTTCCCTTGTTTGGGTTTGGAAGAGCTCAGAGGCAGAAGGGTAGTTCCTCTTGATTGCCCCAGGTTTGGGTCACTTCAGCCTTACTTTACAACTACCAGTTCCTGGTAGGTCAAAACCTTGCTTTACAATTGTCTCAGTTCCTGGTAGGTCAAAGACCTGCTGCTGTCTGTGCTCTCCATGTGATTTATGTAATTTAGAGGTGCAGGGAGGGCTGAGCACTTTGTGGTGTGTTTATGAGTGTGGGCAGTGCTCCAGCTGTTTACATACCCTGCGATAACACCGGTGCTAAAAAGCTTGCCCATATCAGCAGCAAGTCACAAGGCTTATTCCCATGGCTGGGAAACCTCTTGAACTCTTGCTGTAGTAGAAGGGCAGAAGTCCACATGGATACAGACTTTAAAAAGGGACAGGTTTAGATTAGATATTGTGAAGCTATTCTCTGTGAGGGCAGTGAGGCCCTGGCACAGGTTGCCTGAGAAGCTGTGATTGGAATTGTTCAAGGCCAGGTTGGGTGGCACTTTTAGCAACCTGACCTAGTGGAAAATGTCCCTGCTCGTGGCTGGGGGTGGAACAAGATGGTCTTGAAGTTCCCTTCCAACCAAATCCATTCTGTGATTCTATGACATGCTGAAATAGTCTTTGACTCTTTCCCCTTTGAAGTCAGTTGTCATCACAGTCCTCACTCTTCCACATACCTAGGTAAAAAATGAGAGCTTTGTGTCTGACAGCTGTTGATTTGGAATTACTTTTATTTTCTGGCAAAAATAAACTAGCCACAAGACATCACTCACTCAGAGGAGGAATTTGGCTTCTTTTTATGACTTTGACGTGGATTTTCTTATGGTTATAAAAACATTGTCGTAGGTGAGTGAGGTCAGCCCCTGGAAATGCTTACTCTGTCACTTGTGGTGTTTTTTGACTCAACAGGGCAGTCAGCAAGTTGATGTCATGGTGTAGGGGTGAGGCTGCCCTTTCTGTATGTGCAGTGTTGCCTTGGACCCCCCTGGGTGCAGTGGAGATCAGAATATCATCCACAATTTGCCTTAGCTCTTGGTAGCAGCTTGCTGGGAATAGGAATTCAAAAGGCTGTGGCAAGTTTAGGGTTCCAAGTTTTAGCTGGCAAGCTTTTAATCCATGCTGATTTATGGGAAGTGGAGGTGTCCCAGTGTGTGACCAGTATTTGCCAAGGTTTGGGAGGCACTTGGCACATTTGAAAATGCTTTAACAAGAGTTCTTGGATACAATGCTGGTCACAAAAAGCACCATGTTTTTAGGTACTGCTCAATGCTCAATTGCAGGAGCTTGTTTATCTCTACCAGCAGAGTGAATCTCTTTGCTGGTGCTGAGTTGGTGACATCCCCTTCAGGTGGAGCATGTCAGTGTGTCCTCACTGTCATCCTGCAGGGACATTTAACTGAGGGCAAGCCTCAGGGCAGCATGAAGCAGCAGATCACTGAACTTCAGTGGATGAACATGATTGGAGTGAATCATGCTTGGAAAATCTACCTCAAAGGGTGTGTAAAAGGAGCTGCTGTAGGAATGACCTGTGGATGGGCCTTGGCATGGCTCAGACAAAAACAACAAAACCCATACAAACCCAGGTACTGAGCCCTTCTCAGAAAGCTGGAGAGCTTTCCCAAGCAGGCTGGTCCTACCAGGATATGGGGTCCCCATGGAGGATCTGAAAGAGCATAACCAGGAGCAAGTAACTTCAGTCAGCATTTCCATCAGCAGACACAACACATTTACTGCCTCTTAGCTGTTCCTCCCTTTGGAAAAAAACTGTATTCATTGATGTGCCTGCATTCCATGTGTTCTTTTTTATTTCAACAGCAACAAGGAGTGAGAATTTTTGTTATGCTGTACAAAGAGGTGGAGCTTGCCCTGGGGATCAACAGTGAATACAGCAAGCGGACCCTCATGCACCTCCATCCAAACATCAAGGTAATGAATTGCACAGGGCTGTGTGGAGGGTGTTTGCATTCAGTTGTTCTTGATGGCTGGTGCTGACCCTGGTGTATTTGGGTGGGAGCTGCAAGTTCAGGAGTGTTTCCCACCATTGCAGTGGGAATAGTCTGACAAGACACATCCATGTAGTGACTGCCACATCTGGCAACTTCATTTCTTTAGGATCTAATGGAACATAAAATTTCTTAGTTTAGATTTGCCAAAGCAACTGTTCGCCTTAATTCCCAATAAGTGTATTTCATGTGACAAGTTAATGGGTTACATCAAATGGAAAATTAAAATTTGAGAGTGTTGTCTCATTTCAGCATTTCTGCTTAAATGTGGATAATGAGAGTCAACACTGGGCATTAATGTTCCCACCACAGAAGAACAGCATTTCCCTGTCCTGTGCTGTTACACTGCTGTTCTGGCACCAAGCAGAAAATCAGCTGTGGCAGACAACCAGTAGATAGTCTCTTAGAGACACATGCACCTTAATGAGCAGTAAGATACTTGTTATGCTAGAATAATTGGTTTATTTTCACTTGATCAGTTGTCACAGCGAAGGGAAGCATCCATTCATCATCTTTGCAGCAAAATTGGATGATATGCACAAGTTGTGTCGCAGATTTTGGGAGCAGCCAGGTGAAACTTGGTAGCTTTTTCTCCAGGAAGCTGGTCTAGTGGCTCTATCATCATAAATAAAACTCTGAGCTTAGATACAGGAATTAGGGGTTCTGTAGACATTTGTCAAAAAGAAATCCCTAAACAAATGCCAAACAACTTGATTTTAAGTGGGGGGAAAAAACCACCCGACTTCTCATTTCACTTGTGTGGTGACAACAACCAAAGAAGTGACTCAGATCACCAGTCTGTTGTTTTCTTTCAGAGCAGGCTCTGTGTTCGAAAGCTCAGCTATTACAGCTCAGCTGAAGCAGTTTCTTTGACTGTGGTCCTCCTATGAAGCTGTTGTAAGAGTGACCTATCCCAACATCAGTAATCATTGCTGCTTGAGATTCCTGCATTCTAGGGAAACACCTGCCTGCCATATGGGTGATACCAGCTATGGGGAAATTGAGTAGCTTCCAGTAACAACTCCAGCATTTCCCCATTACCCCAAAGAGCCAGAAAAGCCAGAACAGCTCTCTGCCTGGAAGGATTTCAATTTGACAGCAATGCTGAGCTCGAGTGCTGCTTTCCTCACAGGTGATGAGGCACCCAGACCACGTGTCCTCCTCCGTGTACCTGTGGGCCCACCACGAGAAGCTGGTGATCGTTGACCAGTCGGTGGCGTTCGTGGGTGGCATTGACCTGGCCTACGGGCGCTGGGACGACGACGAGCACCGCCTGACCGACGTGGGCAGCGTCAAGCGCGCCTCCGCCGCCACCAAGTCGGTGTCCACCGCCAACCTGGCAGTAAGTGGGGGGCCATGGTCAGCCACAGCAGGGCTGGGGCAGGGGTGAATGGGCTGTGTTCTCTTCTGAGCGGGTTTTGGAGCTTTAATGACAAATAAGTGGTGAGAGGAAGGATCTAAGCATCAAGTGACTCTTTAGGGCTAGGCGCTGACAAGCCCCTGCTAGGGCACAGAGATAAGAGAGATGGGTTTCCCCTGGAGCTTGGAAAAGCAGCCACAATTTGAAGTCTGTGTTCTTAAAATTATAGAATGTTTTGGGTTGGAAGGGACCTTAAAGATCATATTGTTTCTACCTCCATCATGGGCAGGGACACCTTCCACTAGACTGGTTGCTCCATGTCCTGCCCAATCTGGCCTTGAATGCTTCCAGGGATGGGGCATCCACATCCACATCTGGGCAACCTCTCTTTTCTTAACAAAACTTAGAAATGCAGAGTAAGCATTTGCAAAGTGCTCTTTGATGTTTGTTGTTTGTGCCCTCAGCAGGTGCCTTGTTTGCTGAGCTTTCTGCTAACCTGGGTCTGTATGCAACCACATATAATTTCTAATAATAATTTCTCATATAATTTCTAATTTCTAATAATTTGAGAGGTCTAGTTGATGAGAATTTCAAGGGGGGCAATAATCCAGAGTAAGTTTATGGATCTAAATGCTGCTAATATTACTAGGCTTTCCTGGCAAGTGCCTCCTCAGTACAGACTCCCCAGAAAGCAGTGGGGAAGGACCATATGTCACAGTTCCTACCAAAGTGTGTCTGCCACAGAGAAAAATTTGGCTCATGGTTGTTTCTGAGCACTGATCTGCACGAGAATCTGTAGCTAAAGGGGAACCTCTTCATACCTGACCTGCAGCCATGTCTTATGTCCTTTAAGTCTGCAGCAGAATCAACTGAACATGTCCCACTGCAGCCTCAAACTCTGGCCCCAGAGAGCCATTTGTTTGAGAGAAATGCTGATGATGCCCCAGACACATCAAAAATGAAAGGAGTAGGAAAACCCAAAAAGTTTTCAAGGTTCAGCATTTACAAGCACCTGCACAAGCACGGCATCCACCACGCTGACAGCGTCAGCAGCATCGACAGTGAGTCAAGTAAGTGATGTTCAGCTAAATAATGTATATAAAGGATGTGTGGAGGTGGATGGGTGGGTGTATGTGCACGTTCTCATGATTTCTGAGGCAATGTGTCCTTTGTATGGAAGGAAAGTTGACAAGTTACCTAACTATCAGAATAATAGGTGTGTGTAGTCAACATGTAAATTTGTGTCACTGCTAAATAGAGAAGAAAGGTTTTATGTGTTGTTTTTTTTTTTTAATTAACTAATTAGCAATTTTCATGAGCCATCAGATGATGTCATACAGTGTATGTTATTCTTAATGTTTGTTTTGTTGGAAAGTATTCATTCCTGCAAGAGAGAATGGAATCTCATTTTTCAACTTGGATTTATTATAACAAGCAAATAATTTTTGACTGAGATTATCCCGTCTTGTAGACTAGTGTTAAAAGCTAGGTTTTAAATAAGTTCATTTAAATGGAAATATTCTAAATTTACTAGAGAGAAAAGTCTGTTCAACAGTTGAATATTTAAATGCAGCTTTTAATTCCCGACATTAAAGATAACTTCAGTGCCAAAATTACAAAGATCAGCTTGGCAATTACTACAGAATGAAATTCTTCCTGGAAGTCCTCGGCTCCTGAGGATGAGGGAACTTACTGGAATTTCCATCCCCTCCCTGCAAGTTTTTCTCTTGCCTCTGGCTCCTTATGGGGGTCTTGATTGCAGTCAGCTCAGGACACAGCCATGGCTTTGTACTTCATTAACAATTGTTTGGGTTAAAACCAGCTGGGTCCTGAATTTGGTCCTTTGCCTGGCAGTCACTTTAGTTTCAGCAAACTGACATCTGGTTTGAGTTCCTGTCTGCCAGGTATCTTCAGACAGGAGCAAGCACCAGGATGGCAGAGGTGGATGTGTTTTTGCCATGAATAGAGCATCTTGACTTTCTGCAGGTTACTCTAGCCCCACTAGGAGCCAACCGAATATAATCCAGAGTTTAAGGCCCCATCTGAAAATGTTCCATCACCACAGTGAATCCAAACAGGGGCTCGCTGAGCCTCGGGAGGGTAAGTGAAGGAAGGCAGTGCTGCGGACCCCTTCAGGCTTTAGCTGCTGTTGTTTTTGCATTATAACCATGGTGAGAGTGAGGCTGGGTGCCAGGATCAGCCTTTGCTGCTTGTTGTTCTCCCAGCATCCTTATCCCTCCTCTGTGGGCATCCTGGCAGAAGAGCCTTCTCCAGAAATTGCAAATTAAAAACCCTCAAACGACAACAACAACAAACCAAAATCAAACAAACGAGCAAACAAAAAATTCGCAATAATGACAGCAGGGAACAGTTGCAGAAATAGTTCTGATTCTGGTATGTGGTGATTTCAGTAGCTCTCATCCTGTTAAGGAAAGAGCTGTTACTGGAACTGGGAAGTTCTATATTGGATATTTTTAAAATAAACCTGATGCAGGAAGATATGCAAACAGAGAGAGGAAGCAACGAGTGGCTACTGCCAGTCCTATGTTTGGACAAAGACTTTTGTCCCCTCTTTTCCTTCTAGTTAAAACCAAGGAAAGCACACTCAGTTGAGACAGGAGTTGGGTGGTTGTGAGTACTGAGCTGTCCCCACCTCTGGACTGGTGTTGGTAGGGCCTGTCCCAGTGTTGGTACCTTTCCAACATGCATGTAGGTTCAGGAATGGAGTGAGGAGCAGTTCTTCAGCATCATCCTCTTGCAAACATCTTCCTCTAAGGCATTAATTGCCAATTATAAAACATTGGTTACAAAGTAGTGGCAGGCAGCACAGCATTTCCATGTCTTTGTGAAGGCAAGGTGCAGTCTCCCCTGTGCCTTCCTGTTCACTCATGAGTCACTGTGCAGTCATCGCTCACGGAGCCTGTGCTGGCCTGTGTCCCACACATCCCCATTCCCACCCAGCATGTCGAGTCAGTGATTCCCCAGCTCCACCTGGACTCTCATTAGAAGCTCCAGCTTCCCAAGCAGCTGTGGTGCAAACCTGCTGCATGACATTTCTGGCATGGCTTGGCTCAGCTCAGCTCGGCAGGGTCACAGCGGCGCTGGCAGGGCTTGCTTTGTGTCCCCTGGTCTTGAGCTGCTGCCAGTGTGTGTTTTGTTGACTGTTAAAAGTTGTTTTTTCTGTGTGCTAAGGGGTCTTATGGTTACCTGGTGGTGTGGTTGGGTTAGGAGGAGGTTTCAGGTCGTGGCATTGCTGTGTAATTAATGTGTTAGTATTTGGTGTCACAGATGAAGGCTGTTCTCAAGATCAGGAAATAACAACAGTTAACTGCTTATGGTCTAGGCCAACATTTTTGGAATTTTTAAGAGTGAGGAAAAAAGAGTTCACTGCCTAAAAATATGTGCTCTGGAAAAGGGATCCTGTTAGGAGGGAATATCCCTGTGTACAATATTTTAGACCATTTTTAATCAGCATGAATTTGGAACTCAGGATCTGTTTGTTCAACATGTAAAATTGTATAAAAAATCATGCTGCTATTTGGAAAGAACAAATTTATACTAAAAAACCCCACAATACTTCAGGAGGGAACATGAACATCTTATTCTAGATAATAAATACTTCTATTAGACAAGACGCACCCTGCTAGTGAGGCAAAATAATAAACTCGCTAGTAGAGAAGATGGAATTAGCTCACTGTTAATGTAAAATATATGAAGTAGATGATATACATGATGTGGACTGCCATATGGGAATATTTAGTTGTTATTGAACTGGGGAAAGGCAAATGGTTATCGGGTGATGTAGTCCAAGATAAAATTCAGCATCTGCTTTTCATTTCCATGACAGACTCCTATGTTTAGCCTCTTCTGATTGTATAAAAAATACTAAAATAGGGAGAAAAATTACTAACAGATATCAAGGGAAAGTAACAGGAGGACTAGACAGAAACCAGCTTCAGCTGCTTAGGACTGGCAGGTCCCACCAGTGCTGTTCCATGGCTGTGAGACTCTCACTGCTGTGTGCAATGGATGGCCATGACTTTGGAGCATGTTTTTGTTTTATTTGCCTGGGACAGATAAAGGATCCATCCGTAGCCTGAAGACTGGTGTTGGAGAGCTGCTTGGGGAAACCAGGTTCTGGCATGGAAAGGACTATTGCAACTTTGTCTTTAAAGACTGGGTTCAACTTGACAAGCCTTTTGCTGGTGAGTGGAAGTCTTTCATTCCCCCAAACTTTCTTCTGCACCTTTTTGTTCTCAGATAATTTTTTTCCTGCCTCCAAGCCAGAGGTAACAAGGCTGATTTGGTTTGGTTTCTAGGAAAAAGCAGCAGAACTCCCTTTGAGGGGTTTTAGGGCCAGTTATGCTGTTGCAGTCCAAGTCATCTGCCTTGGGGCTGCTTGGTGCTATGTCTCAGACCCCTCAGTCTGAGGAGGGGGGTGCTGTGCTTTTCCACACTCATGTTCTTTGTCTGAGGAAGTTCAGCCATGCTCCCCTGTCCCCCAGACTTCATTGACAGGTACACCACGCCGAGGATGCCCTGGCACGACATCTCCTCGGCGGTGCACGGCCGCGCCGCGCGCGACGTCGCCCGGCACTTCATCCAGCGCTGGAACTTCACCAAGGTGGGTGTGGGTGGCACTGCTGGGGGCACAGAGCTAAGCACAGCCTTGCCTCATCCCCCTGCCCTCTGTAGGCATCTGATATTTTGCAAGCATTTTTTCTTTATCTGTTGCAAGCATTTTTTCAAGCATTTTTTCTTTATCTGTTTCTTTCCCCCCTGTGCAGATAATGAAACCCAAATACCGGTCCCTGTCCTACCCATTCCTGCTGCCAAAATCTCAGCAAACTGCTCATGAATTGAAGTATCAGGTGCCTGAGGCTGTTCCTGCCACTGTCCAGGTGGGTGTTGATGGTCCCCTGCTCACATACTCCTCAGAGGGCTTGTTCTGTATCCTCCCAGGAAGTTTGAATGCCTGACAGAACTTGCAATACTCTTACCTAATTCAACTCACAGATTAGGTGATCAGAACCTCAACAGCAACAGAATAATGCAATTCTTTTAGTAGAGGGGCATTAATTTAAATCTTCACCTTTGAGGTAAGGAGACTAAAGTATATGCAGTGCTCAAGTGGTGGGAACACTGTGACTTTGCAAAGCTGTGTGGTTTAATGGTTTGTTTCTGCTGCTCTTCATCTAACACCTAACATTTGGGCTTTATGATTTGAGAAGTCCTGATGGGTTGAGGTTACCCACTGAGTATTTATCTCAGATGTCAGAGCAGCCTGCCAGGCTCTGATGTCTGTCCCAGACGGGTGGTGGTCACTGAGAGCCCAGCAGCAGTGGAGTCTTGTGGCCGCTGCTTTCTGCCTTGAGCTTCCTCTGCACTTTATTATGCAGCCCTGCCACCCCTGGGGGTTCTCTGCAGTTCCACACAGTCAGCCCACAGTCTGATTTGTGCCAATCAGTCTCACAGTCAGAATTGCCAAGATAGCTCTGTTTAAAAGCACAGTTTGCTCTATCAAGTGCACATACTTGAATACTGCTGTTACCCAACAGAAATATGAACTTGTTAAAGAGTACAAAGTCAAAATAGTTATGCTGAAGCAGCAAAACCATTGTGTGTCTCTGTGGATGAAAGATGTATGAAGTAAGAGCAGTTAGACCAAAACCAGGAGAAATGCATGACTTTGCTCTTTGTAAGGAGTGGTCTGCCCAGATGACATCACTGCTTGGGGAAGCTTAGTGAAATAAGATGCTTTTTTCTGGTTTTGTGGATTGCCAGGGCATTGTCTGCTCCTCTCTGTGTGGTGTGAGGGATGGGCAGCACGGGGATCTTGTGTCAGGGATCTGGGGTGTTTTACATCAGCCTCCAAAGCAAGGCTCCCAGCTTGCTGGGAAGTAGTCCCCTTCAGGCATCATCCTGTTCCCTGTGGCTGTAAATGCCTCCCTGTCTGTGTCTGACACAAGCTTTTTGGGAAATCTTGTTCTCATGGAAGTGATGGGGCTTGTGTCCCCTGAACTCACTTCAACCGCAAGATGAGCCACAACTTCTAAATCATGAGGTTTGCTGTAGCAAAAAGTTAAGCTCTACTGATTACAGAACTGGAGGCAGTTCCCAAAGGAGAAATTAAACTGAGAACAACCTAGATCCAGCTTCTCTTCAGTCCAGCTGCTGGCTCAGAGCATCAGGCTGTGGGAGAGGAGGATGGAGCTCAAACGGTGACTGCGGAATCCGCAGACACCAGTGCTGAGTGATGGGTGAGCAGTTGGAAAACCAGCCTGGCCACCACATTGCTGAGGCATTGCAAATAACTGATACATCCAGGAAATGAGGGGCTGCTCTCAATGATGCCATAAACAGCAAAAAGAGAGCAGGTTTGTCTTGTAAATTATTCATTTGAAACTACCTTGCTCATTTCTTATTTTATACATCTGTCAAAACAGCCCTGCATGTAGACAGATATATAAAACTACATTATATTAGGCTGCAAATCTGTTGTCCTGAAATGTATCAGCCTTCTCAGTATGAGAGATAACTAGTGGGGGAGAGCATTTGCAGTGCCAAGCCTGATGGAAGCAGTGAGGGGGTTTCCTCTGCCCAGACTGGGGCACTTTGCCTGGGTGCAGGACCCCAGGCTGCTTCAGCTGGGTTATGATTTCTGGGTGACCTCCTCAAGCTCCAGGGCAGAGATTTGCATGGACATAGTAAAATTTTGACTATCTCTTCCCTAATACCCACACTGGCCTGGTTTCCCTTGGTGCCCAGGTGATACAAGTACCCTGAGCATCCCTGAAGTCCCACTGCAAATCCACAGATGACTCAGTCTCTCCTCCTGATGGAGGTTTCAGATTTGGCTGCTGTTGGAAGTGGGGACAGGGGAGGACACCTGCAGCCTGGATCTGAACTCCCCCTCCTGATGCGATTACACTGTGTCTTTTTCTAATTACTTAAGATCAGACAAAGTATCGCATCATGGATGGAGAAGGATACAAAGACGCTCTTTCAGTCTCAGTTTATTTCAGGGCGATGGCGTGGCCAGAAAGAGGGCGAGTCTCTCCCCGCACCAGGTATTCAGGAGAAGGGAATGGGAGTGGCTTTTGGCTAGCTGCCAATGGGATGAGGACACAGAGGGACTAGGAACAGCATGCCCGACCCCCGGTGGGTACAAGGACACAGGGGAAGGTCACAGGACCGGAAAGGAAGACGTGAACTGGGGTTTGCAGGAAGGAGGTTACAGGGTATCCTGATTTCAATTCTTATACCTCATATACCGAATTACAACACCCTCCTGGTTGCCTTTTCCTGGAGCTGCCAGGTGTGCATCAGGGCATCCCTGAATGACTTCTTCTCTGCAGTGACAGGAATGTCAAACTCTTGCTTGTCCAGTTTATTCATTTTGGAGCAGGGGGCTCAGGTGCTCCCATCTCCTCTCAGTGGTACAGTTCTGCACAGAAATCAGCAGATATCCTAAAATCTTTTACCAACTTCTTATCCAGAAAAACTAGAGCAATTTTCTTGTTCTTCTTAGTATTGAATCCTTTGGCTGGCCAGCAGCCAGTCCCCTGTTACCTCCATTTGAGTACTGTGTAGGGATTTTATAGAAGTTACTGCCCAAGGTAAAATCCAGCATCCCAGGACTGTCCTTGGCTGTGGGATGATTGAGGAAAGCCTGGCTGTTGGTTTCTTGTTTCTGACCTTGTTTGCAAGTCTGTCTTCAACTGTGGGCAGATCAGAGGAAGGGAAAACACAAAGGATCCGTGGGGATTGCAACATTGCTGCAAGCCCAAACCATTGACCTGTCAGCAACAGATTCCAGCCTCGTTGTACCATCTGGTTTTGCTCTCCTCTGTGAGAGGAGAGGAGTAGGAAAGCATTTCTGTGAGGATGGAGCACTGACAAGGGCTTTCCCCTGGGCAGGGAGGATGAATGCTGTGTGTGTGGGAAACACTGTGGAGGTACAGGCTGGGAAGGAGGAAAAGGAGTCAGGCATGGTCTCCCATCCTCTTTCATTTGATCTTCAGAGCTTTGCTTGCAATAAGCAAGATGATTTTTGCAAGAACACATTGATTCTTGCAGGAGTCAAATAGAGATCTGCCAAAGGCAGTGCCAGATTTTTTTTCACTGTTTCATCTCCCTGTTTCCACTCCAGAGTTTGCAGTTATCTGCCAAAGCCAGTGTTGCAAAAGACATGACGTGGTGAGGCAACATCCCATTCCTGATGGAAATGCAATGAAAGTTTAATGCTCTGGCAGCAGCTGACACCCTCACCTCTTTGAAGTCTGGCATTGTTCAGAGTTTATGCACTAGCCCTCAGCAAACATCACATTTATTACCCTTTTATCAGTTAAAGTTAAAGGGATGATAAGCTATTGAGAGGCTCAAGGGGAGGGTAAGGGAGAGGCAGGAGCATGGAGACTCCAGCTCTGGATGGGAGGTGCTCTGCTGGGCAGCATGTGGCTGTTTTCTCCCCAGGAAATAGGTTGGGTTTGAACCAGCTGCCTTTAAATAGCTTGACAGGAAACAGAGGTGTCCAGAAGTGTGAGATGGAACATCAGTGGTAAGGGAAGGGCTGTGTAGCAAACTTCCAGATGTGGGGATGTCTGTGAGTGCCACAGCTTTGTCACCATGGGATGCTGCCTTGGTGGCATTGTCCTGTCCCTGTGGCTGCAGACCTGTTAAAAACATCTTTATTTTGAGGAAGTCCAAGATGAAACACCTTGTACTCATTCTGCTCTCCCATCTAACATTTTCTGATACCTCTTCTTCCTTTTGCAGGGGGATTTGAGGTTGTACCTGATGGGAGCTTTTTGGGTGGTGCTGGGCCAGCATTTTGGAATTGGCCATGACACATTATTCTGGGGTGAGGCAGAGGGTTGATGGCACTGTAATAGGGGCAGCCTGGGGTGTGGAGCAAGCTGGGGTGCAGGTTATGTGGAGGGGTGAGGGGGAATGTAGGGAAGGGCAGGTGGATGATGCACTGGGAAGTCATGGTGCTGGAAAGGGATGGTCCTGAGTGATGATTCTGTTGTGTTTACTAGCAAAAAAAAAAAAAAAAAAAAAAAAGAAAAGTTGAATATCAGACTTTGTGCACTAGAAAACTACAATCTGCCACTTTTCTGAAGTGCAGTTCCAGATTGCTGCACTGGTGAGAGTGGAAGTGGTGTGAGCTCCAGTCCAGGCTGTGTATGGAATAATTAGCCTGCTTTCTACCCAGAAAAATCTGGTTTTTCTGTTCTTATTAATGCCAGTAACAGCTTATTAATGACAGTGGTGGAATTTTGTTCAAGATCTCAGTCTGCTGTGGTGCTCAGTGTTGTTTCAGAAGAGCCCAGCTTGGGATGAGTGGGAACACTCAGCCTTGGCTTTGTAAAACAAATGAGTGATTAAAAACCTTTGGGAATGATCAGCATGGCCTTGCAGAGGCCTGTGCAGGAAAATGGCAGCTGTTTGGCATTGCTAAAGGCTGTGGCAGCCCTTGTATTCAGGCTGGCTCCCTCACTCCAACACTCAGGTGGGGAGATTGCAGAATGCACCCTCCTGTTGGCCAAATATGAGAGTTGCAGGACCTGTTTTTTGCTGGGAAAAACAGATTTAGGAGAAAGCTCCTGTCCAGGTGAAGGAATTAGCTCAGGAATCATCTGCTGTTTAACAGCAATGGCCCCAACTGCCACCTCTAGAGATGCTCTGGAGACAAGAGCATTGATTTGGTTGATTCCCAAGAGATCAGGATTTTGCTGGAACTGACACATACGTTTCACAGATCCCCTGCTCGTGGGTCTTGTGCTGTGTGGGACTGGCCTCAAGTTCCAGTATAATGGTTATATTGAGATATTTTAAGGCTATTGTTTCAATGTTTTTGTCTTGACAATGTTTAAAGAGAGAGGCTAATAATGAGTAACTATTCTCCCAAGCTTGTACTATGCAAATATTTAATTCAAAACTACATTTTCATCTAGGAAAGCATCACTTGGGTCTTAGTGGGGCTGCCTCTTGACTCAAAGTGCAGGAACAGGAGGTGCCACAGCATCTCTGGCTGGTGGGGACAGGCTGCTGTCTGCTCTGGGGCTTGCTCAGCCTGGCCCAGAGCACAAAGATTGTTTCTCGTGTTGGTTTGGCTTTCTTGCACAAACACTGCAGGATGGAGGGGCAGGACATGCCCTTGCAGGAAATCTACTTTATAAGTGGATTTCCAGTAAAAACTAAGTAGTATCATCACAAATGGGATGGCTTGTGCAAGAATTTGGCAAAATCAAAAAATTACCTCAAGTGCTGAGGACAAAGGCACGGCCTGTGTTATCAGACTGACTGTATGATTCTGTACAGGCTCCTTGGGGGAAAAACACCCTGCCCCAGCTGGAGACCAGCTTTAAAGTGCTGGGCAGGAGATCAGTGATGGGGATGTGCATCCCTAAAGCTTGGAAATTCAGGGTTTTTTAAAAGCAGTTTATCATAAGACCTTAAGCAAGAATAAGCATCTGGAGCTGCTCAGGTGGGAGAGGGCAGTAGTACAACAATGGAAAGGGCTCTTATGTTTTTAATCAAAACATTGCTAAGTATTAATACTATTTCTCAATGTCCTTTCTCACAATTACAAATGATCTATAAGTGTTGTACTTACTACCTTATTTAGTGAAAGGCTGTCTGTGCCAGGGAACAGCCTTGCCTGTGGGATAATTGGGTGCCATGGTGCTGTCCTGGAAGGACAGAGCTGAAGGTGTCTCTCTCTTGTTTCCAGGTGATCCGCTCTGCTGCTGACTGGTCTGCTGGCATTAAGTACCACGAGGAGTCCATCCACAAAGCCTACATCAGCGTGATAGAGAACAGCAAGCACTACATCTACATAGAGGTGAGTGGCAGGGAGGGAAGGCAGGAGGGTCCTGATGCTCTGAGCATGGCTTGTCACCATCAGGAGGATAATTGCTTCTTGAGATTTGCTCCTAAGCTTTTATGCATTTAGACAGATTCATTACCTTCAGTGGTCTTCAGGCCAGACTGATGGCTGGGTACCCTGACAGCCATCTGCCCACGAGGTGGAAAAAAGTAGACCCTCCTTTGTAAGGCTCTTTGCAAAATTGCCAGCAGCTTTCATGGCCTGTGCAATAGACTCCCTGTCCCCTCTGTGGCTTTGCAGTGTCCCTGTGCATGCCCAAACCTCCCACTCACAGAGCAGCCCTTCATCCACACAGCCTTCAGCTGCAGCAATCTCTTGTGTCAGAGTGACACTCAGTGCTGACTGAATGGAGATGCTTTTCCTCCTCTCTTTTTTTTTTTTCAAGCCTCTTGTTAGGTTGCTCTTTACATGAACTTTCTAAAGAGTGTAATTAATAAGGACTAATTCATTCCCTAAGCAAGCACAGACACACATATCATTTAATTATAATTTTAAAAAGCCTCTACTCCAGTGGCACACAAACCCAGCTATCTTTAGTTTCTCTTGGTCTGAAATAAAGCATGCAAATATTTTGGGCTGGTTGCTGGCAGTGTCTGACAGTAGCTTTGCTTGCTTTTCCTGCAGAACCAGTTTTTTATTAGCTGTGCTGATGATAAAGTTGTCTGGAACAAGATTGGTGATGCGATTGCTCAGAGGATTCTTAAAGCTCACAGGTAACCTGTTCTTAATGAGGCACTGGAAGTCTTCAGGTGCATTTCCACTGTGTGGTGCAAAAAGTAACCCTTCAGTGGACACAGCTGGACAGTAGCTGTTCCAACACAGAACCAAGTATCAGAGTATCTGCATTTGCAGCAGTGAGACTCCTGAGTGGTTTCTTTGCATCCAGAAAGGGATTTTCTGGACTTACCCCAATGTAAATGTATTTTTAACTGTGGAACTTGTTTGAAGGCAAGTCCTTTGTGCTCTGGTTCAGTGACACCTTTGCTCCCTTGCCAACTTGCCTTGAGGTGGGTGGTCAGGCAATTTCATGGGTGGGAAGGGTGAACTGGGATTTGTGGTTTATTTAAATCATCTAGAGAGGAGTGGCTTCCAGCTGGGGAAGCAAACACATTTAGAGGATTTGACTGCAGGGCTCTGCTATTGTTTGAACAACTTTTTCTGGTACATGCTAGAGGGTGTTCACCACCTCCTTTTGCAAGGGGACCGTTTTTTGTTCCTGGATGGATTGAATCCAACCATATTTTAGACAGTCCTCCAGCACACCTAACCCTGTGTTAACATCAATGCCACAGGTAGTGGCTTGTCTTCACTTTGATCCTAGCAGCCTTGCTTAAGGTTGCTCCTCTGCAGTCTCTTTGAAACATATATTTCATAGTATAAAACAGTACCCTGCTCCTGCTGGGCTGATATACAGGAAACTTTCTAAACTTTTCTAAACTGAGGCAGCAGCAAATTCTCTAGGTAATCTGTTAAGGTTTTCCTGTTACATGAAGTTTATGTAAGAGGTGTCATTCTGTCCAGATCCTAAAAGTCTTATCACAAAAGGGGATCACAGAGATTCTTAGACCCATTTCCAGATATGATGCTCACTTCTGCTTTACTTCAATTGTATGCCAGAATTGTGTTGGCTTAATTTCCAACTGAATATAAGGTTCAAATTCTGCATTACCTAAGACTAAAAGTAAATTGAGACCTAAATAGTTTGTATCACAATGCTCATTTTCCAAACTGCCCCAGGAAAACAGCATTTAATTATAAATTAAGGTCTGTAGTGAGCTTGTATACTTCTCACTCTTCTAGACTAAATATTTTCTGCTGATGTTACTAATAATGTTCTTTTTTTGGTTTCCTCTTTTTCATGGGTGGCTTTCTAAGCAGTTTAGTAAACACTGTCCTTACACAAACAAACTGCTTTTTGGGGAATGCTTTTGTCAGTAGACCTTTCTCATGATACAAACAAACTTGGTTTCATAGTCTCTTGTGTCTGGGTAAGGCTTCATTAACTGTTTCTGAGCTCTGCTGGCAAACCAGAGCCAGTCTGCAGTGCCCAGCACAGCTGGAAGGAAATGAAATGAAAGTTGAAATGAAAGATACACAAGTCCTCACTGTCTCCCTTCCAGCTCAGATGGGATTCCAGTGCTTCACAATTCCTACACCCCTAAATGCACAGGCATGGCTTGCCCAAGGAAGGAGTACTTCTAGCAAAAACTGCAGACTGGTTAATCCTCAGAGTGCTTCTGAAATGGTTTTGTGCTGATTAAACTGTGTTTGCCATCTAGTGGCAGCATCCTTCCATGGAGCATTATTCTCGTCCTCCTCTTCCTCCTCCTCTGGGGCACAGAGCAGGGAATTCCCAACACCCAGGAAAGTGGTCTCAGAGCAGATGCACCTGGCATTTGTCAGCAGAGGAAACCCAAAGGGAACTTTGAGAAAAGCCCCAAGCAGTGCCACAATAGTAGCTTTTGTTCTGAATCGGATCATGATTAGGGTATGGATTAGTTTGGAGAACACTGGAACTGAGATTTATTTTTTTTTTATTTTTATGCTGTGATGTATCAAAGACATATTTGCCTTCCCCCAGTGATCAATGTTTTGCTTGTGCTGTGAACTTTTTCCACCTTTTGTGGTGTTTCTGACTTGAAAACCAGGAGGCAGTGGGAATGTTGGGTTAGGTTTTGGGTTTCTGCCTGTGAGAGCTCTGTAAGCTTTGCTGTGCTCTGCCAAGCAGCTGTCCACACCAGTCTGCACCAGTATCAGTGTGATCAGTATTGGGATGCTCAAACAAACCTTTATGGTGACAAAACACAATCTGAAAAATCCTTAGCCTGCCCCTGAATTTCAGTAAAAATGTGTTTCTTTTCCTTTAGCTTCTTTTGCTGTTTGCTGAAGGAGAACTCACAGAAATACTGATGGCAGGTGATGATTTCCTGAAACTGGAAATGCACTTGACACTTTGCTCCCTTAAAATTTGTGTGGTGGCATCAGATGGGAACCAAGTCAGTCATCTCGGGGGAAGTGAAACCAAGGGGACTTCACCTTGTGGAAAGCTGTGACATTCCCGGGCTGATGTGGCATTCCCAGGCTGATGTGACATTCCCAGGCTGATGTGACATTCCCAGGCTGATTTCCCCAAACTGTTTTTCAGGGAGAGCAGGCGTTTCCGAGTGTACGTGGTGATCCCGCTGCTGCCGGGCTTCGAGGGCGACATCTCGACGGGCGGGGGGAACGCGCTGCAGGCCATCATGCACTTCAACTACAGGTGCCTCAGCAGGCTGCTCTGCACACCTCCACTGCTGCTGGGCTCCCCAGGCCACACCTGCCATCAGTGGGACCAGAGGACAGAGCTTTGGGCAGCCTGGTGTTGGGAAAGGTGTCCCTACCCATGGAAGGGGGATGGAGTTAGATGAGCTTTAAAGCTCAACCAACCCAGACTGTTTTGTTGATTTGTTTTTCACTTAGCTGATTAAATCAGACTTGCTGATCAAGATTTGTCTCCAAATCTGCCTTTCTGGCCTGGCTCTGCCTGTTGGCCCCCTGCAGGCAATGGCATCTTCTCCAGTGTGATTCCCCTGCTCCAGGATGGATGTTTTGGGGAGGTACTTGCAGTCCAGCAGGTCTCATAGGAAGGACTGAGCTGCAGCAGGGTAGTCCTTGTGCTGGGAAATGTAGAAGAAGGCAAAATGGCCCAAGATGGTTTTACTGGAAAGCTGCTATGTTGTGGTATGGCCAGGGCACAGTCAGTGCAGAGACTGCTGCAACCCTCAGAGTGAAATCTCCCTTGTCTGCTAGCCTGCAGGGATCCTGCTGCACCTTCAAGAGGGATGAGTGGGACACAAGCAGATGGAAAGTAGCACATCCCCCTGACCCTTCTGCCTGAGCTTCCTCCTGCAAGGGCAACCAGAGAAAATTGCCTGTGGGTTGGTTGGTTCTTTGGAATTTCAGCTGTGACTTTTCCAGCCCAGCCATAATCACACAAACTCCCTGACCTGGTGTTCTGCACATGCTGGTGTTTTCCTTAACAGGATTTCACATCCAGGCCTGGCACAGGGTAGCAGCCCTGCTTGTCACACATTTACAATCATTGCCAAGTGCTGTAGAAGGCAGAAGTGCTCCCCAGCTCCTCTGTGGGTTGGTATAAACTGCTTTGGGAACATGAGCAGTCCTTGATATAGTAACAGTCATTTGGGGGGAAAAAAGTGCTCTGGAAGCACCCTGTTTCTCCTGCTGTTTGAGAGGGAGCTGTGTTTGGGATTTACCCCACCCAGTTCTGCTCCAGCAGTGCTGCTGTTGAGCCACAGGGGTGCTGATGGCTGCCTACCTTCTTTCCAGGACCATGTGCAGAGGGGAGAACTCCATCCTGGGCCAGCTGAAGGCAGAGGGTAAGAGTTTTATTCCTCTCCTCTGTGTTGTTTACTTTGGATGTTGCTGTTTGATGGATGCATCTATAACACGTAATGCAGCACATGTTATGGGCTCGTGGGGCTGTGAGTGACCTCCTCCTTGACCATCCTCCCATGGAGAGCTCTGTAGGGTCACACAGGCCATGGCCACTTGTCAGACTTCAGACCTGGCTGCAGCCCTGAGCAGAGGAGGGGAGCACCCCAGGGAGGAGCACAGCACAGTTGCAGCTGCTCAGGATTGTGTTATTTGGAAAATGTCCTGAGCAGGGTCACACTTCTGGGAGCCGTGAGCCCTCAGCCTCCCCCTGGATCCTACCCAGGGTTTGTTTCTGGCAGTTGTCAGAAGTGGAGAGGAAGAACCTGCCTAAGCAGGAGGCTGTTTTTTTTTGCCATGAGGAATCCTGCTGGAATTTGCTCTGCTGGGAATCAGAGCACTGTGAAAACCCAGATATCACAAACACCATGACTGTGCATAATGCCTCATTTGTTCTAGGTTCTGGTGTGAATCTGAACTGCACACAAGTGTGTTAGGACACATTTGCCATACTGACCATGGACAAAACACCTGCTCCAGCCTCCTTTCTGCAGGATCTGCAGAAAAACAGTCTCATAGTCCACCTATTGTGCTGTGCCCTGGAGACTGGAGTCATTTCTCACTGAAGTGGGAGTCTCTGAGCAGGCAGCAGATCAGAGCAGCACAGTGAGCTCACAAACAAATTCTCAAGTCTATTTTAAAAAAATACTTCTGTTATCTGTTCATTTGTAATTTTTTTAAAAGTCAAAAGTGAACTGTTATTCATAGGGGTCTTTATGTAAACAAGGTCTTTTTTTTTCCCTCATCCCATCAGTTTTCTTGTCTTTTAACTTTCAGTTGGAGATAAGTGGATAAACTACATCTCATTCTGTGGCCTCCGAACATATGCAGAGCTGGAAGGAAAGCTGGTCACAGAGCTCATCTATGTGCACAGCAAACTGCTCATTGCTGATGACAACACAGTTATAATTGGTGAGCAGGGGCTCTCAGGAGGGGTTTGGGGCACTGGGTTATACCTGGATCAATCCCTTCCCATCCCCATGCACAGTGCAGGCTGCAGTGCCACGGGCTTTTCTATGTTCTCATTTGTTTCCTGAGAAATATTTTGCTGTTTAGAAAAAAACCCAAAAATCAAACGCACAAATTCATCAAGAAGGAAGAAAGGATTCAGAGGGCTGTCATTTAATTTGTTTTTCTAAAATCTTTTAAATCTGTGTGTAACCATGAGGAGAATCCCAGTGCAGGGAATATTGTCCATCTGTCTTGTATCAAACTCTGCTCTAGCAGGAAGACTTGTGAGACTTGTCATCTGTTCCTGAAAGAACAGAATGTGCTGTAAAATTTGGAAGGTTTGGACAACATGTGTCATGTATCAGCTCCATTTCCTAAGAATGGGACAATATGCTATAGGGAGTAAGAGATATCATTTCATCCTCTTCTCTTACCGTATTTATTATGAGAAAATGAAGCAAAGACAAGAGAGTTCAGGCTCACAGCTCTACACTGCAGTAGAATTTCAGCCTGTTTCTTTAAAGAAGCCCTTTTGAGCTGCTATATCAGCAATAAAAACTTTGCCAATGAATACCTTAATACCAGATTTTACAAGACTCAAAATACTGCCTCCCTTCAAAGCAGTGGTCTTGGGTGACCTATAGTGAGGTCCTCTGTCACCTTCTCAGGAGCCAGATCCTGTCTCCAGAGCCCAGAGTGGCTCTGAGGTGGTTTGATATCACAGCAGGAGCTGTGTTGTTCCAGCTGGGATGGTCTGGGGGCCTGAGGCAACTCTTAGTTTTTATTTCCTGTACCCATAAGCTTGAGGGTAGATTTTTATACAGCCTGTGCATCTGTGCTGCCTGGTGAGGGGATGGAAAGTCATCCCTTTTCCACATAAGACAGAGTGCATGGAAATGAAGTGCTCATGGAGATACTGGGCAGGAGGAGGGGGTGAAAGCACAGAGGGGCACTTAGCTGGATTTTCCTCTGGAGGTGTTGGCTCCCCTGGAGTTAATCCAGTTCCTAGGAAGGCTCAATGGCTAACTGCAGCCTGGGGGTCTCTTACAGCTGTGCCTGGAGATTTTTTTATTGTTGTTTTGGTCATTTCTGTGGGTTGTGACTTTATTATGTCTATCCTTCCCTGCATCTTGCTGTTCCCTTGTAGCCAACAACTGGAAGCAGTGTTCCCCTATGCCCTGTTTTCTGGTGTTTGTATAGGACAGAGAGACCTGTCTGGGGGGACAAAGCCTCAGCTGGTCTCAACAGACCCCCCTGAATGGAGCAGCAACCTGGTCCAGTGGAAGGTTTCCCTGACCATGACAGTGAGGTTAAAATGAGAGGAGCTTGAAAGCCTTTTCCAAGTCAAACCATTCTGGGATTTACCCAGAGAGCCCATCCTGCCCCAGGTATCCAAACCAAATGCAGTTCAGATCTTTGAAAGCTGTGGCTCCTTCAGCAGAAGCACCTGGGAAGTTGCAGAAAGAGCAAATTTGGAAAATGTTGGCCTGGGCTTGGCTGTGATTTAATCTTCTTCCAAGCTGTTAAAGCCTGCAACAATTAGTTGAGTTTTTTTTCTTTTCCCCTAACTCCTTTCGCAGTCTGTGTTTCTATAAGGAAGCCCCCTGGTTGATGCCTGGAATGGGCTTACCTAGAAACAAGACCAGACAAGTTTTTGACTTTGATCAAAGTGGATATATTTATTGAAGGACCTTCAGGTACATTAAGGGCAGATAAAGCCTCCCCAGGAGGCTACACCCAAAATGGACGATGGTCATGAGTTTCTCAGATGGATTTAAGTCTGGTTTATTTGCATATTGGGCTAATTCTACAATTGTAGCTTCAGGTAATGAAGTCATATTTGCTGCCCACCTTGATTCACTTTTTTTTTGGGGGGGTGTGGGGCTGAAGCAGAGGATGTCCTTGGTTCTGAGGCTTAGAAGGATCTGACCAAAATGTGAAGAGAGCTTCAGAGTTATACACTAATGCAGTACAGGATCTGAAAAAGATAAAAGCTCAAATCTCAAGGCATCAGGTTGGGGTTTTGCCTGTGGAAGCCGTGGATGGCTCCCCATGGAGCCGAGGGGTGTGGAGGGCCCTGGGGGTGGCAGGTGGTGATGGGGCTGTGTGCAGGAGCACCTGGAGCAGCAGTGAGACATTCCTGTGCCCTGCCCAGGCTCTGCCAACATCAACGACCGCAGCATGCTGGGGAAGAGGGACAGTGAGATGGCCATCATCGTGCAGGACAGCGACACCGTGCCCTCGGTCATGGACGGCCAGGAGTACCGCGCCGGCCGCTTCGCCCAGTCCCTGCGCCTGCGCTGCTTCAGGTGGGCTCTGGGCACGGCTGGGGGCGTCTGGGGGCCCAGCAGGGACACAGCAGGGCTTGCTCAGGCTCAGCCTGCCCCCACAGCCTTCCAGAGCAACGAGCTGCCACTGCTTGCCCAGCTTTAGCTTCTATTTCTTTCACTGTCCGCAGCTTGGTAGCTCGATTTTAAAAATTATTTTGCTTCAAGATTTTGCTAGCAGAGCTCATAAACAAGTGGTATTTCCCCTCCATATCCTGTTTGCACACTCCCTCAGTCTTAGGTGGCAGTGTCACTTTCTAAAGGACGCTTTTTTGCTGGGAGCAGCCATCTGGTCCACTACACAGCCATTTTTAGTTTAAGGCCTTTTTCCTTTTTCCTTTTTTTCCCCCACCACCTTCTTTCCCATCTGGACAGTTACTGCACAGAAGAAAAGGAGAAAATCAAGCAGCATTAGAGCTGACAGATTATCACAGGGGATGGGAGTGGGAAGGTGCTGGGAGCACACAGGGTTTGGCAAGTCCCAGGGAAACTTCTTGTCTCCTGGCATTTATCAAGAGGGCAGTGCCCAGTGCTTCAGCCTCTGGGAGCATCCATCCCTTTGTCTTCTCAGGGTTGTCCTTGGCGGCTCCGATCTCAATCCAGAACACCAGGATCCTGTCTGTGACAAATTCTTCAAGGAGGTCTGGATTGCCACAGCAGCTCGCAACGCCACCATCTTTGACAAGGTGAGGAGCACAGCAACTTCTCCCTCCCTCCATCCCACACAGAGGCACCAGATGCCAATGGAAGAAGCAGCACAGGGAGGGCAAAGAGAGCAGGCCCATTTCCTGGGGTTGGACCTTCAGAGATGTTTTGAAAGAATGAGAAGTGTCAGATGCAAGAGCTGTGAACAGGAAACTGGAGCTGGTGCATTTTCAGTGTGACAGTGCCCACGAAGGCAGCAGATCAGATTTCTCCTTGTGTTTGCATCAGCTCCAGTGAATGGCTGTGGTGTAGTTACTGCTTGTAATTACCCATGGTGTAACAGGAGTAGAAACAAATTTTACTTCTGTCTCTTAATGAGCTTTTGCAGTGATCAGAAAAGGCCCTGGAGCTTCCCCTCTGCCTGCTCCAGTCTCCTCGAGGGCAGGCACTTACCTCTTCCCTCCCTGTTCTCTGGGCTGTTAATTCAGTCACTCCCATCCTGGGGAATTTGCACTGGATGCTTTCTTTGGTCTTTCTCAGGAACTCTGCATTGCTGTATTTCCCCTATACTGACAGTGACTTCTCTGTTTTGATCAGGTGTTTCGATGCCTTCCCAGTGACGAGGTGAATAATTTAACCCAACTGCGTGACTTCATCAACAAGCCCAAATTAGCAAATGATGATCCTGCAAAAGCAGCAGAAGAATTAAAAAAGATTCGTGGGTTTTTAGTACAATTCCCCTTTCGTTTTCTGGAGGAAGAGTACTTGCTTCCCTCTGTTGGAACAAAGGAGTCCATGGTACCCATGGAGGTTTGGACTTAAGAAGATGCAGACTGCTTTACCTTTAAAGTCTTGTTCTCAGGAGAGAAGTTAATGAAAAATATGGGATTTTGGAAAGTAAAAGGAGACAAAAAGCTTCTTCACCAAGCTTATGAGCCCTTCTGAAGGATTTTGGTAGAGGAACTTGAAGCAAATCAACACTAGCAGACAAGAGAAGCAGAAAAACTTGGAAATAATGGCAGATGAGAAGTGTAGCCTCTAGAGGAGTTACTTCTTCAGGCATGTTCTGAGTATCTAAAGGATGCAGGCTGCTTCCTAGGACAGGAACTGACTCCCAATCGATGTTGTCACCACTGCCAGCTGTGTCCCGTGGTTGTGTTCATACTGTGATCGTGCTGTGGCTGCACAGGAGTCATGGGCTGCGTGTGCTGCTTCTCAGGCTTTGGGTGTCTGCACCTTGGCTGGCTGGAGTTCCCCATCTCACCCCTTCCACACCATCAGAGCACGTTGTGCAGCCCTGCCACTGTTGAGAAGTGCCATTTGCTGCTGCCTTGGGCTGTCCTGCAGCTTTCCAAGTGTGGGTGTTTCAGTTCTTACAGAGACACAGACTAACAATCCTGTATCAGAATCAGCATTTCGGTCTCTTCATCCCTTTGGGGGAAAAAATCCTCTTCCTATTGCAGCTGGAGCAATCAGCAGCCCTCAGGCTTGGCAGAGGGCAGTCTCAGTGGAGCTGCTGGAGATCACTGGAGTTTGCTGGTCTTTGCAGACACAGCACACCAGCTTGGTCCCACTGAGTGTGACTGTTTTCCTCAGGAGAGGATCAAGGTTCCAGCTCAAGCCTGAGGTGTCCAGAGCCGAGGGAAACCAAGGCACTGCATGTAACAGGGCTGAGACTCGAAAGCCAGCATGATCTGAACCAAGCTCTGCACTCTGCTTGTGTGTTTATCCTGCAGCTTATGGGTAGATTTTCATTTCCATCCCTTTCCCCCTATTTAAAAGAAGGTAAAGGCCATTAAGCTGACACCAGGCTCAGACTGAGCTGATGTGTGGATTTGTAGGTGGGGTGAATGCAAGGGGGAAGGGGAGCAGGTGACAAAGCCTTGTCTCTGCTCTGCTTTGTTACTGAACCAGCCACAACCTTGAGTTCAGTCATGCATTGCACATTCCTGTTTTCCATTGCTGTAAGAAGGTTTCCAAAGCTCTTTTGCACCTCCCTGTACCGAGAAGCAGCAGTTCAACCCAGCATCCTGGGAAAACACTACAGTTCCTTGGTTAGGACCTCGTGTGGTGGGCACCAGCCTGGGTCTGATCCCGTGCTCCATCCTGCAATGAGGCCATGTCTCCCAATTTCATGTCCAGCTCCAGCCTGAGGTGTTCCTTGCAGTCTGCAGTGCTGTGTAGGCACTGGGGAAATGGAGCATTAGAAAACACCTCAGGAGAGTTGGATCTGGAAGAGTGGGAGGCTGAGCTCCACTGCTGCCCCTGCATCCTGCCTTCCCTTCCCTTCCCAGGGTTATGTCTGTGCCCAACACTCCTTGGTCAAAAGGCCCAATGAACTGGTATTTATTTTAGTTCACAGAAGAGTTTATTTTTTTGTTTTCTGGCTCTTCCAACAGTTTTTTGACTGGAAAAGAATCCCACTGGTCTGCTAGCTATCCCCAAAAGGTAGCTGGCATGACATTTTAGCTGGTTGCCTTCTGTGTTCAGACCTGTAAATAGACCAGCTTATTCTGTACCTGCTGCATCACCCAAATTGGGAACAAACCCAGATGTTCTTCCAAATCTCAGCCCATTCCTACAGCTTCCACTGTTTTACACTTGTGTTTTGTAAATGCAGTTCCTTTTACACTCCTTTCTGGCATCTGTGGTCTGGTTCAGCTTTGGGAAGTGCATGTGCAGTATTTTATGTGATTGAGTCTGGGGGGTTGATGGTTTTACCTGGCATGCTGTAAGCACAGAAATATGTTCCCTTGATTTTTTTTTTTTTCCCTTAAAAAAACTGACCCAGGGTCACCCCCTGCAGAGCCAAAGCAATGTGTACCCTGACCATTTCCCATCGAGAAAGATCAAAGGTGTCCTGTGATTTCACATCAGTGCAGGTTCAGAGCTTTTCTCTCCTGATGTTTTTAGCTCTTTTAGTTTGACTGAAGCTGCTGACTTTAAACAATTACAGCCTGCCAGAGAATCCTTGTCAGTCACTGAGATGCGTGTTCAGAGTCAGAAAATGTTCAACCCTACCACCTATACACTGAACCTTGAAGTGCAACACTCCTGTCACCTTCTAAGTGCTCTTATTCTCCTCATATTAGTGAAGGTTTTTATAATTGTTAAATTATCCTTACATTGTCTTTTAAAATGGTAGGTAGCTAACTGTTGTGGCTCCTGACTCCAGGGGTGTTAACTCCCCCTCTGCCAGGCTGCTTTGGGGAAAAACCACTCAGGTTCTGCAGTGCTCAGCCCACTGTGTGATAGCTGCTGGTGTCCAGTGACACAGCAGAGCCATGGAGGGAGGTGTAATTGACTGATTTGGTATGAAAAGGTGCTAATTAAGAAGGTCTTTCATTACTGAGGTAGCAGACAGGCCTGATGTTGGCTCTCTGTCAGGGAGGAGGTTCTCCTGTGTGGGAACAGAGGCACTGCACTGACCATCCCTTCTCTGTGTTGGTACTAAATTCCTGATACCAGGAATTTAGAAACATTCAAATGCAAGCAGGGTGTGCAGCCTTGGCACAGTGAGGAGATCCCAGCATCCCCAGGGGCTTGTGGGGCCACCAAGTTCCCTAAGGAAGCAGCCTGCTCATCCCAAGCAGAGAGCAGGGCTGGAGCCACTGAGGTGCAGGCCCTGCTCGTTCTCACCCCAGGCTGTGCTGTTTGCAGCTGGCTCCCTGGGTCCTGTCAGCTGCAGGTTTTTTCTTACATTAAGAAGCCTGTGAAGTTGAACCCTTTGAGAAAGTTGGTTTCTGCATCTGAACAATCACTACTTCTTAGTGTGTCATACCAGTGTGGGCTTCAGGCTGGAGAGGGTCGCCCACGATACCCAGAGCTGGAACAGGTGATGTGGATTCAAGCACTAGCAACCCCAGAAACATCAACTGTTTCTTGTGGCATTTATTTTTTAGAACTTCTCCCAGGCTCAGACTTTATTTTGTAATTCAACCTCAGTAGAATACTTCTTTTCCCTTTAAATTATTCCTTAACAGGTTTCACCATGAGAAGTCGTGCTCCTTTCCTTAAATTTTAATAGTCTGATATTTTAAAATATGTGTTTTGTTATATCGATGTTGGACTGGATAAATGTTTCACTGTAAAGTCAATGCATGATTTAAAAAATGAGAGATAAAATGTCATTGTCTGCAAGAACTGTACTAAAAAACAATTTATAGGAGAACCACTCCAGTGCTCCATGGAAGAGGCAAAGTGCTCAGTTCAGTTTCTGGTCTCTTGGTCTCAGTCTATCCCCTGACTTGTTGTGAGCTTTGCTACATTAAACCCCCAATGCTCCATTTTCCTTTCTTTTGATCAAGTTTCACAACATGATTTTGCAATCCTGGTGCTGTCCCTGGGAGAACCTCAGTGCAGGTGTTGCCTAGCTGGGACTCTTCTATGAATAATTTCCAGTATCTTTATTCCTTCCAGAGGAGCATCCCTGTACAATCAAGCACAGATGTGCTCTGCTGTTGTAATTTCAGTGAAAGAGCCTTGAGCACTTGTGGCAAGGACAGTCAGGGGGTTGTATCTGTGCACAGGGCTGCTTTTGTGGGGACACTCCATGCAAGTATGAGAGTACTGTAGGATAATGGCATTTCCTCTCCTGCTGCATGTGGAGCCCCAAATCCATGCTGGGCTAAGCTGACCCTTCTCAGCAGCAGCAGAGCCTTTCATGGTGCAGGGCTGTGGTGGCCAAGGGCAAGAAAAAGCCAACAGGCTCCAGACCAGGATATGAGCAGAGGTTGGCAGCCCTTGGGTGCCCCACAAGCTGTGCACACACTGTCACAGCTCATGGCACTCGTTCTGCACATGGTTTCAACAAGCAATTGCTGCTGCACTGCTGAGATCCTGCTGAAGCCAGGAGCTCTGCAGAATCCTGCCCTAAACCCAGAGTGAAATTTCATGGCAGTGAATCAAGGCCAGCATGTGAATCTGTGCATCAAAGTGGAGCCACCCCACTAACCATACATTGACCACTGAATGCAATGCTCCTCTTGGGGTGTCACTGTTTTTTCATATTTTCCTTTCCCTGCCTGCTTTCCTGTTGTATTTTCCAGTATTTGTGATTATTCTATTTTTAACCTTCCAGTCAGCGTCTTTTCATAAAATCTCCTCTATGTAAATAATTCCAACTTTCCCTAGTTCTGCCACTAGGGAAATGAGAACAAGTGTCAAAAAGTCACAGTTTTGGGAATGTTGTTTTTTGTTAGAAAATGATGTCTCTAGCTAAACTAATCCACAAAAGGAGAGCTTCCACTTGGGGTGTGAGCACAGCTCTCTGTGCATCCCTCCCTTCGGGCAGTGCTGCTGGGACACTGAATATCCCTTCTGTGAAGGCTGCTGGAATTGAGTTTTGTATCCTTGTTCCTGCTAACGAGCGCTTTCCTTCCCACTCTGTTTGTATCTGGCAAATGAATGTGTATTAATGGACTGAGAATACAACTGATCATCATGTCAGAACATTTGGCTTCAGTGTCATTTCTCCTTGTTTTGGGGGCTTCATCCTGCCTGGGGATGAGTTCTGTCCTTGCTCTGTATCAGCAGCCAAGACGTGATGGGGAAAGGCCCAGAATAGCAATAAAAATGGCTAGACTTGAGTCATTTGGGTTTCCCTGGGAGAGAGAAATTGCTGGGGTGAAACAGCATAAAAAGAAAATTGGACTTTTTAAATAGATTAAAAAGTCGTGTTTAAAGGAGTTTTAATAATCCAAAAGCATTATGAAAGGCATAGACAAAAATGCTCTGTCTCCAAAATAGGATTAACTTGCCCCTGTCCCCTTTTAACTTCCAGTAAAGGAAATTCAGCAGAGAGAAAGGAAGAAGCAGCTGCCTGTTGTCCTCCAGGGGCAGAAGAGATTAATAAAGCATCAATGACATTTCCAAGCTCTCTTGCAAACTGAAAACATATTAACTTCTCCATTTCTTAGGTTTCATCTCCTTCCTCAGATGCCAGAGGGCTCTCTGTATCTTCAGAACTTCCAAACCCAATCTGTGTCCTCGACAGACACAATAAACCAAGACAACAGAGCCGGAGGGTGAGGCAGGGGGTTGGTGAGAGACATCAGGCAGCTGCTGAGTGACACTGTCGGTTTCTGCTGCCACTCCAGCCTCCCCTGCTGATTCTGTGCCTCCTGAATCCCATTTAGGGGCTCCTGAAGAGGGGACAGCAGCAAGCAGGAGCGATGTGGGGCCTGACAGTCCCTGCTGGGTGTGTGGTGCTGAGCCCAGGGGTGCTGGGTGGCAGCAGGGTGGCTGTGGGGTCACACAGGGCAGCCTCAGCTGAGGCTGGTTTCCCTGCAAGCAGCAGGAGAGCCATGGGATCAGACTTGAGACTATCTTGAAATTAATGGGAAACTGGAAGTGGTCCTGAACCTGGGGAGTTCAGGTGTGGATTTGTAGGAAGGGTCCTTTCCCTTTTCTACATAGTTGTCTGGGTTTCAGGGGGGATAGAGTTCATTTTTCCTTAGTAGCCAGCAGGTTCCTTTTTGCATTCAAGTAGGGGCCCAGCTCGAGGGCACTGTTGCTGTTTTTGCTATTTTCCCCCTCCTGCGGGCCTGACTTTGTTCACGTCCATCCCTAAAGGCAGAAGTGGATGCCAGCTTATGGCTGTGGCTGCACTGACTGTGGGGGGCAGGAAGGCGATGGCAGAACTCCCCCGGCCGTTCCCGACCAGAGTGTTCTGTTTGCTCCTGCAGGACTCGCAGAGCCTCAATTTGATGGCTCCTCACCGAGCAGGAATGCAGCCCACGCCTACCCCGAACACAAAGTGCCCTTGCCAGAGTGTTTAACAACCTGTTCTTCCCAGGGTGGATTTCTCCAGCCATTTCTTGTGCCGAGGCTGTTCTTGCCTCCTCCCACAGGTCAGCTCCTCCACTGTGGATGTGTCCACAGGAATCCCATGGCAGGGGCAGGAGGAATCCTCTCATCCACCCCAGCACCCAGCACATCTGCTCTCTGGCCCTTCGTTGGCATCTGTGCACCGAGCTCTCAATAACACATCAACTTTAATGAGTGCCAGCCCTTTGCATGCATGAAATCACTAATATGCTGCAGTTATTTTTGTTCTGAGGAGGAAAGCAGGGAAGAAAGGAAAAAAGAAAAGGTTTTGTGAGCCAGGTCTAAGGGTACATGAAGAAACAGTTTTCTTCTCACTGCTAAAAATCAATTTATTTTAGTTTCTCTTCAATTGTGTCAGCTCTTCACATTTTCAAGTACAGCTCTGAAGCACTGATGCAGTGGAGCGAAGGTTTGAAGAGCTTGAATCACAACAGCACTGTGAGTGAAATGCTCGATTTTTTTCTTATTGGAAAAATTAAAAGTGACAGCTTCAAAATTGGTTCCACTGCTTTGATTGATTAGACAGAATATTTAGCTCAAAATGATTATGGCAAGATTTTCTACAGAGGCTCATGGCTGGGATGGAAATTAATTTGGAGAAAAGAGGAGGGAGAGTTAAAAAAGAAATTATTCTGCAAAAGATACTGTTTATCCCCAGAATCTGTGATGAATAATCTCTCCATATTCATCCTGATCTCAATAATTAAAAATTCTGTGAGTTCCCATTTGAGGACAAAGCAAAGGGGCACGGGGAGATAGTGTTAATGAGGCCTCACAGGTGTCTATTCCCTGGAGATTCTGATGCCCACTTGCAGCTGCTCAGTGCCCAGCAGGTGTCTGCATGGGAGATCCTGACTGGGAAACCTGCCCTGGGCCAAGGGTTGGGTGTTCAGCTGGAGTCCTGCTGGGGCAGGTGAGCTGGAAGTCACCCACTGGGAAGCTGAGGGCCACTGAAGGTGGTGTGGGCACAAGGGAAGTTCAGGTAAGAGCTGGACCCACCTCTCCAGCTGGAGAATCCAGGGCCAAGCACACCTGTAAGCAGACACATCACAAGGATGCTCCAGCATCTCCAGGTGGACAGCTGCTCTCCAGGATCCATCCTGGAATGGGAGAGCTGAGGCCACATGGGCAGGCTGGGCAGGCTGGGCTCTCAGCCAGGGAAACACCAGGAGTAGAATCACAGAATGGTTCAGGTTAGAACAAACCTTAAAGCTCATCATGTTCCACCCTCCACCCTAGGCAGGGACACCTTCCACCATCCCAGGTCACTCCAAGCCCATCCACCTGGTCTTGGCACTTCCAGGGATGGGGTGGCCACAGCTTCTCTGGACACCCTGTGCCAGGGCCTCACCACTCACAGGGAAGAATTTTTCTTTAATACCCAATCTAAACCTGCTCTCTTTCAGTTAGAAGTGATTCCCCCTAGTCCTGTCACTCCAGGCTCTTTTAAAAAGTCTCCATATCTCTTGCAGGCTCCCTTCAGGTACTGAAAGGCCATAATTAGGTGACTCCAAAGCCTTCTCCTCTCCAGGCTGAACAATCCCAATCCTCTCAGCCCTACAGCAGAGAATGCCTCTATCCCATCCTGTGCTCCATGCCTCTATCTCATCTCGTGGGTCTATCCTGCTGCTGGTGTCCTGCCTTTGGCATTTATCTGATTAATCCCTGTTCTGTTCACTAAACAGGCAGAAAAGTGTTTCTACTCTCTTCACTGGGTTATCTTCCTTATTCCATGCTTTATGAGACAAATGCACATTAAACAGCCCAGCCAAGCCCAGCAGACTCACAGGCTGGAACTTGCACATTGTCCATCCAAGACAGAAACAGAAAATGGGTCCTTCAGGAGAGGACTCAGGCTGCTTGCCCAACATTTTTTAATTTCAACTTGAAAAATGGGTTTGAGACTTTGGGTTGTGTTTTTTGGATTTTTTTGGGGGGGCTTTTTTACATTTTAGGTTTTCATATATCAAACAAGCTTCCTCTTGAAATTGGTACATGGTTTATGAAATAAAATATAAAAGCACTGTACCTGCAGAAATATGAATTAGGTATTGTATATGGAAGTAATTTAAAGTAGAGTTAATGTTTTTCTCTATAGAGAAAAGCTCCATTTTGACCAGTATCAGATATGGAACAGGGAAACTCCAGAAACAAAGACAGCTATAGCCACAAGCCACAGCTGTAGCCACAGACCAGCACAGCTCTTACAGGATGTTCTTCCACGGGTGTCTCCTGTCTCATGCACAGTGAATCCTGGATGATCCCACATATCTGTTAGGACTGTGTGTTGGCCAGCACATCCTGGCTGGAAAGAGTAATGCAGATGTCACCTGGGCATTTAATCACATGTAGGAATTTAGGCCAAGTTACAGCAGCCCCAAGGTCACTTTTAGGTAACAATCCACCTAATCCATAATTTTCACGGATAGGTCACTGTTAGGTACAATCCACCTTACCCTTCCTGGCCTGGCAGCTGTGTGTGGGGAAGGCTGAGGGAGGCCGTGCCTATAGCTCAGTGTCCTGGGTTAAACTGATCTTACAGGGACCACATTCTGTGAGTGACATGTTCATCTCCACACCTGCACTTCCAGCTTGGGTTAAACCTGCCAAAATCAAGACAATGCCAACTGCAGCTGGGGACACACCTGGAGCCCTGCAAAGAAGGACCTTGGAGGGTTTCCCCATGGTGCTGCTTCCCAGTTTGCTGGGAGCCTCTGGTCCACCTCTCCATCCCCTCCAGCACCGGGCAGGAGCGCCTGGCAGCTGGCGCTGCTCGGGCTCAGCAGTGCGCCGGTGCACGGCGATGGATTAAACACACCCAAGGCAAAAAGCCTTGCTGGAGAGGTTCTTTCCATGGATCCAAGCCCTCCCTGAAGCCGAGGGCTGGGTGGCCGCGTTCCTCTAGAGGGTGCTGCGGGCTCAGCCTGCGCTCCCCGGGGAGGGGGTGCCCCTTTTCCCCGCTGTGCCAGGTCCCTGCGCTCCCCGGGGAGGGGGTGTCCCTGTTCTGGGAGCCCAAATCCCGCTGTGCCTAGTGCCTGCGCTCCCTGGGGATGGGGTGTCCCTGTTCTGGGAGCCCCCATCCCGCTGTGCCGGGTCCCTGCGCTCCCTAGGGATGGGGTGTCCCTGTTCTGGGAGCCCCAGTCCCGCTGTGCCCGGTCCCTGCGCTCCCTGGGGATGGGGTGTCCCTGTTCTGGGAGCCCCCATCCCCCTGTGACGAGTGCCTGCGCTCCCCAGGGATGAGGTGTCCCTGTTCTGGGAGCCCAAATCCCGCTGTGCCAGGTCCCTGCGCTCCCTGGGGATGGGGTGTCCCTGTTCTGGGAGCCCCCATCCCCCTGTGACGAGTGCCTGCGCTCCCCAGGGATGAGGTGTCCCTGTTCTGGGAGCGCAAATCCCGCTGTGCCAGGTCCCTGCCGGTCCCCAGGGATGGGGTGTCCCTGTTCTGGGAGCCCCCATCCCGCTGTACCCGGTCCTTGCCGGGTCCCTGCCGGGTCCCTGCCGGTCCCCACGGGCACAGCCGAGCTGCCGGACCAGGATGCAGCCAAAGCACGTTAACCCCGCCGGGCTCCCCGGTCCTGCCTCTCTCCAAGGGATGTCCCCACATCTGGCCTCGCTGCTGGGGGCTCGCAGGTCAGCATCTCCCCCTCCCTGCGAGCACGGTCACGCTGAGACATTTTTAAATTGAGTACTACGTGTACCGTGACTGTTTGGGCTCGGATCCATTCCCTGGATGTCCTTCCCAGAAGGCTGCGTTGGCTCTCCAGTGACTCGCCGCAATATGTATCTGCACTTTGCTTCCTCGCAGACCATATCTGTACGACATCGATTGTACTGGCTAAGAATGCTTACAAACCTATTTCCTGCTGCAGGATGATCACATTATACACAATTACACACTCTAGGAATTTCTCCTGAGATCCAGCTGGGTACAGGCTGGAGTGGCGGAGGAGCCGGAGCGTGTGCGGAATAATGAATCATTCATTCAAGCTGACTTGGAGCTCTTGGGTTCTGCCAGCATGTGGTGAGCTGCACTAGCTGCTTATTGCCCCCAAAAAAAGCCTGAATCACCTAAATCACTCCAAATTTGGTTTCCACTGTTGCCACTTCACTATTATTATTTTTACCATGCCAGAAAGGTTTGTGCAGGATTTATTCTAAATGTCTCAGCAGGAGAAGTCTCCATGAGCTGAGACATGCTGTTCCAAACAGAGACTTTCTCAGCAGGAGCAAAATCCATGTCCACAAGGTTCCTGCCCTCAGAAGAGACACAGTGTTTCTTGTCCTGTGGTGCTGGTGGTGATGGCAGCAGCAGCACCACAGGGCACTTTCCCAGGATCCTGGGATGCCAAGGGATCCAAAACATGAGCATTCCCCTGGCCTGGGAATCCCACAGCCTTAGATGGGACAGAGCTGCCTGGAAATCACAGAGATGCTGTTTGCCCTCGAGAAGGGCAGGGATGTCTCATGCAGAGTTTTTCTATAAACAAGGAGGCTGATGCTTTTCTTTGACCCACTGCTGGATCTGTCCAGCAGAGCCATGTGCTGCAGTGTCACGGGAGGGACGTGGAGATGGTGGATGGCCACGATGAAACCCCTGATGAGGAGCACAAAGCCCATCAAACTGTGCTGGCTGTCCCTGAGAACAGTGCCAGGGCTGCAGTGTGGCTCATTGCAACACCTAAAAACCTGACCTTGCACCTTCCTCTTCCTCTTCCTCTTCCTCTTCCTCTTCCTCTTCCTCTTCCTCTTCCTCTTCCTCTTCCTGGCCAAGCTGCTCCACGAGCAGCTCTCCTGCCCTGTTTCCTCTGGCCTGGTGAAACACCTCCCTGTATGGCATCCTTTCCCTGGTATCCAGCTATGTTTTATCCACTGTTCCATTGTTATCTGCCAGCTGAAAAGGCTGGAGCATGTTTGTTAGCTAAAGATTTCCTTTTAGGGAGCTGGAGGCAGATTATCCTGGCTGTTTCTAACAATGTGTAATCTAAGCTGTCACCCACATTTCCAATATTTTATTTCTGGCAAGGCTACAGCAAGGCTGGAGTGAAACTAGGAGGTTGGAGAGCCCTCCTCATGCTGGGTGGATGTTCTCTTTGACCTGGGACCTCACCAATCCCATCACCTCCACCCTCAGGTCACCTGAACTTAACTTCAGTTATTTAACCCTCTCAGGGATCATACCCTATTGCTTTCCTAAGGCTATGACTTCCAGTTGTTTATTTTAAAATAAGAGCTGAAAGTCATATATGGACACGTGGTTCCAAGACCTACAAAAGTGCTGAATGTTGTGCTGGGAGAAAAATCAAGCAAAATGTCTCCACAGAAACACTTCAGACATGCTGTTTGGAAGACCCACCCTTGCCAAGCAGGCTTATGTACTCTCCTTTTGTTCATCATAACTTTTGGTTATATGAACCTCTGCAAAGAGAATTTAGCAGAGGATTTACTGAATTTTTTCTGGGTTTTCTGATGTGGCACATCCACCCTCCTGGGTGTGTTTAGCAGGTGCCCAGCATCTTGTGATAATCTGAAGGGACATTTCCCTTCCAGTGCCACATGAGATAATGTCACTTTGACCCCATATGTTTCTGCTTTCTGACTGAACTGCTGCGCTGATGGTTTTGCTGTGCTTAATCTGAACTCAGTTTAAGGCTGATGTGCTCATTATGTTCTCACATTCCTTTATCTACAAAGCCAGGACCTGAAACAAAACACGGGCAATTCTGTCAGGGCGAACACAACTGTTTTGCATGCCTGGAAGAAATTGTTGTCTTACAGTTGTCTTACAGGTTTTTCATTATTTTAATGGGTAATCCCAGGCCAGCTGCATCTCAGCTCCAACACTAGATCAAGTTAAAGACTGAAAAGTAATGAAAAACCAGGCTGAAAGAGGGTCTGTGTGTTTCAGGAGCTCAAGTCCTATTTTTCACAAGCAACCTGGGCTTTTAGCAGCCTAATTGCCATTTACTAGCAGCTGGACTAGCTCTTAATGCTCAGTTTTGCAGAGGAAAAGGCTAATTCTCTTTCAGCGAACAGCATGTGTCAGCTACAGCAAATGCAAAACTCAGACTTTGCTGTGCTTGTCATCTGGTACTTGTGAGAGCTCACAAAGGGCTAAAGCCACCACCTGCCTGTGTAGAAGATGGTGGATTTTCTGTCAGGATATGGCTAACTTGCTTCTTAAGATGTTGTGTAAAGCACTGAAACCTTCTGCAGCAACTAAATAATTCAGAGAAATTTTGCAGAGAGGTCCCCTGTGGGGCTGTCAGCACCTCCCCTCTGTGCATTTTGGTGAGATGATGTGGTACAGAATGGCTTTATCCTCTCTGTCCAAGCATGTGGTGGAAGGGGACTGACAGGACACAACTCACCACAATCAGCTTTGGTCAAGTAGGACTTGAAAGTGGGCTGAACCACTTTCATTGTTACATCCCCCTAGACAGGCACCAGGGAGGAGGATTCTTATTGTCAGGACAGGTTGGAGCTCTTCCAGTATGCAAGGGCACAAAAACACCTCCTGCCTTTGCCACTGCCCCAAGCCTTTCAGCTGCCTCCTGGGCAAAGGCTGGGTTAGAAAGGCACCAGTAACAAAGCACCAGTAACAGAGTGGGTACTTGTCTCAGCTTTCCAGAGCCCAGCACTGGGCATGGCTGGAGCACCTCTCTGACAGCCTGGAACAGCAGTGACAAAGAAGCCAGTCTTCAATTGCTGTTATCTGCAGTGTGTCTCTTCCCAGTCATCTCCATGTGCTTTTGAGAGTCTTGTAGTTCTTGGGGGTGGCAACGGTCTTGGCAACCTCTGTGCAGGCTGCAGTACTGCATGTGCTAGGAGCCACAAGCTGAGAAACACAAACTTCTGAGTTAATTAAATATACAATGACATTTTTAAAGCCTCTCTAATACTCTGGCTGCTTTGAGCCTGTAGGGGACAGAATTTCAAAGGAAATTTTCTGGCTTATCCCTCCCACTCAGAAGTGGTGCACACAGGAACTGGGTCTCAGTCATGACTTTGTCATTTGGGTTCTCCTGAGTGTCCTGTCTACTCCCAGCTGCTGGTTCCCTTGTAGTAACCTACTCATGAGAGCCCAGACTGCAGGCTCAGATGTGGGCAGGGTTTCCCCTTGCTCTGAGGCTCAGCCCACTCTTTTCTGCTTTCTTAACTGAAGATGGAGTCACTCCACTGAACATGCAGAACGCCTTCAACAGATATTTTCAAAACCACACAGTTTCCTGCCTGGTGTTTTGGTAGTTGTTCAGAAATCACATGTTAACACTAAAGTCATCAGCTTGTTTAAATGTGCCCATTGTATTTTGATCTATATATACTGTGCTGAACCAAGTGTGACCATGCTTTTCCCATCTTGGATGCTCCTTATTCCCAGGTTTTTACTGACCAGTGGGATGTTGCACAGCTAGGAGCACCCTTGTCCCTTCCTCCTAGGTTTGCCTCTCATGAGTAAAGATGTATAAATCAATATATATAAACTCTACAGGACCTCCTGGGCCCAAAGCCAGCCTCCATCCACATCCCTGCAGCAGAAGGCCTTCCATATATAAATCCAGACTCAAGTGCCTCCTCGCTGAGATGGTGAAGTGGTATTTTTGGGTGCTCTGATAATGATTTTCTCTTTCAGCAAGTCAGAAAGTCCATGCCTTGATATTCTCCATCCGTTTCCTAAGCATACAGTGTGTCTTACCTTTGGTGAATATTTGTGTGAGCTTTTTTTAAGCTTTTCCTTGTTATGACAGGACCTAGAACATCCCCCTCCTCCTTCTTTTTTTTTTTTTTTTAAACCATTTTCATCTAATTCCAGGAGGAGTGCTTTCATAGACTGCCACATCTCCATGAAGGCATGAGGAAGTAAACACCTCTGAGCAAAGCCTCCCCAGAAAGGCAACAGCAGTTGGCTCAAACCCCATCTTCCTACTCAAACCCTCACACTTTAAGCACTACTCAGACGATTTCTTTCAGTTGCTTTAAGTACCTCCAGTTGTTTTCTGACTTGCTTCTGCTTTGGGCATTGATGATGAGTGGGAAGCCTCAAAACACTTACAAAGTCTATTCTGTACTGTAGTTTAACAGAATTTTATTCCTTTTATTCCTTTTCTTTATTATTTTTTTAAATTTTGTATGTGTGTGTGTATAAAACACTTATGCCTTTTGCAGGGGAAAATGGCAAGTATTCAACACACTCCCAACAAGGCAGAAGCATCATGTGTTTGTTTCCCTGTCTTCTTTGCAGAACAACAAATCTCACAAGCCACGGTGAAGACAATGATCATTAAAAAAAGGGAAATCTGGAAAAATATATATGCCAAGGAAGTTTGGACCTGTATTGCCTCCAGTCTCACAGGTCTTGGAGAACTCTGGATGCTTGGCTGCCACTGAAGCCCTGTGGGACCTTTGTTGTCAGCAGCTCTGCCAACTGCAGTTCCAGTTTTGTGACCCCTTTCCTGAGAAGAGATGCTGAACCCTACCCACACCTCAGGATAGATTATAATTTAAAAAAACCAAAAAACCTCACTGTTCCTGAAATGTGTCTTAATTAACTCTCAGCAATTTGCATTTGACAAAAGATAGAATCCAGTTTCTCTTGTTCTGCTGATCTGTGCTTCATGCCAGATGGGGGTGGCTTCAGGTCAGGTGTTTCCCAGACCTGGGGCTGTCTTTGGGATGCAAGACAACCCTGGAGAGAAAAGGGAAAGAGAGAAAATAAATACTGGTTGGCTTAGGGTAGCTCAGCTCCAGACTGATCCGCATAAAAAACGTATTGGGATGATAAATAATTTTGATAAAAGGCACTTGACAAATGGAGCAGCTGTTCCACCCCGTGGATGGGGCTGTAAATCCAGTATTTATGGGCAGGGGCTCCCAAAGGACATCCCTGCTGTGGCAGGTGGGTTCTGGGGAGTGTCCCTATTCTGGCAGCTCATGCATTCTGGATCTTACACATACTAATATCATCCCTGAGATCCCAGCAAAGAAAGGAGAGATTAAGTATTCCTCAGAGGGACTGTGGGGACGTGGCTTGCTGGGGGCAAGGCCACATTAGGTTTTCTGCAAGCAGTGCAAAAATGAGGTTTTGATTGGTTTCTAACCGGTCACAATTGGCACATTTTAAATGACTATAAAAACCTGACACCCTCCTGAGGAGCAGGGTTGCCCTTTAATATTTTTTTTTCTTTGTAGAGGAGGCACAAAGGAAAAAGGTTAATTGACAAAAACAAGTCCTGCATCACTAGTGTGGAGTGTTTCCAAATAGCAACATAAAAACATATTGCCAAAAGGACATGTTAGACCCCTGATGCTACAGCCAGGCTGAGAGGAGAGACATCAGTGCCTGCTGCCTCTGCTGGGGAGGCACACACATTATTACATACAGCTCTGCTTTATCTAAAACCTGAACTCTTACATTTAAATTTTAGCATTCTGGTAAATAATACAGAGGTGCTTCAAAGGGTGTGTGTGCTTGCCACCCTGGAGAAGCCTCCTTTAGCTCAGGCCAGGCACAGAGTGAGTCTGAGCTACATAAACCAGGCAAGGGCACACAAGCCCTCCTGCTGCTTTTAGCACCGTGCTGGGGGTGGCCTCTAGGCTGGGGTGACCTTGGTGGCTTTGGCCCACAGTGGCAGCCCTCGAGAGAAGACAAATGGCAACACAAGGGGCATAAAGAAAACCCTGTCTGGTCCTCAGTGTCTAACATTTTGGGGAAGAACAGCAGCTTGGAGAGGTGCTGTGGGTGAGTACCTGGAAGTGAACCATCCCCTGTCTCTTTCCCTATAGTGCCCTAAGAATTTGCTGTTTGAGTGCACCACTCTGTTCCCTGGTATGAATCTGTCGAGAAAGAGTTTTCCAAAGAGCCCTTGCTGATTTTCCATTTACTCCCCCATTGCAGTGATTACAGGGGTTTGTACTTACACAATGCTTAAGTAAGGGAGTGATGAACTATTTACAGGGGATTTTTCTTTTGTATACAGCTGTAGGAAAAATCCTGGCAGCAGGGTTCATTCATGTAGTCCTGCTCTGCTCCAAGGATGAAATGGAAAAACACTTCTTTCCCCAGAGAGGAACCCACATCAGCAGGAGGACGAGCAATCAGTAAGTGATAATGAATCAGTTAAAGTGCATTTGAGATCAATAGATGTAGGTTAGGACACATGTAGCCAGTCATTTCTGAGTCTGTTTTAACACAGCTGCATGTTAGCCTAAACCTCAATTATCATGCATTTTATGGAGTATAAATTTTTCAGCATTCCCTGTTCAGTTTGTGCAGAATCCTTTAAGTACTGTCTTACATGGGCTAACAGTGGGGTAAAGCAGCCTGGACTTAGGACACCAGAAAAACTGGGGCCATGTGGTCATAGAATTATTGTGGAATAAATCATATGTTGGGGCCCAAACGTGCTTCCTTGTTTGCTTCATTCCTCTTCTTGATGATCTTTTGAAGGATGATCCAAAGCCCAAAGCACCTGCAGCTGTTGCTAATTGGGCAATGGCTTATGTGTCACTTAGATTTACTCATTCTACATACACCCCCTCACAATGTAATTAACAGTGATCGCACTGTTAGATAATTAAATTTAGTTTTAGGCAGAGGTCAAGTGACCTGGATAGTTTATATGGGGGCTGATGCCCTCCAGTGAGTAAATCAAAAATAGTGATCTCAGGGTCCCCCACTGCTGACAGCAGAGCTTTGGGTCATTAAGGTGCTCATTGCTCACCAAGGCCTGTAGGAAATCTGGCATTTTCCCATTTCCTCGCTTTCCAAATGGAAATGAAATAGGAAAAACAATGACTTGTCAGAGAATGATCCCAGTGTTTGTGGTAGACATGGAAATGGAGCAGATGAGGGATGAGGGACTGAGCTGGATGGGCTGTGCACTTCTCCCATGGTTATTGCTTAATGAAAGATGGGATGTGGTAACTCAATTCCTTTATTTGGCTTGCTGGTGCCCTGCCCATGCTGCATCTCACCCATAGCTGTGCCAGTGCTGGCTGGAGCTGGTGTGACACAGCAGGGTCCAGTTGCCATGCCCAGGGGGGACCTGCCAGGTGGAAACTCAATTTTGTGCTGAAATGACTCATGGCAAAATATTTTGAGCCGGTTCAACTGAGTGCTTTGTTTTGAGTCATGGTGACTGTAACGGCAAGGTTTGTTTAGATGCTCCTGGCAGAAAAAAACAGAGAGACACAGATAGATTGGTAAATACATAACTGAAAGAGTAACATATTGGAAACAATTTTTTTATGGAAAACGCTTTGTACAAAGAATGACTGCTCAGTTTAAGCTTTTCCTGCAGCCTGGCTGGGCACCAGCACAGCCCACGAAGCAGCCCTGGCATCTCTGAAAGTCACTGGGTGCACATTTCCCCTCCAAGGCTCTGATTTTGCTCCAAGCAGCCTGAAAACAGCAGCCCTCTCTGGGATTTTCCTGTCACTTTCCTCTATCACTTTATGCATTTCTTATTTCAGTGATAACAGGAGGGTCCTCTACATTTTTCCCATCTCTATAGGCAGTGGACAGATAATAATTAAATCACAGCTTAGATTGGGACTTGGCACTCGTGCTGAGGATGAGGACAATCTGTCTATTTGCAGGATTAGACATACATACATATATATATATATGCATATATTAATCCTTATGTTTTTCACAAATAATCCTGTGTGTTCTTGGATGGAAAGCACATTAGAGCAAGCCAGCATCCTCTCATCCTGTTTGTTCCTCCCTTCTCTCCCTGAGAACAATGACAGCAGGAGGAAGTCTCGCATTGGTTTGTTACCAGTTTCCAGGCAGTTTTGCTTCCAGCTCCCCAACTACAAGCAACATTGCAATCCCTGGGCTGGAACAGACACCGACAGCATCTGGTCTAGAAAAACATTGCTAAAGATTGGGGAGTTTGTCGAGTTTAGCATTTTGATGAAATTTACCTCTTTACACGTGAGTGAGGGCTATTGATTGTGCACGATACTAAGGAGTGATGATGATTTGTAGCTTGGGAAAAGGGGTTAAATCCAGGCAGGCTGCCGTCACTGCGGGTGATGTGCAGCCCCGTGCGACTTCCACTACCTGCCACTTGGGCAGTTCATTACCGAAAAAAATCACATTCTGCTGCGCCCTCGCAGCCCTGCAAGCCGAGACGCCTGCAATCAGCATTCGTAAATGATAAGGCAGGGATGCAGCCCCCCAGTGCGGGCTGCCCAGCACAAATCCTGCTGTTTCTGGGGAGGTTTCAGCAATTCCTTCTGGCTTTTGGTCAGTGAGGCTGCACCTCCCGCACCACAACTGTACGACTATTTGTAATACCATTTATTATTGCTTTTTTTTGGAGCACATCTCCAATCAGAAAGTGTAAGAAAATCCCATCCGCCTGCCAGTTGACTCATGTGTAGGGTTTCCACTTCCCAGATCTGCATATTGTAAGCTCCTGACACAAGTTGATGTTGTAAGTACAGCTTCCATACGGTTCTCTCAAAGGCAACAGGTTTTTTTTATACATATATATTTATATACGGCACCTGGTTTGGCAGGAACCACATCCGAAAAAGGGAAATAAGGAAAACTAAAAGCTGACTCTACCTAGCTATTGCTGGCTTGGGAGACGGTTTGGCCAATTCCAAACACAGCATCAATCTCTTATTCCTACTGAGGATCAGCACGGGAGTTGGCGGGGCTGGGACGGCTCCCGAGTGCCGAGTGAACAGGTCGACAACAGGTCAGCAAATCCAGGTGTGACATCTGGATCCAGCTGCAGAAGGGCCAAACCTCAGTGAGCATCCCGAGGAACAAACACAAGAGTCCTTGGCCCTTCCCACCCTCTGCCTGGCAGAATTTGGGTTCAGCACCTCAGACTGAGCAGCTTTCCCCGCCGGACCTGACAGACACCACTGGGGATCCTGGGGCGGGGGAGCCCATGCGGGCCGGACCCTCGCGCCTTCCCGCCTGGCTGCCCGCTCTGTGCCGGGGCATCTGCGGGCTCAATGCACCCCGGCGGCTCCCGGCGCTCGGCCCCTCCGACAGCGCCGCTGCCACCGGGGGCTCCATCCCCTGCCCTCCCTCGCCACCGCGCCGTGTCCCGGTCCCCCGCCCGGCCCTGAGGGGCTCTGTCCATCCCCTGCCCTCCCTCGCCACCGCGCCGTGTCCAGGTCCCCCGCCCGGCCCTGAGGAGCTCTGTCCATCCCCTGCCCTCCCTCGCCACCGCGCCGTGTCCCGGTCCCCCGCCTGGCCCTGAGGGGCTCTGTCCATCCCCTGCCCTCCCTCGCCACCGCGCCGTGTCCCGGTCCCCCGCCCGTCCCTCAGGGGCTCTGTCCATCCCTTGCCCTCCCTCGCCACCGCGCCGTGTCCCGGTCCCCCGCCCGTCCCTCAGGGGCTCTGTCCATCCCTTGCCCTCCCTCGCCACCGCGCCGTGTCCCGGGTCCCCCGCCCGTCCCTCAGGGGCTCTGTCCATCCCTTGCCCTCCCTCGCCACCGCGCCGTGTCCCGGTCCCCCGCCCGTCCCTCAGGGGCTCTGTCCATCCCTTGCCCTCCCTCGCCACCGCGCCGTGTCCCGGGTCCCCCGCCCGTCCCTCAGGGGCTCTGTCCATCCCTTGCCCTCCCTCGCCACCGCGCCGTGTCCCGGTCCCCCGCCCGTCCCTCAGGGGCTCTGTCCATCCCCTGCCCTCCCTCGCCACCGCGCCGTGTCCCGGTCCCCCGCCCGGCCCTGAGGGGGCTCTGCCCGCCCCCGCGCGGCGCCGCCCCCTGGCGGCGGGTCGGGCGCCGCCCCCGCGGTGACAGACAGGGGCGGCGCGGGGCCGTGCGGGCGCGGTGCGGGGCGGGCGCGGCGATGCGCCGCCGCCGCCGCCATCCCGGCGCAGCCCGCGGCGAGCCCTGCCTGCCTGGCCGCCCCTAGGCAGCCGCGCTGCGGGCGGAAGGGCAGGGGAGGCGGCGGCGGCTTCTCCTTCCCGGCGCCCCGCATGAGGAGAGGCGTTAAATAGCGCCAGCGCCGCGGCGGCCGCCACTGCCCGCTCGGTGGCGGCGGGGCCGCCTGGCCGGCGGCGGAAATATGGCGAGCGACTCCCCGGCGCGGAGCCTGGACGAGATAGACCTCTCGGCGCTGCGGGTGAGGCGCAGGGCCGGGGATTGCGGGAAGGCATGTGGGAGCGGCACCCCCCATCCATCCATCCATCCATCCATCCATCAACCCACCCATCTATGCATCCATGCATCCATCCATCCCCGGTGGCGGGGAGATGGGGCTGGGGTTCCGCGGCTCTCGGCGTGTGTGTGTGTATGTATGTGTGTGTGGGTGTGTGTGTGTGTGTGTGTGTATGTGATGTGCGCCTGCACGTATGTAAATGCGGGCAGACAGCCGTGTGCGCGTGCATGTGCGTGCCCGCCGCGTGTGCGCGCACCCTCACGTGTGTGCACCCGCACATGTGTGTGCATATATGTGTGTGTGTGTATATATATGTATGTATGTATACATGTGTGTGTGCGCCGTGCCCCGCAGGTGTGTGCGTGCCCGTGTGCGCGCAGCGGGTGCGTGCGGCCGGGCGGGTCCCCGCGGCGGGGCCGGTCCCGGTCCCGGTTCCTCCCGCGCTCCGATCTGCCCCGCGCAGCACGCAGGGCTGCGGGGCCGGGCTGCGGGGCTTTGGCCCCAGACCCCGCTTTCCCCGCTTTCCCTGCCCCGCAGCCTCTCCATCCCTCTCCCGGTGTGTCCCTGCGCGCTGCCTCCTCCTCACCCCGCTGGAAAATGAAGCCCAGCGTGTACCCTTGAAATGTCAGGCTCCTCAGACGTGTCAGCCTCTCGTGGGCTGTGGCCCGATGTCCCCCCTGGTCAATTTCTCCTTCAATTTCTCCTTCAGTTTCTCCTGTAACTTTCTTCTTTTCCCCCGTTTCTCCATCTTTCTGGCCGTAAGAATGGCTCGCTGGGAACGAGCATGGGGAGTCATTGACAGAAACAGCATTTATGCGGGAGGCAGCAGCCAGGCTGCTCCTTGCAACCCGCTGCATACACAGATAAATAAAATCAAGCAGAATCTGCTGAAGACTTGAACAAGTGTATTTTTAGAAATGTTACTTGCTTCAGTGCAAGAAAAAAAAAAAAAAAAGAGAAGTCTATCTTTATTCACTTGCCCTACTTTCTTTCTGGTGAGTTTCTGGTTGATTAATAGTGTAAATGATTGCTCAGCAATACACAGTGTTGATGAGATTGGAATAGGGGAACCATCTGCCTTAAAAACAGACCTGGAGCTGGTTTCCCCCTTAGGTGGAAGATGCCTTGGGAGAAAGGTTGCTGAAGCCGGTGGAGTTAATCCAGGAGAGCAGTATAATTTGGGGGGGAGGGGACCCTCTCCTTCTTCCCCGCCCTCTGCTTTATTTTTAATTTTAATTTTTTTGTTTAACGTCTGTGTTGGGAAGTGTATTTGAACTAGGGTACCATTTCTTTTTAAAATCGTATCCACACGTGCTTAGGCTGTTGGTTTTTTTTTGTTTTGTTTTTTTTTCCCCCCCGTTTGTGGCTTTTTAATAGCAGCGCACACCAGATACAGCCGGGGTTTTGTTTTCTCTTTAGGAGGAAATGTATATTCCCTCCCTCCCCCGAGAGCCGGCGGCAGCGCCTGCTCGGTGTGCAGAGCAGTGCTGGCATTTCAGGGTAACCGGAGACAAGGGGACCTGAAACCCCGACTGACAGCCGGGTGGGACAGCGAAACCCTGCTGCTCTGCTCCCCTGCCCAGCAGTGGCCACTGCTAGCCCAGGGCTGCTGCCACTCAGACCTCTGCCCTCTCTCAGTGCCGTGGCACTTTCCTGTAAATGATGAGAGATGTGGTGGATTGCGAGCATGACAAGAATAGGAGCTTAATTTGCCAAGGAATAGATCTTCTTCTAAACTAAGCTCCTCCAGCACTTAGAATAATTGTTAAAGGTCGTAAATTCAGCAGATAGGGCATGAAGCGTGAATCATTCCATGGGGTCTGAATCAGAAATCAATAGTAAATTTGCTGCCTGAGCACAAAACATGGCAGGGAGGAGTAATTCCCCAAGCCTTGCAAAAATTTTATATATTAGAAAAGAAGTGTCACATTGCTGCGGGTTTGTAGATGAGTCTGGGTGGAGGAGATGTTGCTCTTGTTCTGCTTGTGTGTTTAAAGGGGTGAGGGTGACAGAAATGCTCAGAGCAGGTAGTGACTCAAAAATCTGGTGAAGGGGATGATTTGTTCCCAGCAGTGGGGAAAGGAAGTGCTCAGGACGCTTATCTCTGTGTTTGAGTCACTGAAATGTTCCAGGCCAGGGCTTGTGAACCACAGGCAAATGTGTGTGAGAAAGGTGGACCTTTGACTGCCAGTTTGCCCAGTCCTTTGCTTTGGCTTCCCTGCTCCTGTCCCAGGGAAGGGAGGTGGATTTGCAGGATGGCAGTGCTCTGAGCACAAGCAGAACCCTGCACACCATCATTCAGTTCACTTTGCCACTGCCCATGGGCTTATGGGGTGGGATTTGTAGATCTGGGCTGGAAGGTGACACAGGAGTGGCAGGAGCTCCTGTTTCTGCCACACTGTAGGGTTTATTTTGGCCAGGCAGTTGGGCTCCACCGCAGCAGTGCATCTGCTGGATGTGCTGGAGGCTGGGCCAGGAACAAAGCACTGAATTCTGATTAAAATGCACAGCCTGGTGCATCGAGTAAGCACACTTGGGGCTGGCTCCTGCCTTCTCTGTGACACGTTTCTATCCATCACTGGGCACTGCTCATTGCTGTGGTACCCAGGAGTGCCCCTGTGAGTGCACAGGGTAGGAAGGATTCTTAAACCAGAGATCTTCCAGTGGTGGTGCTGGTAATGAGGATCGCTAATGTTGCAGAAAACCGTAATTTAAAACAATGAGGCCATTGAACAGGTAGCACTGCATATTACACTGACAAGGGGATAAGATAAACTACATTATAATGTCCTTTTGTATGGGTAAGGAGATATTTTTGCTAGTCCACTCAGCATGTTTAATTGCCAGATGACCCGGCAGTGTTATTAGCAGAATAATGATTAACACGAGGATTCACACAGGCTGTTGACAGGCATGTTGGAGAAGCAGATTTTTGCACTAAATGAGAACCGGAGTGAGGAGGGATGCAGTGGGTCATGGTCTCTGGTGCTAAATGCACAGCTGATCCCAATAGGAGAGAGCAGAAAGATGGGGCTGGGTTTGGTATTTTTTCCCCTGCTTTTTTTGTCTCAGTGAATGCAAGAGCCTGTCATCTCTTGCTAAAGGCAGTGGCCTTGATCCTTCTCAAATATTCAGGTCAATAGCTTTTCCTCTGCTGCATCCATCTGCAGGGCTGGGCCTCTGGCTGATGTACCAGCAGTGGCAGCAGGCTCTTCTGCAGTAGCTGCCCACAGCTGGATTCATCTGAGTTGCTCTGCAAGGTGTGTGGGAGGTTATAAAAGTTCTCAGGGAGGAAAACCTTTCCCAGGGAGCTGATAACCGCTGGGTTGGGTCTGGCTTGGGGCCAGCAATCCCCTTTGCTCACAGCTGCTCCTTGTCTTGCGGGCAGGGGCTCGCCCTGGGCATAGGGCACCAGGCACGTCTGGGATATACAGCTCTGCTGAGGGTTTCCTGCAAGGCAGGGAGTTTAAAAGAGCTTTTTGGGGAAGAAGCAATTATTTTCTTCATGTACCTGGACGTTGCTTTTGTTTTGAACTCATTAACAAACCCCAAGCTTTTGTTATTTACTTTAGTGTAGTGCTGACCATGCACTCTCTGGAAACTGTATCCTAAAATCGTTTGTTGTTTTGGAAAAGCCTGGCCTTTAATGCTCAGGCTTGGAGAGGAGACAGCACAGAATTTAAGGAGCCGGTGAGTATTAGCTGTTGCTGGGAAGAATTGGATGAAACCCAAAAATGTCACTACTCTTCCTTCAGCTTGCTTTGTATAGAAGTGAAGTTTCAGTGGCCCTTTGTTTGCATTAGTTGATCACTGTCAATGAAGATAAAAGCTGACATGTTAAAAACCCACAAAACTCAAACATGCTGGCATTGTCCTGTTTCTAGAACTTTGTCAGTTTATGGCATATTTCAGCATCATTAAAGATTTAGGAGAAGCTCTAATGGGGGATAAGCACTGCAGGCCACCACTCAGGAGCATTACTCTAGCAGTGTTATTTTAGGTTTCTTCTTCCAGCACCTTTTTAAAAAAAACTCTGTAGCTCAACAGAATTTGGGCAGCTTTTGTAAAGGTCACCTTCCTAAATAGAAAGAGGAACAAACTTGATTATGGATGACTTCTAGAGATTTTAAAAAAAAGACATTGAAAGCTTATTTTTCTGTGTTTTACATGATAATGCTACCATGCAAAATTTGGGGCAGATGTTCAGCAAATAAATACATATATTCACTGTTCCTGAGGAAAGACACTTTCAACAGTGTTCCATCAGGGACTTAATCTGTGCTCTTCCAGTGTGGTTCAGTGCATGTTTAAGTTACAAACCATGACAGTATCCATGTACTTTGCCTATTTTGGAGCTTTTTGATTCTAAAGCATAAAACCTTGCAGCAGAATACTGGTCTCTGAATCACAGAATCATAGAATGTGCGTTTGAAGGGACCTCAAAGCTTATCTAGTTCCAAAACTGCTGCCATGGGCAGGGACACCTTCCCTTAGACCAGGTTGCTCCAAGCCCTGTCCAACCTGGCCTTGAACAATTCCAGGGATGAGGCATCCACAGCCGCTCTGGGTTTTATGTTGCAGTGCATTGCTACTCTCTGAGAAAATAATTTATTCCTAACATTTAATCTAAATCTTTCCTCTAATTTAAATCATCCCAAAGAGATGGCAATGTCCAACTCCATTCCTTGAAGTGCAAACCTATCCTCTATGCATCTATGCAATTCTTGTGTGTGCTCATTGAAAGTTACAATGGCAAAGTTACAATGGATCTGTCTTCTGTCAAATCTTTCTCTGGGGTTGATTGTATTCTTTTCTCTGCCTTTTGGAGTTGTGCAGCCCAGCTGCTGCTCTTCTGCAGTTACTCTTCAGCACTGGGTACTCTTCCTCATTGTTGCAGTTCTTCCACAACATAGCAGTTACGGTGTTTTTGAAGGCATGGAGAGTTCTCTGTTTTCACTAGTGTTCCTTTGCTGGGCAGCCATAAAAATTAATAATTTGCAGTGAATTTATGGCAAAGCATATGCTTGAACAGGCTGAAGTTAAAGCACAAGTGACTTTGTTGAATCAAGCTTCGAAGCAACAAAGAGCATTTGATTGGTATGCATATTTAAAGTAAAGTGTCTGTTTTTAATCCATGTGACAAGGAGGAGTTAGAGGAGGTTTTTAACCTTGCCTACCTGAAGGTAGTTTTTTATCTGCCAGGCTTGTAGATGTAGTGGTACAGTCTGTATGGGGTGAGGGAGGAAACAATTTCCATTTGATCTGTATGTAAATCCCCATGGATAAATCACCCAGCTGTGGAAGAGGTGTCCTTGGAAATCATCATTCATGTGAGGCCAGGTCAGGAGAAAGCCATGATCACCTCCTGGACTCAGGCTCTGAGCTGCTCCCTACAAACCTTTGCCTGACTCTTCCTGATGTACCCTTACTTTTTGCAGGGGTAATTACAGACACCAGTGGGAGTTCTGTGACTCTGACCTGCAGACCAAGGACAGGGTATTGATCCCTGTCTCATTTCTTCATGCCTCATATATAAAGGGGTAGAATCCTGCTAGATTTCCTGTGCTTCCCCACCTTAAAAACTACCAGCAGGCAGAAGAGTGCATGGTGTGGAGAAACAGCATTGGCAAAACTCTTGTGCCTTGGGGTGTGGAGAATGGTGTTGAGGGTTCAAGACCTACCAGCTGAAGGCAGCTGCTTGCCCTGGGCTGCCAGGGGAGCACACATGTTGTTTTCCCTTGCTGCCAGCTACAGAAGTGAATGGGAGCCTTGTGGAGTGAAAGGCAGACCTGCATTTGCTCTCCCAGGACTTTGGCTAATCCTTTCTCCATGCTGGTGGCGTTTTTGGCCCTGAGTGCTCTGCAGGTGTAGAGCTTCCATCACATAAGGTTTCCATTTGTTCATGCTCAGGTGCCTCTTTTGTTACATTTCACGCAGCAATTAAAGCAAGGCGCAGATTAAAACCCACAAGCCCAAGTGACGGGTAGCTCCATTGAGTGAGAGTTTGTGTCTCCCACTTAGAAAGTCAGGAGCTTTAATTTCCTTCTCCCCAGCCCCCTTCTCCCTTCCCGTTTTGTCATTTTGAACTGTGGCTGCACATTGAAACTGATGGTCAGTCTACTCTGGGCTCAGGAAAAAACTTACATAAGTGAGATTTGATGTTTTCCATGTAAATAGTTTATGATTTCTAAAGGAGTGCTGGCTAAGGAACATGGTCCTTGGAAAATGGATACTCCCCCCTCTCCCTGTGTTCCTCCTCCATGGCTGTTTCTGGATGAGCCCTGTGAGGGGCTGAGCATCCCCTTCCTGCTGGGGGATGAGGATGCCTAGCGTGTCAGCCCCCAGCCCTGAGGAGCTCCTGCAATGGCTCATTAGTGAAAGGAGAAGAAAAGCCACCAAGGTTGGAAAACACTGACAAGAAGTTTAGTTGGCACTCAGCTCTATCTCTCTGCATGCCTGATTTTTATTTTGTTATGGCCAATGAGAAAACCTTTCCCTTTGATCCAGAATGTCACTTTTCCGTGTTAATTTGCTGCAGTGCTTGCCAGGAGTTCAAGGTTGTGTGTTGGTAATAAACGATGGTAATCAGGCAGGCAGCACTGGAATGGCCAGACTGGATCCCAGCTCCTGCTTCCATCTGAGGGGAGCCAGCAGCGTGTCCTGCCCCACTCTCAGAAGCTGAGCTGCCCTACCCATGAGGTGTTCCCTTTGCTGTGCTGTGGCTAACCAGCTCTGCCTGCCACAGGAGCCCTGCCAGATACTGATGGCTTCGTGCAAATACCGTCCACTGGCAGTCAGTGAGGTGTCACCTGGGCAGGTGACATTATCCCATCCTTCCTATGGATGCACTCGGGTGAAAACAGCCCTGCCCTCTGGCAGGCACAGTCCCTGCCTGGTTTGTGCAGCTGTGAGCAGTGAGCTGCTCCTCTGAGCAAAGCCTGAGCCGTGCAAGTTCAACATCCTCTTGGTTCTGAGCGCTCCTGCTGCAGTGAGGGTGGGCGTTTCTGCTTGCGTGAGTGCACGTGTGGTTTTCAGCTTCAGAGTGCACAAAACCTTTTGTTACAGTTTTTGCTTGTTCCCTCCAGCAGTGGCATTGCAGGGTGCAGAAAGTGGTGCTTTCAGAACAGTAAATTGTTCCAAAAGCAGTGCTTTTTAAAAGCCAGGGGTATTGCATATTCCTTTATTCACTAACAAGAAAAGTAAAAAATTTATGTGGCTGATGGTCGCCTCTCCCCTTCCTTTTAAAAATTCCCTTTTCTCCTAGTGTTGAAATTCAGCAGGAAAAAGCCTATTGCCAACTGAGTCATGTGCTTAGTGCATGACAGAAGTGACTGTTTGGGATCATGCCCTTAATCTGCTGGATGGTGACTTTAGGATGCATTGGAGGTGGTAGAGCCTTTGCTGAGGGAAAGATTGCACAGCTTGAGCCTAATAAAATGTGTCTAATAACTGCTGTAGCATGCTATAGAAATACAAGAGATCAAAGCTTCAGAGGCATTTATTTTCATAATTTGTGGGTCAGATCCTTGCAGGACTAATTGGGTGCTGTTTGATGTCCAGGCAACAATAGAAATCTCCCTGTACATCAGAATATATTTGTCTCTTCCTCTTTCATACAAAAGCATAAAAGCTTAGCGTGGTTTTGAGATAAACTGGCAAAAGTGAAGGTGCAGATCTCCCTACCTCACTGCAGTCTTTCTTAGCAGTATTAAAAGGGTAGTAAGGCACTGGAACATTTTGCCTGGAGAAATGGTGAATGATCCTTGTATGGAAGTGTTCAAGGCCGGGTTGGATGGGGCTTGGAACAACCTGATCTAGTGGGTGGCATCTCTGCCCATAGTGGGGGATCAGCTTAAAGGTCCCTTGTTCCCTTCCAACCCAAACTATTCTATATTTCTGTTACACTGTATAGCTGATACAGTGACCAAAACAAATTTCTACTTGCCAGATGTCGATTGTTTTAATTAACATTGGTGCTTCAGGAGCACTACGCCTCAGGTTGTTGCTTACTGCTCCCCAGGACATGAGCCAAGGTGAAACCAGAGAATGAGCTCTGGTGGTGCAGCTCAGTGCACCTCCCCAGCTGTGGCTCACTAGTTGTGAAACTCTGGGGGTATCTCAGCACTGTGGGTGGTCACCTCCAGAACACAGCAGGTCAGAGTCAGATATGCTGTGAGCCTTGCAGGGTACTTATAAAAAGGTCTTTTATTTATATGTGTTAAAATAATGTGTACAAATAAAAATAAGCGTGACTCTGTTCCTCCAGTGGAACAGGACAGCAGGGTATGGCTATGAGTCTTGTCTCCCTGTACCTGGCACACAGACCTTCTTCAAACAGGCCAGAATTTTCCAGGCTACTCACTCAGATGGTAGATGCCTAAACAGCCATGAAACATGGCTTGAAAGGTGCAGTGCCCTTAAACTTGTGGGGTTTGTGTTTTATGCTCCCACTGAATACTCATGGTAGGTGTTTGGGGAAGGGGCTTCTCTTGTGTGCCTGCAGGTGCCACCTTTTGGGGAGAAAAGAAAGATGGGTGTGCAAGGCAAATGTTTTTGCAGAAGAACCAGAGGCCAAGGCAATGAAATGAAAAGGACTTTAAATGCATTTTCTGGCCATGCAGACAGGCTGTCTTCAGTGCAATAAATCTTCAGCCTTTATGTATTGATTAGCTTCAGTAAATAGTGTGATGACTCTGCTCTTCCCATTGCTATTCTGTGGGGATCGGTGTGTTAGTATGGCTGAAGAGGCTATAATAGCTAAATGGGATTCCAGTAGTGAGAGCAGTTTACAAATGCTCTCCAAAGCCATCCTCGCAGCCAGTGTGACTCTGTTTGACTGCTCTAAATGTAAACACAATGCTCCACTGCTGACCAGGCTCATAATGGCTGTGTTTTCTAATGGGCAAAACTGTTCTCTGGGCCAGGTGTCCTTCAGTGGCTGTGCCCTGCCCTGGCAGGGATGCTGTCTGCACCTGGTCCTCTGGTTGGGGACCTGTGATGGACACATTCTGAAGAGGAGAGGCTGAAATAGGGAGCTGCCTGGCTATAAAATGGAAAATGGCTGAAAATGCCCCCAGCCATGTCAATAATTTCTTCAATATTCATATGATGCTGGACATAGTTTGAAGTGATTTTTCTTGTTGAGCTTTGCTGGTGCTCTTGGAGCCAGATGTGTGATGTGGCAGCCTGAAGGTGGTTGTGTTTGAGCTCTGGGCAAGCCTCAGGTCCCTAAACATCTGCTACGATAAAGCATGAACAGAGCAGGAAGATGGCAGGGACAGCAGCTCGTTGTCCTTGTGGAGCAGCAGTGGGAGGATGGATGGATGGATGGAGAGCTGCTTTACCTATTAGTTACTATAGCTGAAAGCCCATCCAGAACACTTTCCAGTGGCATCTCCCTGTTTTGTGACAACCTGTAATAACACCCTGCTGAACAAGCTCAAGAGGTAGTTTGGACCATGAGCTGAAATCCCAGGTTGCTCTGGAGACAGTGGAAGGAAAGATAGGACGTAGCAGATGTAAAATTAGCATAACAATACACCTTAAATTCAACTTGAAGGAAATAATTGAAGACTAGTTGTCACTTACACTTGTGACCTCTGCCAAGATGACTCACACTGCAATATAATATGAGTCACTTGTTAATGATGGCCTGTTAAGGAGAAAGCGCCAAATCCCTGTGACTTCTTCACCGTGCTCTGTAAAAGTCAGGATGGGGAAGGGTGTTCAGGATATTATTGCCTAGAAGTAACTGATACTTAAGAGCACCGAAGCACCTTTACTTGGCTCTGGGTGACTCTGGCATGATAAGGCAATGGTCCTGAGCAGAAATGCTGCTGCTTCTTTGGCCTTGGTTTAAAAGAGCCACAAAACACTGTGTAGCTGTGTTGCCCGAGGGTGGGGACCCTGATAACTTTAACTTTCCTTCCTGCCAGATGGCTCAGCTGGCCAGAGGTCAAGTGCCTGCTGGTGGGACAGAGGATGGGAGGGAGGGAGGTGGGTGAATGGGTGCTCAGCTGTGCATAGGGTATGATACCTGTACAGGGCATGGGGAGGGAGGTTCTGGAGGCCTCCTGGCTGATGGGAGAATGTGAAGGTAGGAATAAAATACTCTGTGGGAAGGTCGCTGGGGTACCACCGATGCAGAGCCCTGGGCTGGAGACCTGCAGCCTGGGGGAGAAGGGTGAAGAGCTGCAGCTTGTGGCCCTGTGGTCCCATGAAGTGAGGGCTTGGCCAGGCACAGCTTCCCCATGAACTCCTTGCTTCTGACGTGAGAGAAATTTTTTTATGGCCTTAGGAACTCGCTTAGGTGCTCCTGCAGCAATTGACTTGAGCACTCACTTGTTAATCATCTACCAGCTGTATTAAATGCTTCCTCTTACTGAACTAGTGTTTTTCCTCAATAAATGAGATTTCACAATCCACAGAAGAAAGCAAGAGCCTGGTGTGAAGGTGCTCCTGCAGGGGCAGGAGTTTGCCAAGAAGTGACCAGCTCCTGTGGTCAGAAGGGGTTTCTCAGTTGATAAAAATCTCATGATTTTGTCTGTAGTCAGGAAATCCTGTGAAGTTCTGACACCAGAAGTTAACTTGAAAGGGGAGTATTTTTCCCTAGATCTCATAATTGTAGAGAAGCATGGAAAAAGGTCTTCCTGAAAGATCATAATCCAAAGGGCAAATAGAAGACTTGAAGCAGATTATTGGAAATTCAGAACAAAAAAAATGAAGGTAAATGTATGAGGCTTTGCCTAGCTTCTTCCCCAGGTGATAAAATAGACATCCCTGAGCTACTTGTGCTATGCTTTCATTTTCCAGGTGAGAAGCTGCCTTACCTCTACCATCTCTCTTCTGCCACCTGTTCTCAGGTGTATCTTGCCCTCTGGACTTTGCCTGTTGGCAGTCCAGACAGGACTGGTGTCCATACAGGATCTTGCTGCCTTAGGCAGCGCCAGTGTGGGCACAAGGAGACAGGAGGGTGGTGGTGAAGGGCTGTGGAAGAAGGTTGAGATGTGAGGGGATGAGAAGGAAAGGACCTGAAGGAAGAGAACTTCACACTTGGATGTTCCTGTCAAGGCAGTCTAAGCAACCAAAGGACATTGAATGTACATTGGTTGCATTGCAGAATACACAAAGGTTTATCATGTGATTTAACTGGAGACACGCCTTGCAGGTGGGGCAGACCATACCCCCCAAAAATGGAGCAGTGTGGTTGTCCAGTGAGAAAGGGCAGAAGTTCAAAGCTGAGGTTGGTTTCTCAAGGCCCTTTCACAATAAATTGTGGGTTTGTTTTCTTCTGTTGACATGACCTCTTCCGTGCTGCTGGTGTAAAGCAAAGTGCCTGCACAGATGAGAGAAGATGCAAAAGTGCTGCTCATTATTAGAAATGAGTAAAACTGCTCCAAGCTAATATGGCTGCCTAAAAATAGAATTGGTGTTAGTGGGAGGGGCTGTCTTCTGTGTTCATTTGCCCTCGATTTTCATGACATTTTGCTGCTCTATATTGTGTGTCTTGTTCAGGAGACGGTGTGTCCTGGTCACACGCGAGTAATTCCCAAGAATGTGTGCTTGTGTCAAAAAACATCATGAGAAGGACTGAAGAGCTCATTGGGGTTTATCAGTTAACTGGCAGTATTGCAGTTATTCAGATTTATTTCCTCATCCTCCTTCTCCTCACAGGTTCACAGCATGTTCCTTGCTGTGATCTTAAAGCCTCTCCTGAAGGAGTGGGAGCCTGAAGAAAGGATGTGACTGACAGGCTCTGGGGTGGGATGGATCCCTGGTGGTGTGAGGTGGTGGGAGCAGAGGACATCCATCGTGTGTAAACCTTGCCTGAGAGGACAGTCATACCTCAGTTGAAGGTTGCAGCATCTACTCTGCAGTTAAGAGAAAAAAAAAAAAAGGAAAAAAAATACTTATGAGACTTAATTACCGAGTTATTGTTATCCAGTATTTAAAACCAAGTTTCATAACTGCCTTGTGATACCAGCATTCATGTTCTTTGTCAGTATTATGCAAGCAGCTCACCTTGTGATCATGAAATACTGAAAAGTGCTTTCTAGTGCTCACCCTCATTTCTCAATGAGTCCATAAAACCTCTTCTGCTTTCCATTAATTATGGAACAATGGGACATTTTCCTCTTAAAAAAAGAGCTGAGCCTTTTTTGTTTTTTCTTCAAGTTGTTTAACCAGCTGCTCCTCTGAGACTTTTCATTTCCATATGGCTAGACCAGAGTGCATGTATCTTCTGTCCTTCAGTGCACTGTCTTTTGCCACTTGGGAGAAAGCAGGAGGTTTGTGGACCAATCTTAGGGGCAGAGGTCTTGCTCTACTGAAGCAGTTCCAGCTGGTGCTTGGCTGTTTCTGGCACTGGTGTGGTTGGTGTGATCTGCTTCAAGGTTAACTGAGGCAGCTGGGAAGGATGGGAGCAGGTCCAGTGGGATAACTCAGTTTCCTTCCCAAAGGAGCTGAAATACTATAGCTTGCTTGTTGATACTCAGTTGTTTTCAAAGTGGGAGTTTGTTTAACACCAGAGGAAGCCCTTTCTGGCCCCCAGCAGGAGCCATGCTGTGAGACCCTGGCAGTGCAGCTCTGGTTTCACCTGTGCCAGGTCTGGATTTTCCCCACTTCCACACCCAGATTTTGCAGAACACTGAGAGCAGACCTCTAGTTTTCCTCCTGATCAATCCAGTTCTGCCACTCAGTGGCATCCAGAGAAAGGGTGGGACAGGGAGGGTTATCCTGTTCTGTGGGGGTTGCCTAGGAGGTGGTTCTGCAGATGACTCGCCAGAGGTGTTGTGGTCTCTTGATATTGTTGATATTCCTTGACTTGAGATGCAGAATTTAATCTTTCCTCTGAGCTTTCTCAAGAAAAAGGGAATTACTGTTTTTTCCCTTCCCTGTACATGGGGAAAGGGTTCAAATGTTTCTCTAAGCACAGATGTGGAGTGTGCTGAGCACACTGAAGAGGATGTGTCTCCAGGCTGCTTGGCCAATGCTGCTTCTGCACTCCTTGAGACTTTTCCTTGTGTACACATCCAGAGATCCATAACTCTTTTCACATGCTAATGAGGACTTTATAGATAAGATCCCCTGTGAGGAAAGGAATGCTTAGGAGAGTCTCACAGCAGGGGAAATCAAGTGAGGAGTGGTCAAACATCTTTTTTTAGATTCACTTATAAGCCATGCTGCCCCAGCAGAGCTCAGAGTAGAAGTCAGACCCTTTGGCCTTCCATCCTGTGTTGTAGCCATTAAACTATGCTCTCCTAAGATTAGATAACCTGTGGTTTTAGTGTCTGCAAGTCTTGATGAGCAAATTCCTTTGGATAAATGCTTTTCTTGTATACTTGCCAACACATAGTGATGTTTGGGACATGAGGGAAGGGAAATAACTTGCAGGCGTCAATTTCCAGGAGATGAATCAGATGAAGAGATAATACCCAACAGGTTAGGGCTGTTAGAGTGGCTCAGTGGTGAGGATCCCATTCTGTGTCTCTGGTTTGGACTAAGTGATGTGGGGAACCCAGGGTGCAACTGTACTGCCAGCAGCTTACTGTGAATTAAGGTATTAGTGAACCATCTGGGTCTCTGGCAGGGATGAGATAGGGCACTGGATGATGGTTTGGACCTTGGGATGGATGCTATAGGGGTTGTAGTTGCATAATACTTGGTGTTACCCTGAACAAAAAGTCCATCCTTGCTTTACATCACTTGCAGTCTGGGAAAGCTGATAGTTGAGTTGGTTTTCCTGCATAATGAATATTTATTTTCAACACAGGATCTTCAGAGAATGAGAGGATTGCAAAAGCATCTTGGTGTTGTAGTAGTTTGTCTTCCTTGCTGTAGCCTGGGGCTGCAAGGTGGACCAGAGCTCAGCTGAGCATATGCTGCATTTGGATTACAATGAAACTGCAGCATCTCCTCTCCCTTCTGACCAGGAGAGACAGTGATGGGCCAGCTGGGTCTGCAAGGAGGGATGAAGTGATGCTTTCTGAGGATTTAGGGTGGCCTGGCAGAGTTTGTTGAACTGTTTATTTTGCTTTCTGTGGCAGTGTGCTGTTGCTGAAACACGTGGATTTGATTTCTGGTTATGAGCATCCTTATCTGCTTCTGCAGCTATTAGCTCTCTGTCCTGACCATGTGGGAAGCTACTTCATCCGATAAGGCTTTTCTTATCTGTTCTGCTGTTTATTGTGTAGAATTGAAATTACTCTAGGAACTATAAAAAAGAGGATGGAGCCTGGGAATTGCAGCTGAGAAGTTGTGTTTCTCTTCCCTGCACAGACCAACGAGATGCCAATAGAAAGTATGAATGCCTCCATGCATCAAGCCAAATTTGAGTTCTTGGTCATTTATTATGTATGGAACAAAACATATGTCCTGAGATTTCCTTTCCTTCCTTACTTCATTCAGCTTCATCAGAACACCCCGTTTAGCCTTTTAAACTCATCAGCCTGCTTGTGAAATATTCAGTAAAGCTTGGGCTGATGTCACTGTGAGTGGGTTGCATCTTTTTGGAGTGGCTTTGATCTTGCTTACTCCTCACTGAGTAATTTACACTCCTCTCCCTCTGAGAGTCTGGCCCTTGCAGGATCTCTTGTTTCTCCTAATCGTAAGCATTTAAATGGTATTAAAGCTGCTTGATCCCAGTCTTGTACTTTTTTAGAGTCATTAACACCTTGCAAAGAAAGTGTAAAACTCTAGTAAAGTCAGCCGAAGGCACTTTGCAATGGTTTGAATGGTTCTAGAGGGAGCAGAGGGCTGGACCTCCCATGCTGAGGAGGATGTTAGAGAGGGGTGCTGGTGATGGTGCAGTCCCCACGGGTGGGGAGCACCCAGGCATGGTGGGTTCACCCTTCGGAGGGGTGTTCCCTTCTGCCTGGGCTGCTTTCTGGGCGTGAGAACAGGCACCTCAAGCTTTTGTTGAGTTCTTCCTCCACCACTATTCCCTAGAGCCCGGAAACATCCACCCGTCCGTGTTTGCTGTACCTCATTTAAGGGCACGTCTCAAATGATGCCAGCAATTTTCTTTTCTATTCTGTTACCTTTACAAGGAGGTGTTGGTGTTTAAGGGTGGTCCCATCAGGAAGTGACCCAAGAAAACCCAAAGCTGGCTTTGTTCTTCACCCTTGTGTGTGTTCCTGTGCAGCAGCTATGCCTTGTGGCCATGGAGAAGTCCCACTCTTGCTCTCATTGCTTGGCCTGTCAAGCCAGTTGTGCTCTGCACTAATTAATGGGAAATTGTCATGACTAACATTAGGCTGGTAGGAAAAACTAATAGGGGTGAATAATAGCACAAGATACGTGGAAATCAACGTTTTTCTCCTTGGAGGCTGTAGATGTAATCCACTTAATATTCTGTGGAACACAAGATTAATATTCTTCAGCATAATATATGTGAGGGCTTTTCTTTTTAGTTTGCTGGCAGAGGCACTGCTGCATTGCTAAAGCTGAGGGCAGGGGATTAGGAGGGGGGAAGGATGCTGACCCAACTTTCAGAGGATTCAGAAACAGCGAAATCTGACTAGAGGAGATTAAACTTCTTCCTTGGTAGCAGGACTTTTCTGCAAGAAGTGTGCCTCACACTGGGGTAGCCCCTGTTGAAACCTGGTAGGGCGTCTTTCAACTCTTTGGATGCCTAAATTATTGGGGAATAGATCTGATTTGCTTGGACTGTGTGGTGTGACTCTGCTGGTAGGCTCCCAGTGCAAAGCTGGTGCCTGCAGTGTGGAAACCAGCTCCAGCCTTGCACTTGTCCTCCTTCACAGCATAGTTTTGCCATGATTTAAACTCATAGAACTGCTAAGCTTCATAGAGGTTCCTTTAAAATAATAATAAAGCAAAGCCCCTGTTCTTTTTCTTTCACAGAATGGAAAGAATGCAGTGAGTTGCCAAGCTTAAAGAGGAGTAGATACAGCAGAAATAAATAAATCAAGACCATTTATTTTAAGTTGATTAATCTGATATGTTCATAGTTTTCTAAAATAAAATCTAGCCCCAGAGAATTTAGCAAATCAAATAACAATAACGGCAATTAATTTAGAAGCAGTTACTAATGTTTCTCATCCTCTTTTCAGATACTTAAACACTCATGATTAATCTCACATGTTATGACTGTGGGCCAAATTCTCGTGGGGATGTGCAGTGTCTCTTTTGGGTTGGAGGAGGTGGGCTTGAAGAGCTGACCCCATTCCCCAGTATGGAGAAGGGCTGTGGGCAGGGCTGAGATGAGTGGCTGGTTAATGCTTGCACCTTGTGTCTCCAGGAGGGTTTGGTCTGATTTTTCAGTTGAAATTCAAATTATTATGGGCTTCCCCACCTGCTTTTTTTTTTCTGTCTTGTCCTGGTCTTCAGCAGGCTGGTCCCTGTGGTCTTACAGGGCTTGCTTAGATGCTGTGTGTGTGTGTTTATATTAATGTTTCCAGTCTGCTTATGTGAACTAATAAAAAACTGTGGAGCTCTGCAAAAAAACAGATAATGTCACAGCTGGTTCCAGGGAGCAGAGCTAGCACAGAGCTCCCAAGGCAGGGAGGTCTCACAGGGCTCTAATTTGACAGGGAGCACAGTTGGTCCAGTAAAGCAAAATGTGGTGGTTGGATCTACAGGACATTGAGATAGCTTGCAAAGCAAAACCTGCACATCTTCCTCAGGTGTCTGGGAGAACACTTTGTCTCATCCAAAGTGCTGTTGTAATGCAGATATCAAATGAAACAAACTAAGTAATCTGTGTGCCCCTGCCAAGTTTAGTAATTCAGGGCATTGGGGTTTGAAATAAAAAGCATCTCCCTGAATTTCTGAGAGTGTTTCACAGTGTAGGAAGCCACCAAGAAATACAGAAGACTTGCTATGGGAAATACTTCACACCCTGGCAAAAAAAAAAATTCTTGCAAATAACTTCAGTAGCTGTGGATCAGCCCTGATTTTAGGCTGATTTTTTGGCATGGATCAGGCAGGAGCTTGGTTTTTGCAGTGGTACCTTGTTTTCCACCCAGTCTGAGTGTCTATCAGAACCAACCTTTTAGACTTCCTGCTGGGTCTGGCTTTACTGGAGACAGGCTGTGAAATGTAGGGGAAAAGGTGAGAAGCCTTCCTTTCCCCTTCTGGACAACTTGTTAGCTCTTGGGTGAGACTTGTGTTTCTAAATTGAAACATGCAAATTAACATATATTTGATATCCTTTTAAATAATTTTACTGATTTGTCAAGACAATTCAATGTAAAAATGAGTTTATAGTACAAGGTTTTGTCAGCTTGTTGGTATAGTTGTGGGATTTGGGTTTTTTCTGCAGTCTATCCTGCAGCGTTCTGCTCAATAATTCTAAGTGATTTGTTCCCCATATTGTCCTTTCTTCAAACTACTGCCACAGGAGAGTTATCTGCCTTTCTTGCTAACCAGCCCTTGTAGAGCTGAGTGTGAGGAGCTGATGACAAGTGACAGGCTGTGGGTAAACTCTTTGAAAAGCACAAAACCAGCAGATAACTCCATCTCCAGATGATGTGTGAAAACTGGGCTGATGTGAGAAACTCTCAACTGAATGCATCAGGGAGGTGGTGTTTCTCCAGATGTGTGTATAGGGACAAGAAAATATTGAAAAGTAATGGCACCTGCTTTTATCTGGGGTTCAGGGATTTCTGGAATGCATGCCTGGCTGTGTGCTGGTTGTTGCGCAGATCTCTGCTGTTGAAAGTTGTAGTCTGTGGGTTGTTGATGCTACAACCCTTTCATCCCTGACAAGTTTTCTGGTCAGCTCAGCCCACAACCATAACTGAAAAGTAGACATAAAAGGTACAAAACCATCCTAGTTTAAAAAAGCAAAAGGTTTTAAGTTTGCTTTTCTTTTCTTGGCTCCAAAATGCATCTGTGCATTTTGAGTGAGATGTTTTCCTGTTTTAAGCCATCCCTCTGGCCACAGCTCTCACTGCAAGGAGGGAGCAAGGCTGTCATTTCTTGGCAAAGGTGATCCCAGATCATGACCCCAGCAGCCTCCTGTGAGGGCTGCAGAGGCTGGGGTGTCCAGCAGTGCTCAGGTGTAGACTGGCTTCTGTCACCCCTGCAGGCACACACAGACAAAGCCACAAGCATGACCTGCTGCTGGAGACTGTTTGCCTGTGTGTGAGGTGCTCCCTTCTCTTGGCCTGAGCTTGGAGCAGCCATGCTGTACACAGTGCCTCTCCAGGAGTGGGGTGTTGTGAGGCTGTAGTTCCCAAAACAGCTGCCCTGCTAAGTAATGAAACCAACTCCTCCAAGACCCCATAAACCTTTGACAGCATTTAGTGGTAGGTAACAATTTCAGCTTAATGCAAATTTGCTGGCCAAGGAGAAACTCTATTTCTCAGAGGGATGAGATCTAAACATTTAGGAATAATATCTTATTGCTCTGGAACGACACGAGTGACTTCCAGTGAGGAGAGCATCCAGCTGCTGTGCTCTAATTGATGTCTGCATCCAAAGAAGTGTGGTACAATACTGGTAGTGACTTCAGATCTTCTGAGGGCTATAGATGTGATTTATAATTGGCACTGCAGCTTTTTAGAGACACTGAGCTCAGCCAAGCCTTTTATATATTGCCCTGTTGAAGCTGTGTGCTTGAATTAGGCATATGTTGAAGGGGTTGATGGCGCTGAGGCTGCATTCATCTAGCAAGGCATTGAAAACCTTGGGGTTCACCTAGCAGTGCTTTTGCTGATGCTTCTGGTCTGATTGGCTTCTGGCTCTTCTAGATGAACAGCTCTGCTCTGAACTGGAAGGTGGGCTTGTCATACAGCTGCAAATAGCTCGTGGGGTCTGTCCTGATGGTCTGTGGAATGTGTGTAGAGCTTTAAAAGGGTGAGAGGAATGGCTGCTTTGGAGGGAAACCAATTTCAAATGAAGAATAAGTACAATTGTGTTGTCTTGAGGGTTACTGAATATCTCAGCATTTTCCTACTGTGCTTAGACTCACGGAGGCCACATGTTCATTTTCATTAGCGTCAAGTCAAAACTCGCTCTCTTTTGTTTGAATGACATCAGGAGAGATGGGCTCACCAGACTGGTAGCCATGCTTTTGAAGGAGTGGGAAGGAGGCTTGGACCATTCTTGTTTTGATTAATGTAAATGTGTAGCTTGTGGGTGGCTTTTCCTTGGCCTGGACTGCTCTGACGTGCAACGTTGGAGAAAGGTTAATTTTATTTATATCATTGTTGTCCTCTCCTGGTATCACTACAGCATCTTGGTCTGTGGGACCCACCATTTGCAGTGCTACAACTGCATCATTTTGGTTGGAAAAAACCATTTTTTTCCAGGTCAGTATGTGTATTCCTCATAGGCTTGAAGCTCCCACATTTCATATTTGTGGAGATGGTACAGAATGGCTGCTTTTTCATTTGACATGCTAGAAAGGAGAAACTAGGTCAGAAGAACTCTAATTTTGTGTGTGCAGGTTTGAGTCTGCAAGCAGGAAATCTGGAATACTCAGTTTTTTGTAGCTTCAGTGGCTTGGCCTCTGCAGAGCCAAGTGGGAATGAACTGTGTATGTGCATAGGGGATTTTGTGTTTTTCTTCCCTTAGCACTGATGTTGGCTATTCCTTTGCTGGCTGTGGGCTACAAATCCACACTTACCTCCTAAATTAAACAGGTAATAGTTCAAGAAGTAATACAGTTTTATTGACTGAAAAGCCCAATGTGGTGATTAGTTCTTATTTAATTTTGCTGCTGCCAGCTATTGGCAGGTCTGAACATTCTGGAAAGAAAAGAGAGACTCACATGGTGGCTGGAGCTTTATTGCAGTGAGGAGCTGGGGAGGAGCATGTTGGAGACCTGAGAGAGTGGATTTGTGTTTTAGGAAGGGGGAATGGACAGGGCAGAGATGTGGCTCTCAGTAGGACCTGGAAGAGCATCTCCTGGTGAGATGGTGTAGAGGAGTGGTTCAAACAGATTTATAAACTGGCTTCTCAGTTGTCCAGGTGAGAATTTTTTCTTCTGCTAATAACTTAGCCTTGAGAGCAGTTTTTCTTACGCTGTGTAGTAATGCTGTTTCTTGACTAACATCTTCTTTTAAGTTACAGAGCTGAGTGTTTGGGGGTGAGGGAGGACAAACTGCTTCTTCAAAATGAAAACAAAGCCCTTGGGGAGTTCATTATTACTCTTCCAAGTAGAGCAGCTTGTATTGCTTGAGTAGGCAGGAGGTGCAGTGGTAGATGGCGTTGATGATAGCTTGTTTTGTGATTCTCTGGATGGGTGGGCGAAGGAGGGGAAGGTACCAAAACTAGCAGGAGAAGGCATGAGCTTAAGCTATCCTGAGTAACATCCAGTAGTCCAGCATGATTCTGCTTCATTGCTTGGCTTTTATCTCAAAAATACCTGTGCAGCCTTTTGAGGTTTTTTGCACTGCTTTAATTAATGGGCAGGCTTAGGGCTATGTCTGTGCAATTGAAACTCAAAAAAGTCATGTCCCCAACCTCTTTTTTAGAAAGTTCCCAGTGACTCAGTCAGTATTTAGTTGCCTTGGCCTCTGCCTTGCTGCTTTGTTTGCTGCTGTCTGCAGCTATATTAACAATCCTCTCCTGGCTTGTGCAGTCCATCTTCATATTACTCACAGGGCTGTTAACTAGAAGTGCCTTGGAGATGGAGACAGCCAGCTGGTTACTAAAAAGCAGCTGTGTCTTCAAGTGCTCTTCAAACCCCTCTACTTTTCTCTGAACCATGTGTCATTTGGGGTAACTTCCCCAAGGTGATCCAGACCTTGTTTTGTCAAACTACACAAATGCTTCAATGCCTGCTGTAGAAGCCAGTACAGAAAGTGTTGCAAAATGAGTGAACTGAAGCACCTTCAGAAGGAGTAGAGGGGACTTTGTAGAGCTTGAGGTTACTGGGGTCCTGATGCCTGGGAGATTTATGGCTGTTTACAGAGCTTCTAGAGCTTCCTGCTAACATGAGAGGTGGCTTCACAGAGGATGGCCCAGCCTGGGCATTTGGCCTTGGGGAAGTGAAATCTGTGCAGGTCTATAGTGTGAGAACTAAAGGCTTCATCCTTCTACTCATTCCTTGCAGTGATGCTCTGCATAATCAGAAATATTATCCTGATGATTGTTTTGCCTATTGAACTCTATTTCTGAAAGGCTTTTCTGTCTCTCCTGCATTTTTTACAAAACCTTTCTCACATTCTGAATCAAAGATCTTCCACTTCTGGTTGGAGCTTGGTAGGATTGGAAGACTCAACTTTCTCCAGGCAGCTGACACCTCAAGACACCCACTTGGGTTGACAGTGCTGCCATGCCAAGCTGTGTGATGCCAGGTGAGCTATTTGGGTGCCATGGCATTGCCATTCGTTTACAAGAGCCAGCTTTTTTGGGAAGAATGACCCTCTGGTGCTTCCCAGTGCCAAAATTTCTCCTTGTGACTGCCAGGACTTGTCTAGGCAGAGGCACCTGCACACAGCCCTGGGTCTCATGTTGAGGGTGATGAGTAAATGGCTTTGTAAGCCTGCTTTGGTTTTTGTGGGATCTCCTCTTGAGGCTGTTTTATTATGGAGATGTAAGGCAGAGGCTTATATATCCTGATGCTTGGGAGCATTAGTTGCACAGGCTTTATAGATTGGTGGAGATTAAAAAAACTCTTCAGATGCCACAGAGCTGCTTTAGCTGTTTTGTGCCTGGGGACACTCCCCTGTTACTGACCCGTGACTGTGCTGCCTCTGTTTACATAGTGCTTTTTCCTTCTCTGGGGTTGTAACATTTGCTTAATGACTGGGTAGCTCCATGATTTTTGGCTGGAAGTTGTCATTAGCTGCTAGAATTGGGGGACTTAGTGCACAATGATTACAGAGGCTCCAATCTCTGATTTCCCCTCCTGTGCATCCACAGCAATCGTGGTTTAATTGGTGTGCCCCTGGGTTCCCCTCTCCTGAGAGCTTTCCACTGTCTCCTCGTGTAACCCTTCTTGTTACATCCCTTTTGTGTGGGCTAGAAGGGAGAAAAATGAGCCTCCTTCAAGGAAAACAAGCAGATTTGGTGTACAGGCTGTGTATAAATATTTCTTGGGTTTATGGACACCTGCATGGAGGTATTTAAAGCTGGCTAACTTGTGTTCTGCTCACTCAGCACTCACCACAGCCAGCACTGATACACACCTGCAGCCCTTGGCCCTTAGGTGACTTAGCCCTGGGTGTGGATATTGCTCTCTGAATAGTCTCCTCAAGCAAAGTGTTGCCTCTTTTGTGCCTTGGACTTGAGACATCATGGTGTAGTCAAGGACATTTTCAGCTTTAGTTCTGTGGGGCCTGGGTTAGGCAGAAGGGAGGGAGCAGTTTTCACCAGGAACCCGTGAGCCCCACTGTGCTCCCTGCTGATAAGCCTTCAAAAGGGAGGCCGGTTTTGTTACTGAAATTTGAATATATCCTGCTTTATCATCCACACACAGAAGTCCCTTTTCTGATAGTGCACCAGTTTCAAATACACTTATTGAAATAAAGTCTTATTTTTTTTCCTTACCCGTGATATTGCTGGAAAGGATGATGCCTCTGTGTTTTTCTGTCTTTTTCTCTCTGTTATTCTGGCTTTAGCTACTGAAAAGTTAGTACCACTGATTTTCTTGAGACATTAGTAGAAACATAACAATTTCCTACTTGAATTTGAGCCTGTCCTGGCTTTATCTGTGGCAGCATGGTCATATTCTGCACAAGAGAGCTCAGGTCCCAACCCACCTCTGCCTGGAGGAACACTGGGTCTGCACAACCCTTGCTGCAGGTGGCACTCTGAAACATTTCCCATCCCATGGGCACTTGGAAGGTTCTATTGAGTGTTTTGTTGCTTTATGGAGAGACTGAGTTTTCTCCTGTGCCTTCTAGCACAAGTTCTGAGTAGCAGGGAGGAGGGAGGGACCCTACCTTAGTTGAAGGGACCTTGGCAAAGTCCTGGTGCTACTACAGCTGTACAAATCCTTTTCTACTTAGATTGAAGCTAACATAGAGGTGAAAATTATTTGTCTTAAATGCTGTCTCTCCCCTCCCCCCCGTTTTAAACAATTCACCTTCTTTGCCTACACTAATAGCTCACCTCATTTTTTCCTTTTATTTGTGGACTTGTTATTTAATGCAAATAGTTTCAGTTACATGAGGTACAGTAGTTCTTGTGAAGGCATTCTGGGGTGTGGGAAGAGCTGGCTGCAGCAGCCTTGTCACCTGTGTGTGCCTCCTGGATGGAGGAGAGGGCATCAGCAGGAGGAGGTGGGTGCCAGGCTGGAACAGCAGTGTGGGATGAGCTTTGCAGCCACCCCCAGCCAGAGCAGCCCTGCGCTGCTGCGAGCCCTGATCTGCAGCACAGGCTATATTTGGTCTGAGATTATTCCCTGCTTTGCCTGGATTGGTCCTGGTTGGGGCTCTGCAGGGTGCATTTCTTTTTCCCCTGGCTAACATCACCCATGCTGTGTGCCTCTCTATTTGTCTCCCTCTCTGCCTGTTCCAGCCTGCCCAAGCTGCTGTTGCTGCTCTCTGGTACCCTGCTGAAGCATCTCAGCAGGGCCTTTGTGGGATGTCCAGGATGTGCCCCTGGTACCAGGGACAGCCTATTGCCCAGCAGCCATTAAGATGCAAATCTCTTTTCTGTGTATGAATCGGTCCAGGGGAGGCCAGTGGGAAGCAGGGCTTTTTTTCCTTGCTTGTACCATCCTTTGCTGCATGTTTTCTAGAAAGACTATTAATAGCATATTATTCCTGGCTTCTAAAAGTGGCTCTTGGGGAGAAGCTTTTCCCTTTGACTGCCTGCTTTATGGGAGGAGGTCAGGCTGAGGAGAGCAGTGTGTCTGGGAGGAGAGATCCAGCCCCCTGTGCTCCCTGACAGTGCTGGTGCTCCCAGTGTGTTGGCTGTGCTGAGGTGGAGCTGCTTGTGGCTGCAGTCAGGGGAGCAGTGTCACTCCTGGCTGTGCTGGGAGATGCCCAGTTTCCTTGGCAATGCTTCTGGAAAAATGCAGGGAGAAAACAGGATGTAGAGGGGACATGGCAGCAGAGAAACTGCCTGGCTGCTGGGAGCTGGAGAGGAAGGTGTGGGTGATGGGAGAGATGGGAGAAAGCATTCCTGGCACAGGGCTGCCCTGGGCACGGTGACAACAGAGGCAGATGTGGGACTGGCATTGCTAAACAAGTGATGGATGGACTCAGGCAAACTTGTTAGAGCCACAAAAGTGACATTTGCACACGTTGGAGCAGTGAGCCTAGGATGGTGGAATGGGGTGCTCTGTAGTCTGAGGATTTGTTGAAAGTGGTTGGAAAATGTATTGCAAAAAGGAGTTCTTTTTATCAGAAATGGCCAGCTGCATCCCTGGATGTTGCTCCAAGCCTCCTGAGCATATGCCCTAGGCACGGCTTTCTTCTGCCTTAATCTCCTAGTGAATATTCAAAAATAGATATACTTGTAGCACTGGAAAAGCCTCTTTCAGAGTTGTTTCAGCACTGCAGAGAGCAACCCTTAGGAAAGAAACTCAGAAAATAAACAGCAGCTGCTGCCATGTTTCCTCCTTCCCCGCCTCCTCACCCAGTGTGGAAACCCGGTGTTGGTTCCCTTTCCCATCCGTTCCTGGCATTTCCCTGCCTGGTACCAAGGCAGCAAAACTCCCAGGCTATCCACCCAGCTGAGATGCTGCATGCTGGAAACCTGTTGTGCTGCAGCTTCACCTGTGCCTGGCCCAAGTGTCTGGGTGGAGGTGTGTTTGCACCAGGGCAGATGTGTCCTCGAGCCTGCACAGCTTCCCTGCCCTTTGCTGCAGATTGTCCTACTACAGGCTGAGTGGGGCTCCCATCCCAGGCAGCCTGAGGAAGCTGGTTGTATATGACGGAGGAACAGGCAGAAGGGGGATGTGGCATTTCTGACTGATCACCCTGTCACAGAGCTGTGCCAAACCCCAGCCACTTCACAGCAGCACATGTTCCTGGCTGGATGGAAAGCTGCCCCAGCCACGTCAGAACCCAGATTAATTAACTTTTGTGGCACTATTACTGGATGAATCTTGCTTCTCAGCATTCAGAAAGATCCAGTGTTTGACCTTTGGACCCAGAAGCATCTTGGAGTTCATGCAGCTTTGTAATGAATGAAACCCTCAGTAATGGGCTGTTGAGTGTCCATCTCCTCTCTCCTCGGGAGTGCTGCTGGCTGATGCTCCTTGGCCTGCTGGAGCTGGTAACTGACCTGTCTGCATCCCCTCAGGTCACAGCTGGTGTCCCTGGGCTCACTGGGGTGCCAAGTCACCCAATAGCTCAAGTGCCTCAAAACCCAGCAGGGAGGATGAGGATGGGTGGTCACAGGGGCACACAAAGCCCCAGGATGTCAGGATGCCTCCACATTCACCAACTTCCAAGGTGGATTTGTGCTCTCCAAAACTGGAGTGATGAGTACAGGAAAAGGAGGAGGAGCAGGAGAGTATAAATAAAGCTTCTTAAAGGAATGGGAAAACCCACCAAGAGGAGAAAATAGCACCACTGGTTATTCTGTCTTTCTGTCTTTCTTTCTTGTGCTAGTGGGAGCATGTGTGTGTGTGACTGCGCTTCCCCTGGCTGGGCACATGCCAAGTGCAGGAGGATCTGGAGACAGAGGTTTGTGCTTTGTTGTCACCTTTACAAGGTATTGTGTGCCCATATAGCATTGCCTTGGATCTGCTCATCTCAGCTGGGATGTCAACAGCCAGGATACATCAAACAAAAAAGGCCTTTAGACCTTGTAACACTAATGCTGCTGACCTCAGGAACAGACCTGGAAACCTCTGCTTTGAGCTCCAGAATGGCATCCTGCCAGTTAGCTTTATTCCAAAGCTGATGCATAAGAAAATCTAACTTTTAATAACAAATGTTTGCTGTTGCATTTAAGGCATTCACTGAGTGTTCACACATGGAGCGGATGGATGGATGGATGGATGGATGGATGGATGGATGGATGGATGGATGGATGGCTGAATGGATGGATCTCACTCACAGGCACCTGCCTGGCATCTCCCAGCCCAGGTGCTGGAGGTGGGCAGCACTGGGCAGGTCTGTGGCTGCCCACACAGGGCTGTCACCTGGACAGTGCCACACTTCTGCTCATTGTCCCTGTAATTCCCATCCCTGATCTGCCTGAAAGCCTTAAACCACTCAAAACCCTTGTCAGAGAAATGCTGATCTTCATAAAACATTTGTTTTTTTTTTTTTTTTCAGAAGGCTATAAATACTGCTTATTTAATATTCTTTTTTTTTCTCCTAGGATCCTGCAGGAATCTTTGAACTGGTAGAGCTCGTTGGCAATGGTACCTACGGGCAGGTCTATAAGGTAAGAGTTCCAGCTGAAGTGATCCTGTTTGCCTTGGCTGTGTGTTGAACATGGAGCATCCCAGCACATCACCTTGACTAGGCTTTGACTATTCCAAACCTGACAAGAAGCCTTGCTGAACTCTGGCCTTTTGGTCTTGTGTGCAAGTGCCATGTAGCACACAGAGCTCTTATAATAAGCAATTCACATTAGTTCTCAAACTGTCACAAGAAAATGAATTGCTGATTTTTTCCCCTTCTTCCCCAGTTGCTTTTTATTGATTAGATGATGAGGAGGGAGTGAGAAATCTGTGCTTTAATAGCTAAATCTCGATCTCTTCTGAGAGCTGAGTTTACAGCTGCAATAGGCTGCCAGATGAGTTTGCTACAGTCTAGTGCTTTGCTTGCACACAGGCTGGCTGCTGTCCTTTCCACTGGCAGGAACCTGCTACAGGAATAAAAACACTATTATACTGTTTTTATTGAAGTGCCTGTTACAGTCAGTAGAATTGCATTAAATTTTTCTAATATCTAGAAGCAGCAATCCAGATGAGAGTAGTGAAGGGACTGTGGAGAACAGGATTTTAAAAGCATGAACTTCTTTACAAGAATATTTTAAATGCCTACCTCTGCTATATTATATCACCTATTCCAAACACATCTTAGCTTGGGGAATTTCCAGATTTTGTCATTTTGGTGGGGTCTTTTTATGGACTATTCTTGTGCATTTGGGATGGGATTGAATTATTTCAAAGTCTGGGGTTATCTGTGTTTCTGTGTGGTGGGCAAATGTTTCTTGTCATGGTTGCTTGAGGAATTTGCCAACTTTTTTGATTCTGCTGGGAGTCAGTACCTCCCCTGAGCCTCATTCTCCAAGAAACTCCTGTATGTGTGGGCACAAGAGCTGTGTACACGTGTACTCATGCGTGTGTGGGCACACAGAGATCCTGTTTACCCGTCATGCCCATGTTTCATTTTGACTGTAGAAAAGAATATACTCATGTGCTCCTACTCTGTGGTTTTGGAGACACAGCTCTTGCTTGTCATGCTCTAAAAGATAGTGAGCTGCCCCTGCTGAAGAGAATGGTGTTTAAAGAGCCACAATTCCCCCATCCTGCTGCTGTAGACTAATCCTGTCAGTAGAAGGATCAAGGGATTGAAGTGAACTGAAGATGAACTGGAACTTCTGGAGTTTTAAATGTGTGATTTTTTTTTAACTGAAACAGATTTTTTTAAAAGTAACAAAAACAAAGGAAAATCCACCCCACCCCAAAGTTGTTCTTATCAAGGTTATATTCCAGAGAGCCTTCCCCTCTGGTATTCATTGTTTTCCCACCATGTGCTCCCTGCCACGGGAGCTCCCTTCTGAACTGTTTTTCTTCTCAGCAGCTAAAATAACGGTGGAAGGTGACCTAATTTTAACTGGTTCATATTTCTAACAATCCGTGGAAACTATGTGCCTGTAACGGCCTTTTCAAAGCGTCGTGTTTTTGTGGAGAGCAAAAAAGGGGAATAAGCTGGTGCTGCTGGTTGTGTGGCTCAGCTGATCGGGTTTCCTCTTGCTGGGTTCTATTCTTTCTGTGTGTTACCTCAGAGGGGAAAAAAACCACCCAGAAATGTCCCAAGTGTAGGCTGTAGGTTTCTCTGTTCCTTTTTCCCATGCTGTACAAGGGGAAAATTCTCCTCCTAACTGTTTATAACTTGCTGGAGTAACCGGATTGTCCTCGGTGTGATTCACGTGGTGCCGGTGCCAGACGGGATGGGGACGGGGGTGGAGGGGAAAACGTTGCTGTCCAAACCAAATTAGTAAGTATTGAGGTATGAGCTCAGGCTAAGCCTGACTTCACAGCTCTCTTAAACTGAAGTCCTGGAGTAGCACACGCTCTATAAACAAAAGGAGACTTTGATATAAAACATACATAACTGTTTATGGCGTCCCACCCTAAAACCCAGAAATAAGATCTCTGCGATTCTTTTTCTCCAGATACCACCGCTGTATTTATCTCTTGCAGCAAAACAAATGGATCAACTTTCAAGACACACAGACCTTCTGGCTCCATTCTAAATCAGCCCTTAGAAGTGATCCATACCTAGGAGCAGCGTCCTCTGTAATTAGATGGTTGTTCCGCTGCCATTTCCAAATCCCTCTGAGACAGGGCTGGACTGTCCACAGAATCATTTAGTTTGGAAAAGGTCTTTAAGGTAGAGTCCAGACAATAACCTAGCATTGCCAAGCCCACCACTAAACCATGTCCCTAAGTGCCACATCTACACATCTGTTAAATCCCTGCAGGGGTGGTGACCTACCTGTCTGTGCTGTGTTACCTGAGGTGCACCATTGCTGCCCTCCTGGAGGCTGTGTGGTTTTGGGTTCTGGTGCTGGCTGCCAGCCTAAGCGTCCAGCCAGGAGCAGTCACCTGGTGAGCATCACCCCCCCTTCTCATGGCTGGTCCCTCTCTGAAGCAAGAAAAGCAAATTTGCTGTTGGAAAGAAGCAGAAGTGAGATGTTTATTCCAGGCAGGAATGTTTATGTCTGTGTTCTGCAGTCTTGATGTTTCCCCTAGAAAATCTGATATAGCAGCAGTGTCTTAAGCTGCTGCACAGCCACCTTTGTGCTGGAGACTACACACCTGGTGATAACCAGAACCTGGGGACAAAATGTGCAAAGTGCTAACTTGCCATTGATCCCATGGGATAAAGGGCATGGAGTGTTTGCACAGCCCAGCAGATTGAGGAGCCTGAGAAGTGTCTGGGAATACCACAGTAACAGCAGCCCTCAGAGAGCAGGGATTCATGGAGCCAGCCTCAGCATTGGCTGCACTGGAGAGGCTGGGGAGCCCCAGCCACACCACACACCTTCTCCTTGCTCGTAGGAGGAGAGTCGTGTGGGCCAAGCCTGGTGCACCTTGAGAGCTCACTCACTGCCAGAGCCTGTGCATCGGGATGCAGCTGCTGCTGCTTTGATCTGCTTTCTGGGTCATGGTTTGAAGATCCCTTTCAGGTGGTTCATAGTGCTTCTGTGAGTCAGAGCCTTGTTCTCTGAGCCTTGTGCTCGAGGCAAAGGCAACTGGTTTGGTTTGACCTCTGTATTTTCAAGCAAAGGTCTTCCTTTGCTCAAGACAGCAGGTTAAAATATCTCTGTGGTTCTTCCCAGCTCTGGCCAGTGGCACCTGGGTGCTGCAGGAGCTCTCAGCAGTGACCTGCTCTGCTGTCACTTCTCTAACCCCAACCACAAGCTCTTCACTGGAAAAATGCAGAGAGAAATAACATTCCTTGTTCGCTGCTTAACAATCTCTTGTGAATAGCTCAATTTTTATTTTAATGAGGGACTGCACTGGTGATGATTTATCTCTCTAATTGAATCGGAAGCTTTTCTTTATTTTCTAATAATCCTGCATCTAATGTTACAGACTGTAAACTGGTTTTGATGAAAGACTGAGAATTTGCTGGCTTCTGTGCCAGCCATTGTTGCAGTACTGAATTTTTGCATCTTTGGATTTTATTTTTGTTATAGGTGTTTAAGGAAATGACTATCAGGAATTTGGACTTGGGGAGTTACGCCTTTGCCTCACTGGTTTTTAGCTGATGGTTGAAAGCAATTGTAAACACAAAACTCACTAAGACCCTTGAGAGCATTATCTAAATTGTGAGGAAATGCTGCTTTTATGTCCCAGAACATTATTATTGCTGTTTATTTCTGCTCTGCATGAGAGCAAACAAATAGTCCTTAATATACTGTGTGTGCTTAGATTGCCTGGATAGATAAGGGCCACAGCCAGTGGGGTGTCCAGCACCAGTAAATACATGGGGTCAAAGTGAAAGGACACTGGGCTACTCAGAAATACCTGTCCAACAGATGAGTGCAAAGTTGGGGACACATGCAGTGGGCTACTTACTGTGCACTGAGTAAGTGGAAAACTGGATCAATCCCCCAGTGTTTTTGTGGGCTTAGCCATGGGCATTCACACAGTAGCCCATGGATGGTGTCAGGCAAGAAGGATTTTGATGCAAGCCTTCTCAGTAGGGAGAAAAAAAATCAGGAAATAGATCAGATGGTAACCTTTGTACCTCTCATCTTGTGTATTTTACAACATTGAAGTAAATGATGTTGAGATTACATATGCATATGCTCCTTCCCAACTGTGCCAGGAGGACAGTGGTCGTTAATGCCAAGTGCTGCTTTGCCTTACGCCCTTGGGATGTGGCTCTCCATTTACAGATTCAGCAAGGTTTTATTTTACAGGGTACAAGATAGAGTATGTGGGCACCTCTGTAACTGCACAATAACTATTGATTGCTTAATTATCTGCTAAATGCAATATAATCACCAAGCTATTACGCAGCAATAGTCTGTGCTCTAATTTAGAGTGTGTGGGATCCACGTGCTGCCCGTGTCAGCTGTGGCCCTCCAGGGAGCTCCTTTACCACCAGCACGTGATGGGATGGGGCAGGGCAGGGGAGTCATCCCTGGGAGCCACCCCAGGGCAGGTGGAGCACCTCTACAGGTTCCTGGCTGCCCACAGGCTGCCCATGTCCTCTGCCAGCCCAAGTGAGGCAGCTGTTGGAAGAGAATGTGCTTTTTGCAATTGCTTTTTGTTGTCCTATGTCCGTCTGTCTGTCTGGGGTACAGTACACATGGGAAGAGTTTGAAGAAATGCATCCCAAGGTCTTTAGTCAGGACTTACTTATTGCCCAGCTGGTATTTGCCAGAAGTCAGGGCTGATTTGCCTGGAAGCAAATGCCCAGGTTTGACCTAGCAGATGGAGATGTTGAGGTTGTGTGGTTATTAGAAAGTAAATAAAATATTTGAAATCTAAGGTCATCTGTTGGTGGAGAGCTGGGAGCAGCAGGACTGCTGGGACAATTTGCTTCCTGAGACAAACCTGTGGGAATGTTCCCAGGTACACGCCTGTGTTTGATAATGTTGTTTTGAAGTTTGTAGATGCCAGAGGAGGAGGATAGTGCATGTCCTGTTGGTGTACTCCATGCACAGTGGCATCCTTCCTGCTGGCATCCCCAGGCATTCCATCAGTGCAGGCTGGTGGGGGAGCAGGTAAATATCCTAAAGAAGGACTTTTAGAAGACTCCTTTTTCCTTTAACTTATTTTTGAGGGTGGATATGAGAAAATAGAGTGGTGTCTGTGCCTTGTTTAATTTGCTTGACATCTGTCTCAGTCTGGCTGCTGCTGATCAAGTGCTGGGCCCTTGCATCAGCCCTGGTGAGAACAGAAACTCTACAGGTTCCTGGGTCGTTATAAGGAGTTCAGATAACTAGCCTGAGTCAAGAATGACAGTAATTGTTTTTAATCATCGGTTGGTTTATTGTCTCCCTTTCTGAAAGGCTGATGGTCAATAGCTCAATAATTAATCACTGTTGCTTTATCCGTGTGGAAGAAGCTACCATGCTGCACACAATTAATATTTCCTGGGGATTGTTGCTGTAAGGAATTAACTGTAGTTTACATACACAGCTTTTATAGCTGCAGACTGACTGCTGTGCCTTGCTTGAGAGGCCAGACTGAACGTGTGCAGAGCAGGTTGTGCTGCCAGCCCCCTTGTCCCAACACCTGGCCCGCGGTGCTGGGTGCTGCTCCTGAGCACACCAAAGGAACCTGGTGCTTCCATTCACAGGCTGCTGAAGGAATTCAGAGCCCCATCATCTTGCAGTCTATAATCAAGCAGCTCCAACCCTAGACAGCTGTTGCATTTGAAGGTGCACTGTGAGCATTTCTCTTTTCCCACCTTCATGTTTATAAAATGAACCGTGATGTTGTGAGTTTGGGTGTGACTTGAGCTGAATTTTGGTGGTTCTGGTGTTACATCCTCAGCTTTGGGTATTTTTTTTATGTTTTCAAGCTCTTCAGAGGTTGCTTTTGCTGCAGGGCAGGGCAGGCTGAGGATAACCACACGTGTGTGAATGTGTGTAGCCATCCCTCCTCGTGCTCTAATGGTCACTTCATATGAGAGGTTGGTCCCTCTGGTTTGGGAAGCTTCCTGGCTTTCCGCATGGTTTGGTGTTTCTCTGAGAGGATGCTTCAGGGGCTGAGGCATGGGATTCCTTTGTGTCTGCCCATCCTGCCCTGTCCCAGGCTCTTCCTTCCACTGGGATGGGGTTGGTGTTGGCTGGACCACTCACATCCAGACTCAGACCCTTGTGGGCGGGCACTGCTGCTCATCACCTTCAAGGTCGGGGATGTTCTGTGTGACTGTGAATGGAATTGACAAGATTTACAAGCTGCTTTATAATCCTTCTGTATTACAAGCACAGTATTAAATATTAAGCTGTTGTATCTGCTGGGATGGCTCTGTGTGCTGGCAGAAAGGATGGTGGTGCTGCCATGTGGGGGTGCTCACCAGGGCTGGCTTCCACAGGCACTACTCACAGGTGGTGCTGGGCTTTTATCAGCTCTTTCTGGGTTGCAGGAAGGGGCTGGGCTGGGTTACTGGTGTGTGATAACTCCCGTACCCTTATCAGAAGGAAAACAGGCAACCTCAATTTTATCATCTTCCCCACGATGTTGTAGTAGCTCTGGAGGAGAAGGTCCTTTCCATGCTGACTCAAATGGAGTGTGTGTTTCTGAAACACAGATTTGTTTTTGCCATGCAGGCAAGGAAGTCTGAACTGAAAAATGCTTAAAATGATGCTTCATTCTTACAGAAAAAATAAAAAAAATAAAAAAAAAAGGCAAAAGCTTTGTTACCAGAGCAACTGGTACATCTTGTGCTGCTTCATTTCTCTGAAACACAGAGCGAGCCCTCAGCCCCCCCTCCCCCCCCAAGAAACCAGCCCCCACACACCTACGCACCAATATGTCACATTAGCTTTGCTGCTTTCTGAATAATGTAAGGGAAAGGTGCTTTTTCAGTCCTAGAGAATGCAGGCTATAACAGGTGATTAAAAATGTTTCTGTACTGCCTCCCTTTAAATCTCTGTGCCCTTTCCCTCCCTGCTGAGTTTGTGAAGAGCAAGGGCAGGGTGGAGGTCAAGGTCAGGAGCAGACTGATGCATCTGTGGAGTGACATTTGACCAGACTCCCTTGCACTGCTGTATGCTCTGATTCTGTAAATACTGCACAGTTTTGCAGGACAAAAAATATCTGCAATGTCTTAGGGTTAAAAAAGCTACTTTTGAAGATGCCAAATAAAGTCAGTGGTGCTGCAAAGCATGGGGAAGTGTGGTGGTGGGTCTTGCAGTGCTGTTTGTGTGGGTGCCAGGCATGGACAGGGACAGAGGGAGAGCCCCCTCCTTGGTTTGTGGGCATTAGAAGGTGCTGTGTGCAAGAAGCTGCTTTGCAGGTAACAGGAGCCAGAGCCATGTCCAGTGCCACCTCCTGTCCCAGACGGATGGCTGGACTGGGAACTCACACTTGTGTTCTGTCAGATCTGTTGTGAGGACACTGAAAGTGAGAGGTGGGGTGCAGTGTGGGGGAGGTGTTCAGAAAAGAGCCAGCTTTCACAGCTGGGGCTCTTGCATGTGAAAGCACCACTCTTTTGGGAGGGGTGGCTTCTTGTCTGCTGAAGCTCCCATTGCTCTGCTCACTGTAAAATCTTACCAGCAGTATTTTACAAAGGTGTGGCTGTGGCTGCTGGGTGAGGTGTGGGTGCCTTAAGGCTCAGGTGGGTTACAATAAGCATTTGCTGTTAGGTTATATCCCTCTAATGGTGACCCTGGGCTGCAGGGCACAGGTGAGGAGCTTCCTGCTCTCAGCAGAAGCTGGTACCTGCTGTTCTTGAGGTTGTAAACCTGGATATTTAAGAAGTAATAGTCTCTTTTAGTGAATTGGAGCCTAGTGCTGTGCACAGGGAGCTGGAGAACAGGGTCCTCACTGCTGTGGACCTCTCCAGTGACCTTTGCTGAATGACTCCTCTCTTCTCCTTTCCCATCTTTCCATTCCCATCCCTGTCCTTACCCTTCTTCCGATATAATCAGAAACAGAGCAACACTGGGGTGGTCTTGGGGGCACAGAGGTGGGAGCTGCTGGGTGGTATCAGCCTTGGAAATGGATATATGAGGCGATGGGGAAGCTGGATGCCCCTGCACCAGCATTTTTGGAAACAAAATGCTGGGAGCGAGGCTGATTCCCAGAGGAGCAAGTACAGCAGCTGCTACTAGGTCAGCTGAGGAAAACAACCGAGAGAAGCACTGGAAAAGTAGGTTTTGGAGATGGGAGGTGTTTTGTTCCTCCCAGCTCTGAAGGTGCCACTCTCAGCTAGGAAGGCACTTTTTGGAAAGCTTAGAGAAGGGGATGGGAGGAGCAGCAAGCTGCAAACGTTGGTCCAGGCTGTGGATTTGAAGCATTTGCATATGCTGTGGTGTTTGTCTTCAGAGACATTTCTTGCTTGTAATTTTTTTATGTCACTCCAGATTTTGATGCAGCTTGACTTGTGGCTGACCCTGAGGATTTGGAGACAAGCAATGCCTATGGGGAGCTGGCTGGAGCTCTGCAGCTTCTCCTGGTTATGCTTTGAAGGCTCACTGAAGAGAGAATGCTGTCTCTCTTAAAATCTGCCATTTATTTTTAGGTTTACCTGGGAAGCCCTTTACACTAATTACCTAAAGATGGAAAGTGCCAAGCAAACACAGCCTGCTTCCAAATGTTGTGGATTTTTTTCCTCTTCTTTCATAAGAATGGCAGATTGCTGTAAAATTTTGTTTCGTTTTGTTTAAATCTTCTGATTTTTTGTGTGTCTTTAGGTGTCTTAAATTCTTATGTTGGAATGTGCACAAGGAAGTGTGTGGCTGGAAGCCCAGCTCCATCCTCACATGCTCTTGTCTCCAGCCCATCTCAGCTTGTGTGTAGGTGGCTGGGAAGGAGGTCAGTTTGGGATGCAGACAGTGCTGCAGGCAGCTGGAGAGGGATGTGGGGGAAGCTGAGCCTTTGTTAGCAGGAGCTGTGGTGATCCAGCCCAGGGAGTCCTGTCAGGTGCCACAGCCACCTCTCCCTGTGCCCAGTGCTCCCCCTTGGGTGTGAGCATCCCAGTCTGAGTGCTTACATCAGACCTGTGCATTGATGTCCCAGTGATTGCTGCTATTCTCAGACTTCCCAGGGCTTTTCTGCTCTCCACTGGAGCAGGACTGTTCTCTTAAAGAAGTGTTGGTAAATGCTCCTTTTTCACCAAGGTGTTGCCTTGGTTTTCCCAGCAGAGGGGTTGTGATGGGATGCATCCAGGAGACTCAGAAGTGGCCCACAATCTGGAAGAGGGTGAGGAATTTAAGTGCTGGTTTTGGGCTGACAGGCTTTCTCTTGGTGTGAATCTCTGATTTAGTGTGGAGCTGCAGGATTGTTGGGCTACTTCATTTGTGTGGTTGGGGGTTTCGCCAAGAGTCACAGCAGCATCAGCAGGAGGAGCTCCCTGGAGTGGAAGGGATGCTGCTTTGCTCCAGTTTCTAGTATTTACAGGGATGTTTAATTCAGGTCAGTGTTCGGTTTGCATTTAAATGCAGTGTAGGTTTGCATTTAAAAAGCCCCAGACTTATGGCAGCTGGTGCTGGGGAAAGGTTGAACATGTCAGCCTCAATGGCAGAGGAAACAGAGGTAAGCAGATCTGCTGGGAAAGACCACAATTTCTTCTGCCTTGGTCTCTGGGGCCAGCAGATTGAGATGTGGACAGGGAGCCATTCCTTCCTTCCAACTCTCTTCTTCTTGCTTTGCATCTCCTTTTGAAAGGATGGGAGGTTTCCTCTCCAGCATATCTTGCAGTTTATAAGTCTTTATGTCAGTGCTTTCCTTTTTGTTGCATTTTCTCCCTGAGCAAATTATTTGAGGATAAGATGCCTCATTCAGTACCTAAGCTGGGCATTCAGAAGTCTCCAGCCAACCTCCCCCATCCCCACCTGGGACATAAAAACCTCCCTCAGAGTTTGAAGCTCTCATGGACAACTCGAAAGGCTGGAAATGCATCTTTGTTTTCCAGAGGTAGAAATTCAATATAAGCAGTGATCAGGGCTTAGGAAAAATTGCAGATTCTATTGGACTTGCCATTAGTCTCTTGTTTTCTTAGAGCAATTATGGCTGCAGTTGAGGTGGGCAGCACCAGTGGAAATGCCTTTGCGTTCCTGGGTTTCAGAGATTTTCCCTTTCACACTCAATTCAGCAGGTTCAGGATCAAGGCCAAACCTTTTCTTTTCTACATAACTAATAGAAAGACAGCCAGTTCAGCAGAATTTCTGTAAATAGCCTGTTCCAGATGAATTGTGAATTGTGTATGTGAATGCCAGTTGGGCTAACACAAGGGGTAGTTTGCCAAGGAAGATGGAAATGTTGTGTTAGAGAAACGGACTTCTGAAACACAATGTCAGATTACAGCAAACAGTGTTTCTGCAGAGTCCAAAAATGGAGTCATGAAACTGCCCAAAATGCAGAAAGTCTTGATCCATGGCACTGAAGGACAGCATCCAGTGGGTGAGTCCTGGTCACACAGAAAACACTCAGCATCAGCTGAAAATCCTGCAGCAGCCCAGCACTGAGCTGGACCCTTGAACACCTGCTAAAAGAACTCCTCAGTGTTTTTAGTAGGGCTTTTTTTGACTGACAAAAGCCAGCATCTGCTAATAGTCATGGTGTGGTTTGGAGGAACTCTGCCTTTAACATCCACACTGTTTTGGGGCAGTGATAGTGAGCATCACAGGGAGGTCACTCAGCTGGGCAGTGGTCCAGGACATGGCTGTCCCCCAGCAGTGATGCTGTCCATGGAGTTCAGCTCCCATAGGAGCAGCTGGATTCAAGGTCTGTCGCTGTTCAACCTTTAAAAGTCACCATGGTTGGTGGGGTACATTGTTCCTTCATGCTGGCTGCCTTGTAACTCCTGTTTGCAAAATGGATTTGCACAGGAGCTGCTGTGCTGGATTGTGCAGTCCCAGAAGAGCCAGGTGACAGCTTTCTGCCTGAGGAAGGGCAGGGAGAGGCTGGTTCTCAGGCCATTCATGTGTCTTTGGACTGGGCTGGCTTGGGGTCTGAATCTTTGGCATTTAGCTCGGTGCAGAGGAAGCACAACACATTTGCTCACCCAGGTTATGCACTACAGCACCACCTCCATCTTCCAGCCTTTTTCTCCCTTGTGACAATCTTGGAGACTTGGTTTGGTTTGGGTCTTTTTTACTTGCATCTGCCCATAGTAGCTAAAACTTGTTATGGCCAAGGAAATTTGGTGCTTTTGCCATGCTGTTCCACAGCAGACACAGGGCTGCAGAGTGGTGCCAGCAGCTGCAGAGGGCACCTAGCTGGGGATTAGCAAAGGGCTCACAGAAAGCCATGTCTAAAATGACTCTTCTTCCTCCAAATGTGCTGTCCTTCTTCTAGAAGGAGCCCTAAACCTGTGATACAGTGCCTGAGCTTGTGTTTAGTGAGGACTCTGCATGTCCCAGTGGATTCAAACACAGTGAGGGCAGTGTGTGAGCTCCTGGCAGTGGGATGTGCCTGCCAGTGAGGATTCCAGAAACCCCAGCCAGCTGTGAGAGCATCCTGCATCCCTCAGGAGGGGATGCAGCTCCTGGCATAGCCACAGCAGTGTGTGCCTTTGTCTCTGCTGATTCCTGCCTTCAGCACTATTCCAGTGCTAGGGAATGTTCCTTGGGCTTTGGGGAGCCCGCAGCTGAGTTGGCATGGGGAGTAATCCAGTGATGGGCAAGAGCAAATGCTCTTGAAAGCTCCAGCAGACGCTCCCAGCATTGGGTTTTCTTCTTCCCTCGCTGGTGACTGTCTACAACCTGTTTGGGAAGGCACTTGAGAAGAAATAAGGTAATTACATAATTTAATAACAGATGTGAGAGTGCCATTCTGAGCACACCAGCAGTGTAGAGGAGCTGGGGATGTGGAACGTGACTTATCTTGCACCAGAAAGATTAATCACATTGACTCCTGGGAGACAGGTCTGCTAGTGGTGGTTGTGTTGGATGTGTTCATATTGCTCAAATTAGGCTGTGTACAAGAAATAATAAAAACAGGAGAAGAGAATTCCTGCAGAAGGGATCAATAACTTGAAAGCGTTTTAATTCCGAACTAGAAAAATGAGAGAGGTTATGGGCAAGGAGAGTATGTTAATAAAGGAAAATGAGTATTTGTTACTGCTGGTGTGAAATGAGATAATTTAAGAGATGTTCTAAGTGCCTTTTGTCACAGTTAATGCCTTTTGTTAGGTTTCCAAGCAAAATGGAGCCTGCAACTTTCAATTTCAGGGTTCTCAGATGATCAAAATACCGTGGGGCAGCCTGATCATCTCATGCTTTACTGGAATGAGGTCATCAATAACTTTTGCCTGGGTATGATTTACACAGTTGTCAGTGTCTGAATTGCCATAATACGTCTCTGCCCGGGAAAAATGCTGCATTTGGAAGCTGAAAAAAACCAACAAAGCAGAAGCTCTCTGGGTAGTTGGTTCACTGCTAATAATGGATACAGAAAAGTGATTATTTGTGATCCTTTCAAATAGAAAGGCTCAGCCTCTAAAGCTGGAGGCATGGAAGCTGCTACAAGGTCAAGCAGTGTCCTTTAAGGAGAAATACGTGGCAAATACTGTCAGTGGCAGATAACACATCTGCAGCATCATGAAAAGTACATCTGAAATTAAGATTAAAGGTGCTTTGCACTCATATGGAGAGGGGGAAAAGAAGACAGAGATGAAATCAGAAAAAAGAGGATTATCTTTTGGTGGGTGACAAGCAATAGCTCTGGCCAGGAAGAGATTTAAGCAGCAAAGTGCTCAGTAACCCGGGGAATTATCAAAGGTTTCTGCAGCTGCTTCCAACTGATGGTCTTCAAGAGCCTGAAATTCTTTGTGTTTGAACCTTTCTCTCACCCCAATCCTGTGTGTGTACGTGCACATGCAAAATCTCATCTGCAGCCCCATATGTCAAGCTGGGAATGCAAAAGCCAGAGGCCCTGGTCATCCTCACTAGCAGGAGCCTGCTTTAATTTTAGATGCCTTAGTTTACACTGAGGCAGAGGGGGACCTGACCTGCAGCTTTGCTGGTAGACCTCATCCTTTTGTTGACTTACACTGCGGGTCAGGGCACCAAGAGCTTCTAAAAATGAAGTCATTGTATCTTGGCAGATGTTTTCAAGTCTCTGCTTTCATAAATGGGACTGGGAAGCTTTGCTGAAGGTCCTGCGGGAGAAACTGGATCTCTTGACTGATGGGTATGAGGTAAAATTAGTTTATTTAGGCACTAAGTTCTGCCAGTCCCACGATGCTGAGAAACCCTAGTTGGTGAAGATAGGTTTTGGCTGTATCCTCTTTAAGGAGTAGAAGGACTTTGACTCTTAATAACTATGGTATGGCAGTGGCTTCACAGGTGGGAAATTTGGATTTGTGTTTCCAACTTAAAGTGATCCCAAAGGAAAACACCTTCCCTGAAGCTGAAGAAGAAAGATCCAAGAATCAAATGTCCTTCTGCACCTTAGGTAAACACCACAGCCAACCAAAACCTACGGGTTTTTCTTTCAAATTGGACCCCTCGGTACAGATCTTGTTTTTGCAAAAACTTAAAAAGTTTGGGGTTTATTCCATTGTGGAAAAAAATGTATTTGCAAATCTCAAGTATTTGGAGGAACATTGTTGCTTTCCTGGTGGTGATCAGTGGTGCCCAGGGCTGCTGATGTGCAGTTCTGCTCACTTCCTCTGTGGCAGGATGCCCACTGACATCCAGATTATCAGGTCCATAAATACCCAGGCATCTGGGAGGCCTTCCTGGTGTCTAGTCTGTAGCTGACCTTTCATTTTGCTGGCAGAAGACAAAGATTAGCCTTGAGATCAGCAGACTACAGTGAAGATTACACATCAATGCTGTAGGATAAAAATAGAAGCAGAAACTGGAAAGGGGAAATATCATATCTGTTAAAGATCATCTGTGTGCTATTAATGTACCAGTGACCAGGCTTCTCCCTGAGATTGTGAAAGATTTACCTGCATAAAAAAGTTATGTCTGAACTACAACAATCTCCCAAGTTTGTGTCTTTCTTGTACATTTGTGGACTTTGCCTTCTCCATTTTCTCATGTGTTCAAACCAGGCTTATCAAAGGAGCACAGTGTTTAATCCAAGGCAAGCCTCAGAAGAATAAAGTACTTTGGTTTTCATAGTCTGGTACAAAATTCTTTCTGCATTTCTTGGCATTTAGTTATTAATGAGGTATTTGTTCCGTTTGCTTAAAAACCTCCCAGCAGCCAGCACGTGTGTGCTATGCAAATTATTTGTGGTTTGGTTAAATACTGTTTTACTAGGAAGGGGAATAACTGAAATTAGTAGAGGAAAAATAAGTAACATTAACCCTCTGTAGGCTATTCCCTTGTTAATTATTTTGGTGATTTGCCTCTTGAACTGAGTGTGCCACTGTTGTAAACGGCAATTTGGGAGCTGGGCTTGAATAGTCATGTACCCCTGAGTGCTTATTTTGTGTGGCAGTGGTCCAAAAAACTGCCAGCCTCCTAATTAACACACTTTTTCAATGGACAATATTAATATTCATACTATTATACTGTAAAATGAGTAATTTGAATAGACAGAATGCCTTGCACTCTCTTGGTCTCTTGTGGATTAACCTACAAAAGGCCAATGGCACTTATCCTTTCAGGCCTTAATGGGTACAAAGGCCTCTAATAAAACTGTTTGGAGCAGAGGTACCTAAAAATATAGCAAATATAGTGCTTGTGGTAGGGATGGTGATAATTTGTTAGAGTGGTGAAGGAAAGTGTGAAGGGAAGTGGTTGTAATAGATGAGCACCTCCAAATGATGGAAAAGTGAGGCAGCTCTTGGGGGTGACTGGCCCCATAACATCCATCTAAATGATGTCAGCCTGGCAGAAGTGATGCAGGAGTCCCTCAGCTGAGCTGGTGCTTAGAGGCAAATAGTACAGAGGGGGAGAAAGCAGATATATGTCTGACTGGAAAACAAAAGACTCACACGGCTGGTTTGTTTTATTGATGCCCACCATTAGAGGCTAGTGCAAGATCTACTACTGAGTTTAGCAAAAGGAATGGAAGTGCAGAGAATGCTGTGAAAGAAAAGGGATTCACCAGGGGGAAAATCAGGGTGCAACTGAAGCAGGAAACACTGGATTTAGCAGAAAGGTTGAGGTTGTGAGGGTTGTGGGGTATGTTGGGGTAAGCCCTGAGATACATGCCCTGTGTGTGTAGCAGACACCCTCTGCCTCTCCCAAGGTCTGATTGACCTTGAGTCCTCAAAGGAAAACTGGCTTTGGGGTCAGTATGGAGGGAAAACTGCTGCTGAAGAAAACAGACAAGTCTCAGCACATCTTCGGTGCAGAGTAGGCTGTTAGCTGGGGAATGAGCTTTGCAGTTGCTACATCCTCTAAAGAGCCCTTGTGGTGCAAAGAGTGCAAAGGAAGGAGGTCCTTTTGGTAGCTGCAGATTTGGCTGTGGTCCCTGCAGGCCCTGTGATCCTGCAGGGAAGCTGGTCTGTCTTCAGCAGCAGAGGAGAAAACCTGTGTGAGTGCAGGATTGATGGCAACAGATTTGACTGGCTCGGTGTAGGAACGAGATCACTTTTAGAAGCATCAGGGGAGACTTTGAAGAATGGATGAAAGGGAGCTGAGTGAGAGGGCAGCTGTGGACATAGATTACTTGGACCCAGGGTAGTTTTTGGTGGCGTCACACACAATCTGTGCATTCCCAGGGCCTGGCACCAGTCGTGGTCCCTTATGGAGCATGCAGACACACCTTAGTCTCAACGAGCAGAAGGCATCTGTGAAGAGCAGCATCTTTCTGCAGAGATAGGTGACTCTGCAGTACTATAGGGTTCACTGTTTAAACTGATTTAGCACACTTTGTGTATGGGCAGCTTTGGTTTCTGAGTGAAAACTTAACCACGGAAGCTGTAGCTGCTCAGAGCAGCAAACCCCTTTCTGCAGAGCCTGGCCTGACTGTGCTCTGCTGGTTGCATCTTTGTGTCTGTCTGTGGCCTGTACAAGCTGTTGGAATGGGGCAAACCACTTTTCCTGAAGGTAACTCATCACTCCTCTGCCAGCAGCCAAGATGGGGAGACAAGACTCAGTTACCCAGCTGACTTTAAGTGCTGCCTTCTGTCTGGGAGTAGGACCTAAAGCATTTGTGTGTGTGCCTGCCCAGGCTACATCCCTTGTCTGGTCAAAGATGGGTGGCATCTCCTCAACAGCTTCAAATACCTCTTTCTGTGGTGTGTTCAGGATCAACTCTTACCTTTGGTACCACCTTTGGGCTCTTCCCATAAACTGGAATTGGTGGATTCCATGCAAATCCTGAACATGGATGATTTACACTCCATTACATTTTCAAACCCTGGCACGTTTGTGCATCCAACCAACACCAGTGGCCATGTTAGCTATCACTTGGTGCATTGTGTTCCAGCTGGAGCACATCCCCATCTTCATTAAATAATCATCTGAGAAATGGACTCATAGCCCAACAGACTCATCTGCACTGAGCTCTGGTACCTGGAGAGCAGCTCTGTGGGTCTGTTTCCATCAACTTCTGGATAGGCACATTCCCATAGAAATCAGCAGAACTGCCACTTGGTCTTCCTGGCTTTGTTAATTCAGTTTAATATTACTTGTTATAGATCTTACTTTAGTTTTTTAAGGTGAAAGAAGTATGTTTTCAGGCTGTGCCAGAGATTACTTGAGTGTTAAACAAAAGACTCACTGGAAAGTCTGGAGACATCCTGTTAGCTGGAAGCTCATGGAAAAATTAGAGACCTTTAGAGCCCAGGTTAGTGTTGTGAACTAAACACTGAAAACCTGTTTTGTTACTGCAGTGTTATGTGAGCTAGCAAACCTCCTACAAGGAGTTTCTGATTGAATAAGTGGAAAATGAAAGTCCACATCCCAGATGCATCTCCACAGTGGCCGTGGGGGCTGGCTGGGGCTGGGGCTGGCAGCTCCGACTTTTGCCTTCTACAGCTCCCTCCCTTGAGCAGAAGGTATTTTGGTGAGCCAGTGAGACAAAAAAAAAAAAAACCAAACAAACGAAAGAAAGGAGAGAGGAATAATAATCCATCTAATACTGAAGGCAGTTGGGAGGGGGGAAGCTGGGCCGAGTGGTGCAGAGCTGTGACTCACAGGCAGCTCCGCTGCCGAGCCGAGCCAAGCGAGCTCCGTCCTGCAGCATCTCTGCTGACAGCCTTGGCAGCTCCCAGCCTCAGGGCTGCCCTGCTTCCCACACCCCCTGTCCCTCCCAGCTACTGCCTCCCACATGGGCACCGTGGGTGCTGCCCAGGCCAGCCCTGCCTCTGCCCTTGGCTGCAGTGAGATCGAGGAATGGGAATTGTGCGGCGCGAGGTGCCCGCTGCTGGGCACCCTCCCGCTGGGCACATGCTCTGCTGAGCTGAGCTCCCTCGCTGCTGCTTCCATCTGCCCCTGCCTTTGCTGCCAGAGTTCATAGAAGTACCAAAATCTATTTTCCTGCCCGCACTTGCTTGTCCTTAGGTGTCCTCTTTCTGTAGAGCGGTTTCAGTTTAATTGATTATTTTTTGGAACTTTAAGGAAGAAGCCTCAGAGAAGACCTTAAAATAGAGAAATCATGTAAGTTTAAATATTTTTGAGGAAGGCTGGGAAGATATTCTGCAGCCTGCTCTGTGACCTTTCCATGTCTCCTAGGAGGCTGAGATAAACTTATTTTTGAATAATCCCCCATTTGCATTGAAAATATGGAAAAACTCATTTGTATAGCTGCATGTTTTGCTTCAAGGTGAGCAGAAGTAAGTCTCAAATGTACTGACTGGTGGCAAGCCAGGGGTGATGCCAGGAGGGTGTGTCCATCAGAACACCAAGGCACAGGCCATGATTTTTTTTAATTTTTTTTTTTTTAAATTTTTATTTTTATTTTTATTTAATCTCATGAGAAGGCTACAGTTAGCCAGGCCAGGCTTAAGGTCAGGCTCAGCTCTGCCTAAAAGCTCTCATGACATTTTATTCATCTGAGCTTTAGAGGGTTTATTGCTTCATTTTTTTAGCCTCAAGCCAGAAATTGTTTTCCCCCTTTTTGCAGTAAGGGCGTTTTCTCACAGATCCTTTACTTGGCTGATGGCAGGAGGAAATTCTTCTGAGCCAAAATATTCAAATGATGGCTTCCTTCTAGGAAAACAAAATATCCCTTTTTCCTTTTTTTTTTCCTCTTCACTTTAAAATGTGTGTATAACACAATACCTGTCTGTGGAATGTGCTGTATTTTTAAGCTTTGGTTCCCATCCTGGGGTTTTGCTTTGTCTTTAACACGTCTGTGCAGCATCAGCTGTTCTGTTCCAGCTAGCTCTGCTCACTGCCCATGGAGACATTTAATGAGAGGTCTTCCAAGGCTCCCCTTTCTCAGCCACGTGCCTTTTCCTGCCCTGCCCGAGGTAGAGCGTGGCTGCTCCTGGGGGAGCGTGGAGTGCCCTTTGTGGGGGCAGCTCGTGGCAGTGCTGCTGAGGTGGCAGTGCCCTCCCTTCCAGCTGCAGCAAAGCTGTCAGCCAGCAGCCCAAGAGGAGCACAGAAATGAACTCTTTATTTTCTAATTACTGTTATTTTGGCAGATTGTTCTGAAGGGTCTGTAACTGATCTCTGCTGCCGTGACTTTGGCTCACTCCAGCCTTGCCTGCAGAGCTGTGCTGTCCTGGTACAGCATTCTCAGCCTTTGTCAAAACACTGTTTCTTGCTAGTTTTCTGTAATGATGGAGGTACTTCAGGCTGGACTGAGCAGACAGTGAAAACTGCAGTAGAAGGATCTGTATGTTCATCCATCCTTCCTTGCCCCCTGGATCCCTGGTGCCCCAGGCAGTGCAGGTAAGAGAGATGCTATTCTGGAATAGCCACCCTGATGTCAGGGTTAGCCAGGGAGATGTCAAAATACATTGTTTTGAACAGAATGAGGTATCTGCTTACAAAGCAAATTACTTCTCTTGGTTAGGTTGAGTTCCTCACAGCTTTGCAATTTCTGGGCTGTGTAGAGGTGAGGCAGGCACCCAGCTTGCTTGGTGTTGCAGTGAGGAGAGATCACCTCTGTGGTTATTTAAGGATAAATCAATCAACACTCAATCTCATCCATATTTGCTCCTAATGTGTTTATTTACATGCTCAGCCCAAGCATATGAACAGCCCTTTTAGAAGCAGGGGGGAAAGGATGCTCCAATCAAAATGGAAAATTACTTTCTGCAGCATTTTATCTTAAATCCAGTCTCACTTATTGCTCCAGGAGTTGGATGTGATGAGCTAGGAGCTAGCAGATTATTTCAAAAAAATTTTTTTTTTTCCCCAGAGAAGACAGAGGGGGAGAAAAAAGCTGTCAGGGCTGGTAAGCCAGCATGTAAGAGGGTGGGAGGGAGCGCTCTGGGGAAAGACCCAAGGGTTTGCTGCTGGCAGGGTGGTGGCACAGGGGTCCCAGCCCTGCACCTTGGGGTCACACCCTGGCCTGTCAGAGGGAACAGAGGGCTGCATGGTGGCAGGACAGCTCGAGGCAGCAGCAAGGGGATGCCTGGGGAGCAGGGACCATCCCCCTGGTGCCCCCCAGAACATCCCTGCCTGCCCTGCCGGGCTTCAGAGGGGACTCAGCAGCTGCTCAAGCACAGTGAGGAGGCATCACCTCCAGCAATTAATTTTTCTTCATTCCTATCATCTTTCAATTCTGAGGCAGCATTTACATTCATATCCATTTTTTCCCTGGCTGCTGCTGCATTTTTGCCGGGGGAACCTTTTTGGCGAATGCCTCTGACAGAAATGTGTTTTCTTATCCCTTGAAGCTGAAAGCCATAAAGAAAAGAATGAATTTAATGAACAGACCTTGCCGAATCACCACCTTGAAGCTCTAGCTGCTCATGTGAATCAAAACTGGCTGAAAGTAGGTCATATAGTAAAAATGAATTAGGCTTACTTCACATTTTATTGACTCTGCCAGTTTTTCATTCATAGAGGCTTATAGTTTGGAATGTATCTTGTCTTTTTAATGCTAGGCTGAGGTAAAAGGGGAGAGTACTGTTCCTTATTCCCTCTCTTTTGCCTTGCATGCTTCTGGTGGTTGATTATATGGTGGCTGGACTTTCTCTTTCCTGTTTATTTATTCTTTTATTCTCCTGCACTCAAGAACTGCTTATTTGGTAACCAAACTCCCATAGTGCATTCACAAGTGGGAATTCAGCCTGGTCCCAAAAGTTTGTGTAACACCTAAATTAATCTTAAAGCTTCTGAGAAGGGTTGAAGTGCTGAGGTGGTGCCAGTCTGCAGGCAGAAGGGTTACACTGGCATCTCCTTGGGGCTGGGCTGGGCAGCAGGATGGCATCGTGTGGGTTAGCACAGGGAGGGGTCAGTCCTCTGCTTCCAGCCTCTACCCTGTGAGAGATCCTGGATTTTGGGGTGGTTGGCCCTACCTTACCATCTGGCAGATGATGGGCTTCACCTGTTAATTCATGCAGTGTGGCTCAGCTGCATCTTGGGCAGTTTATTCAGATCAAACTTTTAATTTTGGTGTAAATCCTTCAAGCATCAGTGATTCCACTGCTCGTCCATGAATCCCTGCTCATGATTAATTACTCTCACTCATAAATGATGCTCTTTATTTCCCATTAGTCTTTGTCTGTTTTCAGTTTGGAGTCATTTGGTCTTGTGGTCTTTGCCATTTTCTGCCTCTGTCTGCAATTGTGATTACTCCTGAAATTTCTCTGGAATTAATCTGGTCTTGGCTTTAACAAGAAGCTGGGAGAAAGAGGAGGGAGAGAAGGCAGAAACACTGCAGTGGTGACATCCTGACTGTCTATGCAGTGTTCATTTAAAAGACATTTTTTAAGGGAGACACGTAATGCAAAGCACAGAGATTTTGTCTTGTGTTTAGGATTTCTTTTGTGGCTAATGGCAAAACAGGGAATGAGGGCAGCTTCTGTAATGATGGATGATTTTTTCCTGCCTTCCTGTCTCTGTTGCCTACTCTAGATGGCACATACTTTAAGGAGGTGAAAAATCCCTACTGATAAATTAGGATTTGTTTTGCCACCTTTTCTCTGCAATTACAGCTAACTGTTTTGATCTCAGCTGAAGACCTTTACCCAGTGACAGAATATAAATCTTCTCTACCTGTGGTTTCATAACTTAAAGAAATATAGCCAGAAACTGTCTGGGTAGGAAGAGAAAGTCCCTGCTGGTAGCCTGGTACCAGCTGACTGGGGCGATAGTACAAGTAGCCTCTGTCCTTATAATTACTGCTGGACAATCCACACATTACCTAAAATCCCAGCTTGAAAAAATTAAACTATTTAATCTTGTATAATACAATGTGAGACATAGATGAAGGCCTGTAAGTAAGCCACTATTCTACTCCAGAAAAGACCTTCATTGACTATTATGTGAACAATAAATCTTCCATTTTCTGTTAAGAAACAGTAATTACAGAATCTTCAGCTGCGATGGGTATCTCCTGCTGACAATAAAAGTCTGTCCTCCAGCACATCATCAGCATCTTGGTGATGGATGCTGTGGACTATACTGTAAAGATAATATAAAATACTGTCTATAGTATGTGCTGGCAGCCCTTTTTTAAGCCTTGCTGGTACAGATTGGGAAGGTGCTCTGTATCCAGGAACACGTCTTGTTTGTCACACTTTCTGTTTTTAACAGTTCCAAGATATTTTTGCTGTCTGGCTCTTGGTTGCTAGCAAGGAGCTCCAAGGAGATGAGCTCTGCTCTTTGGTAGGTAGGAAGCTGCCTCAGCAGATATGGCAGAAGGGAATGACCTCTTTCACTGCTTCACCAGCAAAATCGAAACAGAAAACTGAGTGGATCGATGAGAGCCATAATCCAGTTTCCCAGCATGGAACTGGGTCACGGGAAGCGCGGGCGGGTCGGGGGCTGAGCTGCTGCCTGGAACCAAGGACACATCAAGGTCACATCCAGCTGCTGCTCCCCTTCAGTCTGATGGGCACTGGCTGCCCTACAGTGGGTATTGGTGGCAGGTGAGTGGGTCAAACAGGAATTGTCTTCTGAATACATCATTGTTAGGCTGATGGGGACACTGCTGGAAGGCAAACGTGGAGTCTCTGGCTCAGGATCTGCTGCCCAAGCTGTCCCTTGAAGGAGGTTCTGCTGCACCTTGTCATGACTGCTTACAGGAGATCTTCACTCCAGATACCATGGACCCAGCAGGACCATGGAGTCCCTGACAGAAACTGTGATGATGAGCTGGTCTCAGGCAGAAATGGAAGAATAATTGTGATGAGGTCAATATGAGAAAGGAAATGTTGCTAATACCTTGCAAAGTGCATATTTTAAAAATACACTCCTCAGTACTAGCTTGTTGGCCACCAGGCTTCAGCTCTGCTTCCAGGCCATCCATAGCCACTGAGGGCCCTCTGGCTCTAAAGGTGGATTCCATTTTTTTGGAATTCAGGAAGACAAGAGGATAAAGGGCTGGAGCTAGATGGGCTCTGAGCTGTTTTTAATTCTCAAACTGTTTCTTGAGAAAATATTCCTTAAAAAGAGTTGCAGTCTTATTAAATGGCTGCACATCTAAATTTACTAACAATTTTTTAGTTTATTCCTTTTTCCGTGGCCTAATGTTTTATAATCCTGCAGGAATTGGTGGCAGCAGAGACTTGGCCTCTGTTTTGGAGAATGCTCAGGTAGATCTGATTTTCCAGGAGTCTCATTACAGAGCCTCTTTGATTCCCCTAGAATGCAGAGTGAATCAGGGTCAGGGTGTCAGGTGTTGCCTGCTTTGGCTGTCACATTGCAGCATAGACTTTTTCCATGCAGGGTTCACATGCCTGAGACTTGAAACCACCTCCATAAACACTGGGAGGTACATGTGTGCCTCCATCAGTGTTGTTGGGGGCTTTGGCCAAGTCCCAGCTGGGGTTCTTTGAAGAGACTGCAATTAGGCAAGCAGGTGCTGTGCTTTGACCCTCAATTTTCTCTCATCTCTTCCCTCTCCCAATATTTTCTTAAACCATTGTGCATCAGGCACGTGAGGAATGGGTTGAAGAGAGCATTAAGAAGACAAACAGCCAACTTTTGTCTTTAGTAGCTGCATTTCTTTTTTCCCCCTTTCCTCCTGTAATGTGTTGTTTCTCTGTTATTTCTTTTTTCCCCCCCATTTCTTCATTTATTTATATCTTTCCCCGACTGAAATTGCCCTAGTTACAGCTGTCACATCCTCACTTTGCAGTGGTCTGATTTGGCAGCCCTGTTCCATTGTAAAACTCAGACAAATGACAGCGTTTAACTCTCAGCATCCTCTGGTTGCTCTGCACTGTCACAACAAGATTAGAGCAATTCACATAAAAGTAGAAAACCCAGCTGTCTTCTAGGAGGAAAGTCTATTCCTTCATTCCTTCACAGGGTGTGAAGGTGGAGCAGTGTTTGTGGAGAGCTGCAGGCCCTGTGGTGGCATGTTTGTGTTTAAGCCACGTTAAGTGTGTGCTGCATCCTCTTCTATTAGTGGTGGTTTCATGCTATTCTCTGTCCATCCTCTGCTTGTTGTCTGGAGTTGGAGTCAGCTGGGCACCATTTCACTGCTGCTGGTTTAAATCCCAGGCTGAGCCATATTGTTCCTTGGAAATGAGCAGAAATAACTCACTGAGATGACTGCCTAAATAATTGACTCTTGGAGGAGCATTCTTTGTGCGCTCTCTGAAGCATTGATGAGGAAGGAAGTAGGATGCTTCTCCTCCACAGCAGCACATTGAAAAACATCTCCACTTCTTTTTCAGTGACACAAACAGATTTTGCTGGCCATCTTAATGTTCTGCTACCTCCTGTCCAGTGACTGATGTGATCCGTTTCAGATTATACAGAATTTTTCTTCCTGTCAGGAGCAAAAATTGGCCTTGCCTTGTGGCTGGTGACAGAGGAGCTCCTGGCATTTCCTGAGATGACTCATCTCTCGCCATGTTGATACATTTGGAATGACTTTGAACTCTGTGGTGCTTTGGTAATTAATTTGGCATCTCCGTGAAAGAGCTTTCAACAGTGACTCCTTGTGACTTTTTTTGCTGTGTAAGTCATTGAGCTGTGGTGATGAGAAACTTTGTGGAAAGGGGAACCTTTTTGGGTTTCTTTGCTGCAGGGTTAGTCAGATAATGCCCAGTGGGCTACAGCCTGAAAAGGATCAGATGTGTGTGGTCAAAGCCCAGGACTGGGACTGAAGAGCTGAATGTTTCTGCTGTGTGACAGGATTTTGGTATTATCAGGGCTGTCGACCTTTCTGTTACCATCAGCCCAACAGGGACATTGCTCACTTTGTTACAGTTCTTGTGTAACTGATGCCAAAACCACATTTTCTAGCCAGTTCTTCTGACTCCCTAGGGAGTGCTGAAAGGGCTTGTCAGCCTTGTGAAGCTTTGGGGGTGCTTGGTGTAGTCAATGGGTTAAGAGAGGGGTCATGGGGGACCCAGGTCCTCTGCTGCAGGAGGGCTCCCCAGGCAAGGATCTCTGCAGGCAGATGTGCCTGAGGAGGAGCTTCACAGCCTTCATGGGGCTGTGACTGCTCTGAATGCTGCACTGGCTCTGCATTGCTGTAGCACTGGGGGAGATCACATCCCTCATGCAGAAGGTCCAGTCCTGAACCTGTTTCTGGCAGTGTGTGGAATGGTTGGGGCTGGTGAGGGCACTGTTCCTGTGAGGCACCAGAGGCTGCTCTTGCTTCCATGAGTTTATGGCACGTGCCCCACCATGGGAGCAGGTTTTAAAATCTGGGAAGCATGGTAGTTTGTTGTTTAGGAATACACTTGGTTACAGGAGCAGCTTTGTGCTCTTAAGTGAACCATCCCATAAAGGAAGGGGTGGGTTGCTGTGATAAAACACTGTGATCTGTACAGATGCTGCACATATTACAACATCTATTACTCTGTTAAGGGAGAGGATGAGCAGGTCAGAGATGAATTTAGCTGGAGGTGACCCAAGAAGCACCCTTTAGAAGATACTGGTATGGATAGACAAACTTCCTGCTGGTATTAACAGTGGAACAAGTGGGATCAGAGATCTCCCTGTGCCCTCCAGTTTGTGACATATGTGTGTCCCCAGGACAATCCACACCTGTCTGCATCACAGGCTTCTTACTGTAAGAAAATGAAAGTACTTCTTCAGAGTGACTTTGAAAGGTGCTGGGTTTTTTTAACCAAATACCTGGGACCTAGCTTTGATCTTCACAGAACAACTTTTGTACAGACAGTTTGATGTGAACCATGAAAAAGCTGGGATTTTTACAAAGGCTGCTGTTCGTGGAAATAATGTAAAAATTTTATTTGTTGTCAATACGTGAAAGCCCACGCTGAAAATGAAAACTCATCTTACAAACTGCTCTCTAAATTATACCCATGTGGTGCTGGGAACATTCTGCTCAACCCTTTTAATTAAAGACTAAACTCTATGAGACAATTACTTCGCATCCCTCCCCTCATCCCCCTTTGCTTTTTGGCTGTTTTCTTGAAACATATTCCCTCTGTTGGGAGGAATGACTGAATTCTGTTGCTCCTTCATCTCCCAAATGTCCAAAGGTATGTCACTTTCTGGAAGGAGTATGTGCAGTGGGATGGGCTTGCTGTAGGAGCAGCAGGACTTGTGGTCCCTTTTTCCAGTGAGCAGCAAAGCCCAATGGGTACCATACCCTGACACCAACCCGTGGGTGAGTTGCCATGGCCAGATAGCCAAAAAGCCTTGGCTGTTACATACCCTGCTCTTCTGCTTTTACTGGTAAAATGGTCGTTTGTGGTCCATGGAGAACTGATGGCCACCTCAGGGATCACCATCACAGCATTTTAGTGCCCTGTTGTGCCAGAAACCTCCTCTTTGGTAACCATCACTTTCTGTGGTTTCTTTTCCCTTCTCATCTCTGGCTGTGGGGTTGTTAGTGGTGTTGTACATGCTGGTGCTTCTGCAAGTGCTGTCAGTTGTAGGAAAGCAGTCAGAGGCTTTGATGTGTCAGGTCAGCTGAGCTCAGTGTAGCGTGAGGGTTCAGTTGTGCCACCTAAATAAACAGTGTTTTACCCAGTCAGCTCTGCTTTCCCTGCCTGCTTTGAGCACAGCCAGAGATGGGGTCTCTGAGAACAAAAAGGCAGCAGTGATGTGAGGAGATGAGTGAGGGACCTCTCTGTGACCATCACAGAAAGGCCTGGAGGTGGACCTTGCATATTGCTGGTGCCTGTTGCCTTTGCAAGGAACAAAGCTCTCTCTGTAGTCTGTTCTTGTTCTTCTTAATCGCTTATTTATTTTTTTTTTATTTTCTTCTTGATGCCTTGTGAATAAATGGTCCTGGGATTAAAGTTCAAATAAGAATCTCCTGTAAGATTGAGACCATGTTCTCTTGTGAACGCTGTGCATCTACACTAAATGACTTAAGAGTCAGGGAGCAAACGACTATAATGAAAAAATTGCTCTCATGAACCACTGTGTTCTCACCCTTGTTATAGGAGAATCCCAGAGTGTGTTCAGTGGTGTATTTGCAGAAATAGTTGGGCAGAAGGGACTGTAAGTGGGACAGGTGCTCTTATATCACACGGTAGGAGAGAACAATCTCATTCTTGCTGTTCAGAGGAGCAGAATGCACCTATATCACAGCAGCAAATTGAAAAGTCGTGGGTAGAAGATTAGGTTTGCTAGCTGTAGAATGCCTCCTGGAATTCAGATAGAGTGGTGCCATTAATAGAGCATTAAAATTTGATAGCTCTTGGCTTTGTTGGAAGTCTGAATTTACAGCTAGTTACTGGGGCGTGCTGTCAACCTGGAGGAGGTGGTGGAGGGTCACCATGGTGGCTGATGGAGCATCCCCCAGCATTTCTGCTCCCTCCTGTGGGTCAGCTCCAGCACCTGGGTGGTCATGATCTCTGGTGGCCCTGCCTTGGACAGGGCTTGGACCAGATAGAGGTCGCTTCCAACCCATAACCTGGCATGTTCAAGAAAGTCAGGGTGCTGTTTTTGTTTGTGGAGTCAGCAGGGGGGAGGAACTGGCTAAGCTGAGCAAGTCTTGGTTTAGCTCTGCTGCTTTCTGACTGTCCCCACATGTGAAGTGTGTGACCAGGTGACATTCCCACCAACAGGCCAGATTAATGTCTGGTTTCTGTACCATCCGTACGGGCTGTGGTGCACATTCCATTTGCCTGTGGACAGTGGCAAATCACTGGGAAGCCAAGGGAACATCACACTGAGCACCATGGCCTTTTTCTGGCAGCACTGGCTGGACACCATTCCTGGTTCAAGGCGCTGGTGTTTCCCAGGGAGGGCTGGAGGTGGGAGCAGCAGGGCTCACCACATGCCTGAGCACAGCACATATCATCCCCACCGCTCACTTCGAAAGGTTCATTATTTTTAGACGAAGCAGGAGATGGGAATGTGCTGAGCTGGCTCATAAGACCTGCCAAAAAAAGAACATCTTTCAGGACTCACTTTAACTTCCATCCCTGTGTCGACAGAAGAGCAATCTACCTGGAATTGATAAGTGGTATTGCTTAGAGTCAGTAAGACTTCTGTAACACCTTCATAAGGTATGAAATCTATTACACGTCTGTTGGAGGAAATCTGTCAGGATAAACATCAGGCTTCAAAAATAAAGCAGGTGTTTCGCACACAGAAAAAATTAAGCACTAGATTTTTAATACTAATGCTAAGAAAGACCAGGGTACTTTGCGGGACAAATCATGGCAGCCCTGTTTGCACTGGTGCTCATGGCATGCTGTCAGGCACACAGCCCTCTGGATGAGAAAAGCAGTGGAAAATGCCAGAGTCTTGGTGCAGAGACAGGCAGAGCTGCTGGCTCTAACATTAATGGGGTTAGGCTTTTTTTCATCTGTACTTCCCCAGTTTAGTGAATTAAACTCTTGAGTTGCTTCATGAGTTTGTAAGTGATCCTCTTCAGCTTTCCAAGGGCCTGGGATGCTCTGAAGTGCTCCCAGGTCCTGCTGGGCAGCACAAGCTCCTGGAGGACACACAGGCTGTGGATGTTTGTCCCTGTCCCACCATGTGCCACAGCCCAGCAGCAACTGCAGACAGTTTGTGTGACAGGAGGAATGCAAGGCCTCCCGTGAGCAGGACTCTGCATGACATGCACCTTCAAATAGGCTCCTTTATTCTTGGCCCTTGGAACCAGCAGATAAACTGGTGACTTATAGGGTAAAGACAAACAGCAGAAGCACACCCTTGAGTTATCTTGGGTGACGTTATTACTGTGATGAAGTACCTTGCAAAGACTTTATCACATTGTTTTGCTCCATTATAAGGTCAGCAATCAAGGGCTGAGTCAAGGAGGGATATGGCATTTTTGTTTTGCACAGTGAGCTTAATAGGGATAACTCATTTTTTTCCCACACTAATAAACTGCATTAAAAGTTCTCAAGACCTGTAAAATTAGGAGTGAATTTAAACTATATGGAGTAGAGGTAGTTTTTTTATTTAGATCTTTTTGTGTACCTAGTCAGCAGAGCTGACTAATGTTGGCTGTAGCCTCACTGAACGAGAGACAGAAGAACCCCAGGTTTGTAGTGAGAGATAATGTCTTTTATTAGAACAGCAGTTTTTAGCCAGCCTGGAGGAGCTGCTTGAGCCCTGGGGCATGCTCAGTCCTTTCCTCAGCCTGGGAAAAGATGATGGAAATATTTTCAGCAGACTGTTGACTGTGTTAGGCAGGATCTAAATTGGCTTCCTTGGGCGGATTCAGGTAGGGTGGGAAAGCCTGGTCCATCTCCATGCAGAATGGATGGGATTTGTCTGCTTCCATAGGGAGATCCAGGATCCTTGGCTCCATGGCTGGTGTGAAACCCACTGAGATCAACGGGAAGGCATTAGGGATCATTTGGGTCTGGGGACAGAGCCCAGGCAGCCTAATTTATGTCCCCATCTGGCTGCTCCCACAGAAGACAACTTGCAGGTGTCCCTGGGAGCAGGAGAGCTGGCTCAGCAAGCTCAGCTTTCTCCTTGGCTATCAGTGCTTTGCTTCCATAAGTGAATGTTTTCTGCCAGAAAAATGTTCCCAGCTATATTTTTTTTTCCACTGGCTTTATGGAAACACTGTGCCTTTCTTCTCCTGGAGTCCCAGCTGGTGCCTGCCCTTCCTTTGGTGCATACCAAGTCCTCCCTTTGTCACAGAAAGGGGATACCCAGATGCTGTTGCTCAAAACTGGTTTGCATTAGGGGAAAAAAATTACACTTTTCTGCAAACTAAAAGTTTGTTTTACATGGAGAGGCTTGACTTTGTTTTCACGTAGTTTCTTGGGGGATTTTGTGGGGTTTCTTCTCTTTTGTTACAGGGTTTTGGAGGTTTTTAAACTATCTTTAGTTGGTGGCAGCCTGGAATTGAGCATGGAAGCAATGATATGCTTTTTAGCTGAATTTCCCAAAGAAATGAAGCTGCTGCCACTAGCATGGTTATCAGTGAGTCTCCTCTGTCTCCAAGTCAGGGAGATTTCCAGCCTCCCAGCTCATCCCAGCCAGATTTAACTAGAGTAGAAGTCTCTGGGACCAGTGAGTATCCCTAAGACAGGTAGTTGGAATAAGCAAGAGACCTCCCATGCTGCTGAGGGAACAGCTGCAAACACTGACATTACTGAGCATAGAAGAATTTATTTTTATGAGTGGCAAAAAATAGTTTTCATAAACTGCAGTGCTTGTTTCTTTCCTCCTTTTTTAATGAACAGAATGGCTCGTTTATACAAGATGCTTAAAGGGCCCTGTGTGCACCACTTATTTAACAGCTTGTAGTGAGCCTTGATGGGAAAGTGACCTAGTTCAAGTCCCTGGAGGCTACTGCAATAAAAATGATTATGAATAAAACTACTCTTATCACCATATGGCAGTTTCAGGCATTGCACATCCAGAGTCTGCAGCAGTTTTGTCCAGAAATGGTGAGCTTTTTCTAAATAAATCTATCCAGCAAAGGCAGCAGAGGAGGGGTTGCCATTATTAATGTTCTTCCCTGTGAACCGGCAGCAAAATTCTCTGTGGCTGGAAAGGGGAGGATGGGTTTTGTTCTGCAGGCTGCCCTGGATAATGTGCTTTGGGGAGCTGAAATCCTCCCATGGAACAGAATCCCTTTTGCAGGTGCAGAGCACTTTACTTTTTCCTTATAAGCCCAAGCAGAGATTTAATTGCTGCTCTTCAGAAGTGCAAAACAAGAGAATGTAATAATTAGAGCTGTCAGGGTGTCCTTTCTTTCATGCTGATGCTGACATTAGCTGGTTTAAAGCCTATTTTTAACCTCTGCAACATTGAAGACTGACTGTGTATTTTCAGTCTGGCTTTATTTGTTTCAAACTTTGTAAATTTTAAGTAAACTTGAAGAGATGAGGAGAAAGGAAAAAAATGGATGAGAAAAGGAAGGAAAGAGAAAAACCAAAACAAATCAAATGAAAAATGCATTGGTAAATTATGTTCACTCTACAGTGAGTTTTTTTCTTTTTATGAGCCTGCAAAATTCCTTCCAACTGGAAGTTGAAAAATCTCAAAACATAAAACCACAAGTGCCTGGTAAGATAAATACTGTGTTTAATGTACCTTCAGACAGTACCCTGGATACAGCAGGCAACACAGGGACTGTTTTTCTTCTTCAGTAGTCATGGCTTTATCCAGCTTCATCCCTGACTCCTCTGGGGTTATCCTGATGAGCCAACAGCAACAATAGGAAACCATGATTTCTGATTCAGCACTTTGCATATATTGTAAATAGGTACATATATGTGAGTGGATATCTATGTACATGGTTGAAAAAAAAAAGAAGAAATATTTATATGTATGGTAAGTGTTAAAAATGAGCCACTGCTCCCCTACAGCTTTGCTGGTGCATTGGGAAGCCACTGGTTTTTATTGCAGGCTTAAAAAAGGCTGAGCTGGTGGAGATGCAGCCATGCAGGGCACTGAGGACTTTGCCATAGTGAAGCTGTGGCTTCTTGGGATGTCAGAAAGGTCACAGTCCTCTGGTGCTGGTTAAATACCTCATTTAAACTGAAGCATGGCTAGAAGAAGAGCTGTGGTTGTGTGGTCTCAGTCTTACTAAATTAGTGCCAGAATGGGATGTTCAGACAGTCTCACCACATGGCTTCCCATATATATTCTCATACATTTTTCTCTGTCTGGCATTTAATTTTTATTGTTTTTGGTACCTGTCAGTGCTGCCAGCAGTAACTGGGATGGTTTTGTGGTGGAGGATTCCTCTTGGGTCCATCTGATGGTGGCATGAACTCTGCCCCATTTTTGGGTAGGCACTGAAATCTTGTGGCTGTAGCTGGATTAGTCACAGTGGATATCTGCACAGAGGTATATGCTAGCCCACCTGTTGGTACAGGAGAGCACAGAACATGGTGTTGGCAGTGGATTTATTATATTTTTTTTTGGTGTTTCTTGGCATAGATGGCTGATTCCTTGCTTGCCCTCTTGGTTCCTTGCAGATGGATTAGAGCATCATCCTGCCACTGCTTCTGGCCTCTTTCTCATGCAAGGTATTGGCATCCAAAATAGAGATTTCTAATCCTAAAATTACTACCTGCTCTTTCATAAAGTGAAATCAGTTAGTTAATCTCCAAATAGTTCCCCAGCCCCTTGTTAGTCACTTTGCACTAATAAACTCTGAGGCACTGAAGCACAAATGTCACATACGTCCACTGGCTCTGAACCTGCCAGCCCCAGATGAGGATGGGGTAGCAAAGGATGGAGTTTTCTAGCTTGAGTGGGCTCAGTGCTGCCCTGGGGCATTGGTGACTTCACCTTTTCCTTCTCAAAGCCTCTTGGAGTGCTTTGTGGCACCCAGTAATCCTGACTTTCTTCTTGCACCGGGGAAAGTGAGATACCAGAATTGCTGGGAAGCACTGATTGAAATCCGACCTGAGAACTGGGGTTGAAAACTTCTTCCATAAAGCTGGTCCAGCTGTAGTTTGTGTTCTGTAACCAAAGTTAAGCCAGAACCTGGCTCCCTCCATAATGAGCTCAGTTACTTGCCCATCATGAGTGCCATGGTTCTAGAAGCTCTTGAGTTTTAGTTGGTTTTGTAATCAACTTTTTCTGAAAGAGCAAACCAGGACTGTGCTGTTAAGATTACTGATCTGTTTTATCCCTCCCCCAGTAATCAAGAATGAAATAGGCATTTCTGCAAGCACCAGAACTAATAAACCTGGTTTCCTTTGTATTTATGTCTCTTGGTTGATTGAGTACTTCCCTAATTAAATTAGGATTCTATTATGTCTGCTTATACCTATAGTCTCTCACTCCCATTACTTTTTTGGCAACACTGAGGCTGCTATAATTGACTGGAGAAAGGGGCCAGCAGGATTAAAAGCTGTTGGAGATAAACCTCCTGAAAGGCTGTGTCCAGCATCCTTTGCCACCCATCTGCCTGTTGCCATGAAGTTGGTAGAAAATAATTATCTTTGATGTCGTTGAAGTTAGCTAATAGTGTTAAATCTCCCAAGTGCACGCATGCATGCACCCACGTGAGTGGAATCCCAGCTTGTCCCTGAGGAAGCTGGGATGAAATGGAGGAGGCATGGTATCATTTTAGTCCAAGCTGAGCTCAGAGGGTTTTGCTCTGGAAGGTGAGGAATGTGTGTGGTCAGCATGTTAAAGTGTGGCTTGGCAGGCGTGGAATGGCACGGTGAGCTGTGCACTTGTGCCGTGTGTGAGGGAAGAATGGGCTTGCAGGTGAACACTGAGGGGTTTTTGTGTAAGCAGCAGCTATTCCCAAATGTGGTCTGTACCCAGAAAACCAGGCTGAGCCTAGAAAATTGTGTGCCTGAGTGCTGGGGTGAGTCTTTACTGGGTTTGGGATGGGTGGGAGATGGTTGAGCCTGTCTGAAAGCAAAGCCAGGAGTGCCACAGCACAGACATCAGTAGGAATAAATGGAGTGGAATAGTCCCTGGAAGGCTCAGTGCCCTCATTCCTGCCTGAGGAGGGGTGATCAGGAGACCCTCCAGGCTGGGTCTTGCCACACAGGAACCCTGCAGGATCCTGGGTTGTATTTCAGGAGCTTCCCATTCAGGTGTGCCTGAGACATGACCATGGAACCTCTGTCCTGTGAGCAGGCTGAAAGGTGGTGTGGTATCTTCCTCCACATGTTATGAAAACAATGGAACAATGGGAGTCCTTGCTGGAAGTCTGTCTTTAGTCTGAAATGTTTGTGTCAGGTTTAGTAGTGTAGAAAATACGTGAAAATCGAGGCCTTGCATGGCAGATACTCATTTGTGATTAATTATATGGCAGCAATGGTCAATTAACTTTAAAAAAAAAAAAAAGAAACAAAACATACATTTACAGAAACACAACCTTAAGACTGCAGTAAAAAATGAGTTTCCTGAGAAATGTGAATCTTTACATTTGCCTATATGATGAGAGGGGGGAAATGCTAATACTGGTGTGATAGCACAGCCAGGTCTTAGAAAAAATAATTACATAAATAATGTTCTTAGCCTACCTTCCCACCTTTTTTGCCCTTTCTTAAAAGTATTTATATTCTTTTACAGGATGGAACAATTTTGCAGCCTTGGAATTACCATTTATTCATTTCTCAGTAACTAAATTAGATGTACTTGTGCTTTTCTGAATTAGCCTGTTTCATTTTCCAAGCTTTTAGGTGCTTTTAGCTCTAACTTATGTTGTGTCCAAGTGCCACAGTCAGAGAAGAATGGGTGGGGGAAGAAGAAACCCTTCCATCAGCCCTGTCCATGCACCTTTATGGAGATGAAGCTGTGGGGTCAGTGGCTTTTTACCAAGTCCTCCAACTTCCTTTTCAGATGGATGCCAGGTACCAGGGAGATACCTGGTGTCAGTTGGATGCCTTGCCATCCTTACCAGGACTGTAGTGGAAATGAAACAGGGAAATGCAGGATGTGACAAACAGAGGAAAATGGAAAGACTGAAAATAGAGGAGTAAGAGGAGGAAGGCAGTGAGGAGGCCGTAGGGACTCGTAGGACTTGAAAAGCTGGAGATAAGCTGCTGTCAGACTGCAGAAAACCTGAACTTGTATTTTTAGGGACACTTGGGTTTATACTTTACTGTAAATAATGGGTCTGGGGAAGGAGAGAAATTACTGCTCTTCCTGCCACCTGCTCCACTAGGCTTTGTTTCACTTCTGTTTTCTTTCTTGGAACCACAGCGTTTGCAGAGTGAGAGGTGTTGGCACCCTCCCACCCCATCCCTCCTGGGACTTGCCCCAGCACAGTAGAGCATTTCCAGGTGCCACATGAGCCAGGAACTGCCATGTACCACTCATCTGGAAATCTGCTTTATCCACTCAGTTGTTCAATAGCAATTTGCCACATTGGCAACCTTTTGTCATCCAGGACCAGGTTTGCTGCATGTTGAAAGATTTTCCCCTAAGTATTTGTATTTCAAATGGCTCTGGGCTCAGAGCAGAAGAGCAAGTGCTGAATAATCTGATTTGTGTAAAATATTCAGGAAAACAGGATGCTTGTTTTGGAAAGACAGGTATATTTTTGACCTGTTTAATGAGCTTTCAGAAAGAGGAAATTATTTGAGATTTCCTCAAAGGGATTTCAAGCTGTCCAGGAATTTAAGGGGAGACCAAGATCTGTTTTTCTGTTGTCACTTGGGGTGTTTTTCACTTCTTCTTTCTGCCTTATGTTTTCACAGAAATGGGACACCTTGATGCTAAATCACAACATTGTGCATTGCTAATTGTTTGGACAGGTTTTATGAGTACTTTTAAAAGACTCTTCCCCCATCAGTCATTCAGAATGACTTCCATTTTTCATCAGCATTAGCCCTTTCAGGAGGGAAGAGACCATGGTTTCAGAGCACATTAATAGTCTGCTACAGATGGCATATCCTGAGCAGGTGTAAGGAGCTTTTCCAGGCTGCAGGTGCTGCTGAAATCTCTCACTCTTAACAAATATCCTCAAATCCACAAATGACCACAAAACCCAACTTGCTGTCAGGGGACAGCTTGGCTTGGCCATCATTCAGGTCAACTAGTGGTGACTGATCTCCTTGCATGGCTTTACATCTACACCAAGGCAGTTTATCCCCTCTATATTTACATTTATCTTCAGGATAGGTTTTATTTGCTGAGTTCCATTTCTTCCTGGTCCAGCATATAAATGCTTTGAGAGCCTAAGAAGACAAGGAAAGATACTGCAAGAGAAATTTATAAGAGTGTTTGTATGTGAAAAGGAGCAAGATTTATTGAATTCTCTGGTTCTTCTTGATCTGTAAAGTACTGGGAACAGCAGCCTTCAGGGAATACTTCAGCTCAGCTCTTTCAGAGATAGGTAGGAATTTGGAGGAAGGAAAAAAAAGTTAAAAGTTTTAAAAAGAAGAATAGAAAAGAGACTTATAGCACACGTACCTAATCCAGTTGAGATCTTTGTGTCAGAAGTTTTGGTGATGGCTCATTCTTTTGTCTGAAATTACTCATCTTCCTCCTTTGTTTGAAGCACTGAAGGCTCATGGATTGTAGGCAGCAAGGATGAGTTGTGGCTTCTGCAGTCACCTCCTGTGCAGTCCTGGTGCTGCTACCAGTGACTTCTCACTCACATCACCACTGTGAGCATTCATCACAGTTTTTCACTTGCAGTGAAATAGCCAGGATGGATTTTAGTGGCCTTGCAGGCTCTCTAGAGTGAGCTTGGTTGGAGGCAACATCTAGAGAAGTTATGCAGGGGTCAGCAAACCTGCTCAAGTGCAAGGCAGGAACAGGGTGCTGGAAAGGAGGGTCTGAGTTAGGGGGAATGTCTGTCCAGGTGTGCTTTTTCCCAGTAAAAAGATTTATCTCCACACTTCTTATTTCATTTGTGAGAACTGGCTCATGCAACTTTTAAACACCCAGTAGTGAGAAGATTTAAAAGCCAGACTGATGGGTGGGTCCCAAGGCAAGGCTGAGGAACACTTACATCTCTCGTGGAGGGACTTTGAATATATTTTGTTTAAGGACAGTGGTGCTGTCACTGTATAACCATCTGTAGGTGAGGGAACTGCTACATCAACCACACAGAGTGGCCCAAAGTATTGCAATGGTGTTCATTAATCTTCACTGGCCTGAGAGCTTTGGGTCTGAGGAAGAGGTGTAAGTACCCAGTGCTCAGCTGGCTGACTGGTCCCTGCATCCCACTGCTTTCTCTTTGCCATTACCCTGATTTCCATCATGGAACACTTGTTTGGGAAGTCTTGCTCCTGGTGTCTTGCATCTAGAGGGTGATGATCTGAATGGAGACAAGTTGGGCATTGGGAGGGAGCAAAACTGGTGACAAATTTGTTATCCCATTGTCTAAACTTCCATTTCTGTGTGACTGTCCAAATGGCAGACAGGCTTCAGGAGAGCAGGGATCTTCCCTATCACACCCTGAACACAGGTTTTCTCTCTCAAATCTGATGTTCCAGTGGCCCTAGGGTCTGCCTCAGGGTGCAGCTCTGCAGTTCCTGTGACAGAAATCTTCCTCCCATTTCCCTGTGCTGCCCTTTCCATGTTAGTGATGTGTCTTCCTGTCCAGCCAGGACTTCCCTTTGTGATACACAATAAGCTCTTCTCCTATGGAGCTGTTCTGTTCAAAGGGATCTGTGTGTGCTTTTGTAAGGTGAGGGAAGGTCTTTCATCTCTGGAGAGGACCCAGGTGGTAAACATGCACCCAGGAGAAGAATGACCCAAAGCAGAAACACATCCAAAGGTTTTAAGTTCATGGCCTTCTGGTGCCTTTGCTGTAAACATCCTCTGCTTCTCACAGTGCTGCTCCTGTCTGAGCAAGTGCAGCCCTGGCATTTCATTATCCTCTGGGAGTCTCCCAGGTTCACCTCTTGCAAATTGTGAGGAGCACTAGGATATCTCTGCATCACCTGCATCTCTGGGACAAGAGGAAATGGCTTCAAGTTGCACCAGGGGAAGTTTAGATTGGCTCTTAGGAAAAATTTCTTCACGGAAAGAGTTGTCAGGCACTGGAACAAGCTGCCTGAGGAAGCAGTTGAGTCACCACTCCTGGAGGGATTTAAAAGATGAGTAGATGTGGTGCTCAGGGATGTGGTTTAGTGCTGGACTTGGCAGTGCAAGGTTTACAGTTGGACTCGTTGATCTTAAAGGTCTTTTCCAACCTAAACGATTCTGTGATTACTGAAACAACAACAACAAAAGAAGAGCCAAGCACATCTTGTAGCTCCCTCTGGGAAATGTGATGTCCTTGGAAATATTAGAAACTGAATCCCAGGGTGATATTTCTGCAGCCAGTGTGTCCTGCTGAGCTACAGCTGTGAGAGGGATGAGAAATACGAGGCAATGTGACAAGTCAGTTTTCTGCTCCAAAGGCAAAGGGGCAGGTTACATTTATGGTGGTATTTGTATAGAAAAACACATCTGTCCATGGGCTTTGTTTTCTTTTTATGGGCTTTTGAGAAGGGGTTGATCTTTTGCTCTCACAGGCTGCTTGTTTCTCCTCTGATGCTGGTCAGAAATGGGTGATAGTAACTGATTTTTGGGGTTTTTTTTACCCTTCACATTTAAGGAAACCTTCCTCTGTTCTCTCATAAATGCTGGCAGCTCACTGTGTGCTGATTGGAAACAGTCAGTGCTGCACTGGCAGAGCTGGCTGAGGCCAAGGTTGAAGCTGCAGAAGCCTGAGTCATGTCGTGAAGCAGATCAGCTTTTAATTACAATTTCTAGTGCACTTTTTAAGCAGTCTTGTGGAAATGCTGTGCAGAAGCATTTGAATTAAAAATGTAAAGAAATTTTGTTGACTTTTTTTTTCTTGTTAAGTCTTCTGGGAAAACAAAAGCCCTTTACTCTAGAAAAAAAATAATTAAGAATTTATAGACCGCAGTTGTTTGAAGATGCAAATGCAGAGTACGGCTGTGTGAGGAACAACTGGTATGTCTCTACACTTAGGCAAGGCTTTGGAGGCTTTTTGCAATATGGCATCACTCACTGTATCATCTTTATGGGGTAACTGTAGTATTATTTTGCCCATTTTACTGGAAAATAACATTGAGCAGCTAAGAGCCCAGAGTCTCACCCAAGGTTGAGAGCACTTGATGGGGATCCAGGAATAGCACCCAGCTGCTTGGCTTGGCCTTGGCCTTGCATCCCAGGAAATTGTCTCACACCACACATCACTGGCTGTGCTTTCTGGCCTTTCTTGGAGTTTAAGACTCCACAGTGCACTTTAAAATCAGCATTAACTCAGTCAAGGCTCAATGTAAAGGCAATTTCTACACCCTGTTAAGTGTATACCAAAACTTACCCCTGACTGTGAGTGTTTGAAGGATTGGGCAAACTGATAGGTTGGGGTTTTTTCCCCTGGAGAAGTGCAGGGAGGTCCTTCCCTGCTCTTGCATGTTGGTGTCTTCTACAAATCACCTTTGCCCACACTGTTATAGGTGAGCAGTCCCTGAATACCAAGCAGCATAACCAAACCAGCATTTTGTCTGACAGCCAGCTCTTGCTGAGGGGAAATATGAGTATGAAAGAACTTTTTAATATGAATGTGCCTGTAACGGTTGGTGACTTTCAGTGCTTAGCAAGCATTGATCCTACTGTGGCCAGATGAGTGGCATGTTGTTCTAGCTGTAGGGAATGGGATTTCTGGGTGGCCTGAGTTGCTTTTAGGTAGGAGCAGGATGCAGCTGGTCCAAGGTGATGCTTCTAAAGCTGTATCTTCCCAACTTCTTTCTCTTAGTACAGCTGAAATTGCAGGTTTGTGGCGTGACTCAGTGCAGTGCCTGGCCTTGGCTCCTTGCTGGCGTGCCTGCAGCATGGCACAGTCCGTGTGGATTAGCTGTGGATGAGGCCTCACACTGAGCTTTTCAGATTTCCACTAAGATCTTTATCCAGTGGAATAAAAGGCCATCACCCCCTGCCCATATGTGTTCTCACTGCAAAGCTGCAGGCAGCCTTCGTGAGCTGCCCACGTTCCTGCAGGCAGCTTTTAGGGCTGCTTTGAGAGCTTTTTTGTCTGCTTTGTTTCACTTTGCAAATAACAGTGAGTAAAATCCATAGCCTTCAGTCGGCTCCTTCAAACTTACAGCATCGATTTGTGTCTGTACATGTTATTGCTCTCTAAGTAGGGCCCTTAATGGCTGGAGAGCCCTCCTGCATTGATAACCACATCAGGCAGTGGCTGCAGGCCCAGAATTGCCAGTTAGTGACATGCTGTGCCAGTGCTGGGCTCGTCCCTCGTGTGCCCAAGTGCTGAAGGTGGCAGGGACACTCGGTCCTTTCTGGCTTCCTCCCACTCATTCCTGAGCTGTACTGTTCCCATGCAATCCCTGGTACTGGCTTAACCTTCCCCTGCTAATCCCAAGTCCTCCTCCTCTTCTCCCTGCTCTCAAATCCCTGGCTCAAGTCCCTCTCTGCTGTGCTGCCTTGTGGCAAGGCTGGATGAGGGTTGTGTGTGGGGCTGGGGAGGGTCTTCTGGTTTGTGGGGTCTTTTAGGGCTCACTCATTTCCTAGAGGAGCCCTTGCACCCCAGTTTCTCTATTCAGCTGAGAAATGGGGACCAGTGAGGAGCCCTGGGTGTCCTTTGCCACGCAAGGGTGGCATCAGGTCTGATTTGCAGGGAAGGCAGGGGAAGGCTGCCTTACTGCCTCATAGAAAAGCTTTTCCTTAGCAGTGCAAGGGTAGGAAATTGCTGCTTGAGAGAGGAGATGTGGAAATGGAGGAGCTGTAGAAGCAGTGCAGTTTAATCTGCTGATCGACGCTGTTGATCCCAGCCCGCAAGGCTGGCTTAGAGGGAGAGCCACAGAGGGGCTGTTCTGCAGCAGGGTCAAAAATCCCATCTTTATCCCAGACAAAGCAGTGAGTGCACATGTCAGAGGTGCAGAGCAAATACAAGGATGAAGGGTCTACATGTCACTCATCAGCCTTCCTTTTCCAATAAGCAGTTCTAAAATTTTGCTACTCAATACCTGACTCACTCGAAACATGGGACAGCATGAAAGCTTTGATGCCTCCCTGTGCAGCCACATTAGTATGGATATCACAGACGATTGCTCTAGGCATGGCTGGAGTAAATCAGTAGAACACAGGCACTGCAAAACGTTTATTGACTCCTGACAGTAAGTGACTCAGGGTAGGATGGGATGGACAATAAGTTGTCAAGGCTGCTCAGGGCAGACAAAAACCCTGGAGGCGAATCTGGATGAAAGGCAGCATGATGTCCATCTGCCTTTGAGGATGTGAGGTCTAAAACTGATATTTGAGCTGACATAGATGGAGAAATGTGCAACACAGGGTCTGCAGTATCTTGAGTTACAAAGTCATTGGGATTAGGGGAGCACTTCAGCCTTCCACAGCACAAGATCTGGGTTATTTATGTCATTCTTACACTCATTTTCCTCACGCTACGACCTCAGTCACCCAAGAGATATATGTGAGACTTTCTGGCAGCTGTGGCATTTTCTCCTAAGTCCCATAAAAATGTAACTACCTTTATCAGCTTGTTCTTGTTACTTCTACCACACTGAGACAGGGACTTGGAGTCAGCTCACGATTGATAAATGAGTGAAGCCTGATTGTATGAAATGTCTCAGGTGCCAGTCAGCCTTGCCACGTGGGCAGCCATCAAGGGGGTTAGATCTGTGCTGATCCAAGTGTTTGCAGGGCTGGAAAAGCTCAAAGGAGGCAGTGGAAAGGTTGTAAGGATGGTTTTCTTAGAAAGTGGTTTAGGGTGACTGGATGTGACTCCTGGCTCATGATGGGAATGTTCAGAATGTTCAGTCATTACTAGCATTGGGACTGGACCTCAGACGTCCCCAAATTTCTACTGGATTTTGGGGTGTTAGGGTTGATGCACAAATGAACTTGTTGGGTTTGTGTTCAGGTTCCTTCCAACAAGCAGAGTGGTGGAGCAGGTGTGGGTGACAGAGGAGAGAGCCCCATTTGATCCCCTCTGCTGAGGTGCCCAGAGAGATCCATGGTGGGATCTCATCCTGAGCCATTGTGTCTGCAGAGAAACGGGGCATGTGGGGCAGCATGGGCAGCTCTACTGTGCTGTGAGCTGAGATTAAAGAATACTGCCCTGTAGCTAGCTGGAGAAACACAGGGAACAGGGAAAACATGGCTGGGGGAGCAGGCTGGGCTGCTCAGTGTCAGCTGGGGTGATTCATGGCAACGTGGACACGGTTGGTTTGTGCCATTGTGTCAATGACATGCAATGGAATCCCTTCATGAAAAGCCATTGACAGCCATAGACTTAAATTTCCTGAATTAAAAGGCCAGGAAAACACCACAAATATTGGGCTTTCCTTCTTACTCAGTTTTCTTTACACAGCAACAAAAAAAAGCACAAAACCCTCAACCAGCTTTAGGTAACAGATGCCTCTGTGTCCCCTGTTGCTGTCTCCTGCCACCAGTGCTGTCCATCTCTGCTGCCAGAGAGGATGCCAAGCACTCAGGTTCACAGAAGGTGGTTCTCCCTTGCTGTTGTTGGTTGAAAAATCACCTTGCACTTCACATGCCACCTCCAAAATTGGATCTTGCTACTATGAAACTAGAGCTGAAGTCAAGCAGATGGCACTGCAGAGGTGTTTCCAGAAACTCCATTTCCCTCACTGTGTGTAGTGTTTTTCCAGAAGGGCCATTTTTAAAACTCAGTTTGCAAGGGAGTTACTGATTTGGGGAATGGCTTAAAGAGCAGGTGACACTTCAGATGTTGAAAAGCAGCTGTTTAATGTGTGGCACAGGTAAGGTACCAAAAACCTGAGGAGGCTGAGGGGTACCTGTGTCTAGCAGTGTTATGGGATGGATTGTCATGGGAGGGAGGCATTTGCAGGCATTAAGCCCCGTCTGCCCTGCAGGAAGGAGCAGGTTAGGAACAATCTCTTTTGAAGGGAATTGTTTATCTTACAAGTACAGAAGAAATAGGAGCAGCTGCCAAAGCATACAGTGTTGTAGAGACTGTGCTGGTGCCCCTGAGCTCTGGACACAGCAGCTTGTTCTCATCCTGAGCTTTTGGTCTGAAGTCATGAGCAGCCCCATTCATTGCATTACATCTCTGGTGCCCTGGGATGCCTTTTCCTGTGTCCTGCACAGAGCCTGCTTCACCTGTGATGGGAGCTGGTGCCTGAAGCTGCTGTGCTCATGCTGGAGTTTGGTTTGAATGTTGAAGCTGGAATGGTTCTGGCCACAGTAAAGCCAAGGTGCCCTGGGACCACACAGAAATGGTTGGCTGTGGCTTGCAGACAGCAAAAGCATGTGGGAATCGGGATCCATGTGGCATCCTGCAGGTGTGACACTCCCTGCTGCCATCCAGAGCTGGCCAGGTCTGTGGTGGCACCCTGGCACAGGTCAGGCAGCAGTGCTCTGGGGACAGGTGCCAGCTGTGGGACAGGCTGGCTCTTGAGAGCCACCCTTGAGAGCCCTGGCTGCTCCAGGCAGTGCATTCCCTGCAGGGCTCAGTGCTTCCACTGGGAGGAACAACCTGGAGCTGCCATCAGGACCTGCCCTGTGTGAAAGGCGCCTTGTGGGTCTCCTGAAGGCAGATTTAATTTTAGTTATGAGTACTGCAGAGTTGAATAGGCAGAGACGTGAAACAGAAGCACAGTGGGGGTGTAAAGGGTGGTAATAACATGGCTGTCATGAACTGCTGTTGTTGGGAACAGGCTGTGCTGCCTCCTTTTAGCTGTGAAAATGTGCACTTGCAGAGGAGCTGGGGCAAAGGGAGGACAGGCTGTGTGGGAGGGGAAGGAGCCCCCCAAGGCCTGGCTGCTGCCCTTGGCAGAGACCCCTGGGGATTGCTCCATGGAGGATCTGGGAACGCTGGGGAAAGGGGCAGAGCTCACGGAGGGCCTGGGGAGGCTGCATGGGGTTCAGTGGTAAATGGTGGCATCCCTTTCCTTCATCCCACTGGTACTCTCTTGAATCCTGCTGCCTTCAGTGTGGGACCAACTCTGAATATTTTCCTGAGACACTGCTTGTCCTTCTGGGGTTTTTTTATACATACATTACTCTTTGTCAGGGATATCTCTCCTTAGTCCTTTGGTGCCTCAGGTTTCCATAGGCTGCTCCTAAACCTCACTTTTGGTGTATATTCTGGCTGTTAATGATTTCCATCTCTCTCTGCTCCCTGCTGTTGGTGCTCAGCCCACTCCTCTTCCAGCCTAGACCTGCTTTTGTTGAGGCTTTGACCTCCCTTTCCCAGAGCAATGTTTGTTCCTGGGCTTTAGGAAAGCCCTGAAAAATGCAGAAGCACGTTGAAATCTGCTCTGCTGCAAGGTTTGCTATGACCATGAAGAGCAAACCTCCAAAAGCTGGATCTTCAAACACTTGTGGGCAAAATCTGTCACAGTCCTTGGAGGTGTGACCGTGGAGGAGATGCACAGCCTGACATGCCCAGTGTGCTGGTGCTGAATGGTGCCACAGAAAGGGGGGATAGGCTTTCTAACCAGTGTTCTTCCCTGGGTGGAAATTAGAAATGGGGCAAGCCATATCTAGAGGAACCATCTGCAGAAGCTTCTGGAAGGTTTTGGCTCTCTGATGCTGATTTTGGACTACTTAAGACAATGGTTTTGTCCATGGAAGAGGTAAACCTGGTTCTTCCTGAGCTGGAGGAGGGAGTCTCCAGCCTCATTTGAACTCCAAGAGGGATGGAGAATGGAATAAGTACAAGCCCTGGTATAAGAGATGTGTTTCACTTTTATAGGGAATATAATACTGTAGTCTTGCTCACCTATAGGCTGTAGTGCATGTTATTTCTGGAGATGAATAATATGCTAATTTAACAATTTAGTTTGGTAATCTAATAATCCTGCCTTGTTTTCTTAACGTCAGAGCTATTGTGGAGCTGCAGTAATGGAATTGCAGCTCTCTGAACTGCAGGGTCCTGATCAGAGCTTGGATTGGTACAGAGGACTGGAAAACACTTCAGTCCAAAGGTCTGCTCTGTTGGGTCAGCTCAGAGTATTAGCTTGGCCCTGTGCAATTAGAGCTGTCTGTGCTGGGAGCAGATTTAGGCTTTTCTGAGGAGAAGCTCTAGTTGTTCAGTTCAAACCGAAGTATTAAAAAAAAATACCCAACTAAGCACCAAAAAGAAAAAAGTCCACTTTGTTTAGTTTCTCTTTGAGTTTTTTGAATGTTTTTCAAGATTTTACTCTTAAAACCATGATAAAGATGACAGGTGGATTGCTGTGAGTGAAATTTGTGTTTGTCCCTCCCAGTGAAAGATCTTCTGCTCTCCAGAAATAGCCCAAAGGAAGGTAACTGGTGGGGCAGAGGTGAAGATCTGTGCTCAAGTGAGCAGCCAGTGTTCTGCAGGAGAGCCCAGGAGAGCAGAGGTGTGACTCTGGAGCCTCAGCTGGCCACCAAGTGAGATGTCAAACACTGCATGCAGCTTTTTTGTGTCATAGGTTTTTCATTTCTGGTGTCAAAGCCTTGGAGTTTCAGGTGTGCCATGTTTACTGGAGGATGCCATTTGCAGAGTATTGGAGTCTGGGGAAACAGGGACTGGTTGAAGTGGAGTTTGCCCAAGTGGACAGGAACTGCAACAAGTCAGTCGTGTTCCTTTGATGCCTTGAGGCAGTGGGATCACTCTGAAGCTCTGCAAATCTGTTTGTAAGCCCAGGAAATGATGGAGAGATGAAAGGGTGTGGAGGGAAGGAATGACACAGACATTGTGGTCAGCTCCTGCTGTAGTAAAGCAGAGATGGGGCTGAATCCCTGGGCAGGGTTAGGACTGGTCCCCAGTCTGGCTTGAAATCCCCCTCCCAGTACTGGAGTTATGTGCAGGCAGCAACAATAAGGTTTGGCCCTTGATGGCTCTGTTTTAATCAAAGAGATATGTTACTCTTTGTTAAAATAAACATTTTCCCTATCCTGGTACATGACTCAGTTTTTCTTATGCTGGCCTCCAATGTTTTAACTACCTTCTCAGATACATGGATTTATTTCAGATGTGTTTGAAGAGATCTGTAAACCAAGTGCAAAGCTTGTGTATGTCATTTTTAGCCAGCTTGTTTTGGAGATTGCTGAATTTTCACACTAGAATTAGCTTATTTTTTACATCAGTAAGTATTTTAACCCCTCAGACTAGTTGGAGAGGGGATTTTGGCGCCCTCAGGATTGCTTTCAATGGGAAACCAAGTACATAAATGTGCCTGCAGTCTGTAAAAGCTGAGAACAAATCATGCCAGGTGCTATAAAATGATTTAATGTACAGCAGGATGGCAGTTCAGATTCACGGCTCCTGTTGGAAGACAAAGCTCCTTCTCCCAGGAAAAATTGGATGCAGTTTTCAGTGCATTAGTGCTGAAGTGCCTTCATGCTAAAAGGATTACCTTGAACTACAGAAAAATGAGGAGCTGGCAGGACCTAGATCATGGAGCTGTGAGAAGTTCTGGCCCATCCCAGGAGATGTTCACTGCAGAAGGTCTTGGATGCTGAAACAGAGTCTGGAGATGAGAGTCACCAGTGGACACCTTGAATGGGGCATGTGCAGAAGAAGGGCTGGGCAAAGAGTTTTTTGTAGCATTTACCAAAAACTATATGTGAACACAGAAAAGTGAACTGGTGACTTCTAACCTGGTAAAACCTCCAGTATCCTGTGCCTGTTGTAGGAAGAATTTGCAGGATGTGGTGATGCTGAGGATGTGCTGGGTTTGAAAGCAGGGTTTGGACAGTAGAATGAGTAGTTGTTGGGCTGTTGGCACCAGGCTCAGAAATTTTAACTGCAACAGAAATGTAATGGAATAAATTTATCTGGGAGGCTTCTCTGCTGCCAAACTGGTAATATTTGGACTTTTATGAGACTTTTGTTGTTTGTCTCAGTTCACTGGGATTTCTGTGTGAGACACAGTGTTCCTCAGTGGTGAGGGCTGGCATTGTGGTCTGGTCCCAGCAGGGCTGTGCATGTTGAAATTTCAGCAGTGCACCCTAATCCCTCTCATTTTAATATTTACATGCAGCATGAGTAAGGGCAGTGCAAAATGGTTGGGTTGTGTTTTGCTATGAAGTATCAGACATATAACATGGTTATTCCATTTAGTGGCTGCAGTGGAGATTTTGTATGCATGGGGCATTGGAGGCTGCATGTCCAGGCTGGGAAGTGTAAGAGATGTTGCTCTGCCTGGCAGAAGGAAATGGGAGCTCTGCATTTCCCAACAAAGTGACAGTTCTGGTTGTGTCCCACTGCCTGCAGCAGGTGGTGGGTCATTTATTTTGTTGGATGAATAAAAGCCAACAGCACAAGTTAAGTAAATATGATGGAATACATTTCTGGGTACAGAAATTGCAGTTTTTGCTTAGAGGTGAAATCCATTCTTGTGCAAGGAAAAATTTAAAAAAGCAACAATCAATCATCCTCTTTCTGTCCTTAAAATGTGGACTGGAATTTTGGGCCAAGATATGTAGTTGCTGTCTACAAAGGCTGATATTGAGGCCAGGGTTTATTTATTTAGTAAACATAATGCCTGAATGCATCAATTGATGTTTAAAAGTATTTACCAATGTTCTCGTTGTGTGCTGGTCCATTACACTTTATGGAGTGTGAGGACCACAACCTTTGAAGAAAAAACTCATGGTGCTTGCTTCATTTGTAGAAATTAGTTTTAATACTTGACATTATCAAGTTAGTGATAGTTGATATAACATTTTGAGAGTAATTAGGAGCATGAATTTATGCTCAGATGGATGTTTAATTAAAATTTGTGACAGCTTTGAAGATCATGCTTGAATAATCCTGAGGCTGACATGTGGGTTTGTACCCAAGTGAACCTTGACAGTGAATCCCAGTCCTCCTTTGTAGCTTTCTTACAGCAGCACAGATTAACACTGGACAACTTAACACTTGACATTAATTAATTCCCAGTTTTGGCTTTGGCAGAGGGGGTTCCACTTCCTGATCCAACTGGATGCTTTGGAGGGACTGCAGGGGCCTGGGTGCTTCTGGTCTTGCTTCCAGGCTCTGGGCACAGCACTGGAATCTGCATGCCCAGGGTGCCAGAGGTGGCTGATGCTGTGAGAGGGATTTATTGCTGCTGTGGCATCTTTTAAGGTCTACAGGTTGGATGTTGATTTAATTCCTCTGTTTCATCTCTCATTCCAGTTCTTGGTGTCTTCCTCCAGCCTGTCTGTATCTTTATTGCAATTTCAAGAACACCTGCAGTAGGGTAAAAATCAGCTGGGTTTTCTAGACTATTTATGAAGGTTTCACAGCAAGTCTCAGTGCTGAGCAGTAGGTTGAATTAAAAGGGATGGTTGACTGGTGAGGAGATGCCTGTTTTCCCTGGATGGCTTCATCTTCCAGGGTGAAGCTGTGCAATCCATAGTCATGAAAAAAGTACAGAAAAAGCAAACCTTTGCTACAATATCCCAGGGTGAACACTTACTGGTTCTACACCGCCTGATTTTTGCGTGACTAAGTGCCCCTCATGGCTTACATTTACATATGTTTCTGAGTGGTTTATTTTGTTTTGGTAAATGCTTACATGATATTTAGTTCTTACCATTATCTGTAAATATTTGGGAGGAGGCAACAGATTCCTGGGAGAAGGATGATGTGGACACATAGGGATCTCTTTCCCCTTGGTTGGTACTGAAGGAAGCAGGAGCACTTCACCATGGCAGAGCTGGGGCATTTCCCTTAAAATACAAGCTGAGGGGCTGATGCATCATGCGAAGGCAGGTATAACTCCTAAATCCATGATTTGAATGCCCCAGCTTGCTTTCCCCTCCTCCAGCTCACAGGAGATGGGGCGTGCCATGGTCCAAGTGTTTACCCTGCTGGTGCTCTGTGGCTTTAATTAAAGTGTCAGTACACGTGGGGACTTCCTGGGCAAGCCACCAGGGACAAATTTAGGAAGAGGAGGATTTGTTTCTGCAGATCATGCTGTCTGAATAGATGGTGTCTAGTGACATGCCCCTCCTTCCTGACAGCAACATCCAGGGGATGCTTCAGCCACAGCCTGGGACTGGTTTTATTACTTTTTATGTTGCACATACTTTAAAATAAAGCTCTTTTTCCACTGTTAGAACATGGGTTTGCTTGGGACATATAAATTGTGGTAATAAATGAGCGAGGAGCCCTGGTGGGTGAATTGGCTTCCTGGTGAAGTCATAAATTTGGAGAGGATGATGTTGCCTTGCTCCACAGCCGGCGCGTGGGTTTGCATCCCAGCGCCGTGCCTGGAAACCTGAGGGACCAGGGAGAGGTTCCCATGCCTGCTAATCCAGGGTTCTTGAGCTGAGATGGTGTGAAAGACCATCTCCAGTCTGCAGGAGGGCTGGGAGACCTGACACAAACCCCAGCTCATCAACACACACACTGCTGTGGGGCAGCAGGAGCCTGCAATTCAGGAAAAGCTTCAATTTTTCCCTGTTTGTGCCAAGCTGCAGCTTGACCCCTCTTCGCCTCTGCTCCTGCCTCTGTCCTTGGTGTGTTAGTTACCAGTGCTGCAGGGCAGGAGCTGCCATTCCCTCAGTGTCTTCCACACCACAGCTCACATGATGGGGCCTTGGGAGCTCCCATAGTAAATAGGGATGTCAACTGGGAAATGGGGATGCTTCCCTTTGCCTCACAACTCTCCTGTTAGGATCAGCATTTGCTGGCTTTCCTGGAGGAAAAACATCTTTTCCTCAGGCTGCCTGGTTTGGAAGCAGAGCACGTCCTCCAGCTGGGGGTGGGAATGATTTGATATGAACAATTTGGATATGATGTTGGGTGATCCATTTCTCGGGGAAGGAGGAAAGACTGGGAATTGCCTTGTTTGATAGCAGTTGTGTTGGTTTTAAGACATCATAAATAGTTGGAGCTCTTTTATATTTTCACCATCTCTCCCAGGCATTTTCCCATTAGGATTAATGTAGTCAAGCACTGTGCAACAAACTGTTCATTGCAGTGATTTGCTGATTTTTTTGGTTGCTGAAAATTTTAAAAATCTTTCTAGCCTGCTAACAAGTCTTTCTGTAAATAAATAAATTACTGATCAGAGTGAGTATGTCCTGCAGGTCAGGGGTCCCTGGTGTGTCCCCAGGTCCATGAGAGCTGGGATGGGACCCCAGTGGACTGAAGGCAGTGTGGGTACCCCAGCCAGCACATTCCCATCATCTCAGCTCCAGCAGCCCATTTCCAGCCGAGTCATGCTCTGTGCTCAGGAGAGGCCCTGAGCTGGTATGTTGTGCATGGCTGAGCATTAAAGGGTATTTCCAGCACTTGTTTGCCAGGAAAATACAGCACTGAAGGCCCTGTACTAATTAATTGTAATGGCAGGAGGAAGGGGAGGGAATTGCTTTCTCATCATGGCTGCTGTGAAGATGCTCTTGAAAAAGCAACAAATACTGTGTGGATGCTGGCAGGGCGAGGAGATTGTTTAAGGGTATTGATCACTGTGAGGAAAGCATTGTCACTGAGCAAAACCAAACAAATTTCTCCCTTTTCTTTTGCAGGGTCGTCATGTTAAAACAGGCCAGCTTGCTGCTATTAAGGTTATGGACGTCACCGGGGTAATGTATCCTCCTCCTCCTGCATCCTTGAATTACAGATAAGAGGGGAAAGGGGATGGGGTGTGATAATCTGTGGGGGTGGGTGAGAGACTGATGTTCCTGGGAAGTAACTGCCATTGTCTTAATTTTGTGATATGTGCCCTTAAGAGGTTTTAGTTTTAATAAATATGTGAGGAAAAAATAAATCTGGAAGAGTTTTGGAGATGAAGTACTTTTACACTGAAACAAGCAGCATCCAGATCCAGCAGTGGCTCTTCTAAATACCCTAATAAATTCTGAAGGAAATCATAGAAACATTTGGGTTGGAAGGGACCTTAAAGATCATCCAGTTCCAATCCCTGCCATGGGACACCTTCCACTGTCCCAGGCTGCTCCAAGCCTCATCCAGCCTGATCTTGGACACTCCAGGGATGGGGCAGCCACAGCTTCTCTGGGAAACCCGTGCCAGGGCCTCACGACTATCACAGAGAAGAATTTCTTCCCGGTATCCCATTTAACCCTGCCCCTTATCAGTTTAAAGCTGTTCCCTCTTGTCCTTTTGCACATGACCTTGTCAAAAGTAGCAACAGGATTGTGTATTCATAACTCATTTCTGTTTCCCTGCATCTGTGATTTTCACTGAAGAGCTTTTGTTCACCAAAAGTATGTTGCAATTATTGTCATGAATAACTTCACGAGGCAAGTTGAATAATTCCTGTGCATCCTACTGATAAAGAGGAAAGAAATCGCACCACCCTCGTCTCAAAGATGGCTCTTTTGAAACTTGTGTCTGACTGAGAACCAACAATTTACAAATCGTTAAATGAATAACAAAATTGAGGGGAAAGGATGGTTTCACCATTTCCCAGTTACCACAAAAGAAAAAATGAGTTGCTATGATCTAAAGATGTTGCTTTATTTTGGAGCATGGCGTGAAGGTGCTTTTTGTTGAGTGGTTTTTTTTTCCAAGTGCAGTACTATCCCTCCCAAAGTTCCTGCACTGGAAACAATGCCAAGCTTAAGAGTAAAAATGTGTTTTGTCTTTTTTTTTTTTTTTTTTGACTGGAATAACACATTTCAAAATTAAGACTCAATCACAATCTTCCCACCTTAATTTTTGAGTTGATGTTTTAATAGCTTTCAGGAGCTCAGGACATGCAGAAATGACTTTGTGAAAGCAGTCAGCTGGCCTTGGGAATCTGTTTTGAAATGCTTTAGTTGCTGTGGTGTGGTATTAATATCTATGGGACCTTCATCCAGGTTATTTTTGGTGCTAGCAGGTGAAGTGGTGTGTGGAATAAGTCTGTAAATGTGAATGAGATTTGTTCCTGTTTACTTGTAGTATCTACAAGTGCCATTTATCTAGTTCCCATGGGAAGCAGGCTCTAAGGGAATAGGCAGACCCACCAAGCATAAACCCATGGCATAAATAGCAGTGAAATTCCCACGGGATGAAGTCTGATGTGTTAGAATGAATTTTGGCTGAGAAATCAAAATATTACTCTGAGGCCAAACACAGGCTTAAATTTGAATTCACACTTTATTCAATGCTTTTCAAATACCATCACTTCCAAGGAAAGATATTGGAGAAAAGTCCCTGAAATCTGATACTGCCCAATAATAATTTCATACACATCTTTAAGTTGATGTACCTGATCTAAGACTTTGCCTTGTAAAGCTGGGCTTCATGTCTGAATGTACAAGGTGTAAATCAGATATTTGTCATGGGATATGGCTTTTGGATGTTTAATTGTTTTCCCCTTAGGCTGCTTTTAGGCAGGGAAGGCTCATTCAGGGCAGGATCAGGCTCGGGCAGGATGGGCAGTGACCATGGTGCAGGCAGTGCTAACCTGTGCTCTGGTAGGGGATGTCTGTGCTTCATAGCTCTGGCTGCTGAAGGCACCTCTAGAGCAGGAATGATCCTGGGAATTGCTTCTGGAGGAGTTTCTAATGCTGATCCTGCATTGTGCCTACAGCCATGGTTGGCACCTGCTCCAGGCTCAGTGCAAGTGCTGCTGCTGCAAACCCAAACTCTGACCTTCAGCTCCTCCTCACACACAGTTTCAGAGCTGCTGCTGCTTCATTTGCTCCTGACCTTCCATCCCACCTGTTTTTCCAGGATACCCCTGATGACAGTGTGTCTTTGAGAAGTCAGCAGAGAACAGAATTAGTGGGGTCATCCCAGCCTTAGCCATCTGCAGCTTTTGGAGTGTAAAGCCCAGGCTGGATGGGGCTCTGAGCAACCTGGTCTAGAGTGGAAGGTGTTCCTGCCCATGGGGATGGAACTAGGTGATCTTTAAGGTTTCTTCCAGCCCCCAAAGCATGATGATTCTGTGTTCAGTGAGCTCCCAGACAGTGTTTCTTCCTGACCACATGCTTTGCACTAACCCTGACAGGCTCCTGACAATGATGCTTTGTTTAACTCATCTCTGCTCTTACTAATTATCTGTTAGGGAAGATTGCAGAATAGAGGCCCTCAAATTGCAGCACTTCATCAGTTTGGGCAGCTGCTCTCTCTGAGCTAAGAGTTCAGATTTGTTTTCCAGGGGCTGGTCCTGCTATGTGCTGCATGACCTACATCCAGCAGTGGATGTAGCAGAATCAGTTGATGGAGGCAAAGTGAGGCAGCAAAGCCTGGCCTGTGGCTTTAGTTGGGTTTGGGATTGGAGTAGTTGCAGCAGCTTGCTGTGATGATTCTATTTTCTTCCCTACCTTTCTGGATTTGCTGGGGATGATCACTCTCAATAGTCCTGCTTGGAGCAGGAGTTTGGGCTGGAGCCCCCAAGCCTGGCTATCCACAGATCTTATGCTTTGGAGGGTTTTTCCACCCCTTTAGAGTTCTTCAACTTGAAGACAGAGTCAAAACTTTAGAACAAGTGTCCCTCTGGCTTGCCTCCATTTATTCCTAGAGAGCCAGGCATGAATTGAAGGATGGCTGAAAAGCTGACCGGTACTCAGAGAGCTGGAGGGATTTTGTGCTGAGTGCTGCTCCTTGCTCCCAGCACTGTTGAGCATCCAGCTGCTTTTTAGATGCTGTTGCAAAGGGCTTCAATTAGTAAAATCACCTCTGTGGCCTGGTAAACTTCATGTTATATGCCCTGATTTCCTGGACAAATGAAAACAAGCAAAGTTGTGTTGACTGCTTGAGGAGAGGTCATAAAGGTTCTTCCAGAATAGTCCCCTGGTTTTCTTTGTAATGTTTGAGCCTGTTCCTCCTCCTCCTTGGTGCTTATACCCTCCGTGTTCTTACTGAAAATAAAACTGGAGGTCGTTTATGCAAGCTCCATCCAGATAGTTCTTGTACGTATTCCTCCTGTCTTCACCTTTGCTGTTCTTCCCTGAATGGTATTTTGGGAAGAAAGATGTGTTTCTGTCCATGTTATGTGACACCTGCTCAGGGGGCACTGCTCCTCCAGAAAAGCTGCACCTGCAGATCTGCTGCTCTGTGGGTGTCTTGTCCTTTGCCCATTTGTGAAACTGAGGTCAAGAGAGACAGGTGAGGGACACGAGGGGAATAAAGGAGAATAAAGAACAAACAGCCCTTCTGGTCCTTTGTAATAAAGCTCATTGACATCAAGGTGCTAAGTGCTGCCTGTGGAAATACAGGAGGCTGAATTTGGTCAGCTTAAAATAAAACCAGGGCACTTTTGATGGGTGTGACAAAAAGAGAATGGACATCAAAACTGATATTGGTGTGGCTCCTCTGCCTCTGCTGCTTCAGCTAATGCTGCTTTGCAGAGGGGACATTGAGGGGCTGGGGCAGCTGGAAATGGTGCTTGTCACCAGGACTGAGTTATTCTGATGGAGTTTGTGGACAGGCAGCACCTGCCTGCTCCCCATGTGGTACCACCCCAACTCCTGGTGTCTCCAGAGATCTTGTGCTGCTTCCAGCATGGGCAGGAGTGATGTGTCAGAGGGCTGGGAGCACAGGAGCACTTCTGCCATGCAGTGGTTTGTAGAAAAACACCTTCTTGGGTGTCTGTGAGGGTGTTCTAATGCATCACTGGGATAACACAGGTATGGTTGAGCCTCAGAACAGCATGAGTCTCCAGTGGAGTTCTCAGTCTCCCATGATCTGCTCTGAAGTGGCTGTAAAAAAATGGTGCAAAAAACCTGAGAGGTCGGTCAGGAATGGGATGTTTGGAAGTACACCTATGTACAAGGACAGCTCAGACCCTGTGAAGTGCAATCTCCTAATGCCTCTGGTCTTGTCTTTCTTTTCTTTTTACCTCATCCCAGGATGAAGAGGAAGAGATCAAACAAGAAATTAACATGCTGAAGAAGTATTCTCATCACCGAAATATTGCTACATATTATGGTGCTTTTATTAAAAAGAACCCACCAGGAATGGATGATCAGCTCTGGGTAAGTTGCTTTCTTTTCTTTAAAATAATTGGGATTTGATAGAGATTTTTTACTCTGAATTGTCCTCAGCTTACATAAAACCCCTTACTTTGCATCCATCTTTTTCAAAGTCATGGCTTTGATCAGGCTCTTTCTGCACTGCAAAACACATCTCCATTTTGCCGTAAAATCTTTGCAGGCTGATGGTTAACCCATTTTTATTCTGAAGTGTCATTAGCAATATCTTTATTACAATAGTCAGTTGAAAATCATTCCATCTTCTGGCAGTTGGAGCATCTCTGGGAAGATGGAGGCTGAGGATGATTCCTGCCAGCTCTTGGGGGTGCCTCTCGTGCTTCACATTTCATGGAGCCTGTGCAGGCAGATGAAGAAGAGGGGTCAGTGAGGGGAGGTCAGGGAGATCTGTGGCTGACACTTTTCAGCCACTTGGGTGGAGTTTCCTGATGGTGCTGAAGGGCACCGAGCTGCTTTGCATCTCCATAAATCCTCAGCTGCCTCCTCCTGCTGCTCCCCTTGTCAGGGCCTTCTCAGTTATTAATTCAGCATTCCCAGGGCAGGGAGGATGGGGTTTAAATCCCCTCTGTCCCTGGGGAGAGACAGAGCATCAGAGCCCACTCCCTTTGGCAGCAGCTGGTGCTCAGGGGGCCGGGCAGGGCAGTGGCACTGTGGGTCAGGGCTCTGGTCATTGCTGTGAAATTAATTAAAGTTGTGTGTGTTCTGAGCTTGGCTGTGCTGGTTGGAGTCTCTGGAGCAGCAGCCTGCAGTGCCTGTGGCCATCAGAGCAGCAGTGTAGGTAGGACACTGCTTTCCTTAGGGTTCTGTTGGAGAGAAGGCTCTGTTGGAATTATCGTCATTACAACGACCTGGATGTTGTCCTGAGGTCGAAAAAGTCTTTATTTCCTCAGTCAATTCTACCTTACCCATGTGTGGTTTCCAAAGCTTTTCTGTGCCTAAGCAGCCTAATTTTTCAGGGGTAACAAATATCCATGGTTCATCTGGGAGACCATGGAGATGCTGAAGAGCAGCAGCTCTTCCCTCTAATTTCTGTACAACATAGGTTTTGTTTTAGCAATGCATTCAGTGACTTCAGCTGTTTGCCCCTGCATCCACATGCCAGAGCATCCAGTGGGAAGTGGAGGGATTCAGAGGATGGTCCTCCCAGGGGAAGACTGCAGTTGATAGACTTCAGTGCCAGCTTGTTCCCCAAGACTTTCTGATACACTGAATTATTGGGAAGACTTGGGGGCTTGGACTCCAGGGTGTCCAGGTGACAGCCTGGGTGTCCTGGTTATTTTTGGTGAGAACTCTTAGAAACCATGTTCTGTGCAGCTGGCCTGGGATTCAGAGAGGCAAAAGCTGTCAGGCTGAGAAATGCTCTTTCAACCCATGAAATTCCATTTGGCTTTGGCTGGCTTGTATTTTTTTTTTTTTTTTTTAAATGAAATATTTAAACAACCCACAGTGTTCCTCCTTGTGCTGCAGGAGTGCCTGGAGGGGAAAAAAAAACATACCAATTATGTGCCAAGTCCCCTAGTATTGAGAGGAACCCTCTCTGGTGCTGGCCTCTGCTCAGTGCCTTTACCCTGCTTGGGTTTGGGATTTGTGTGCTCTGACCAGGCAAGAGGGTTTGGTTTTGTCTCTTTCCTTCAGCTCCAGTACAGAGGGCTCTTGGCATACACAACTGTTAATAAAAGAACAGTCCAAAACTTCCAAAAAGAAAAGCTCACTAGAGAACTCCTTGGATTAGGAGGCATGGCTTGAAGAGTGGTGGTGTGGATCTGTGTCAGGGGAGGTTTGAGGTGGATATTAGCAAAGGGTTGTACACCCAGAGAGTGGTTGGGCACTGGAACAGGCTCCCCAGGGGAGTGGTCACAGCACCAAGCCTGACAGAATTCAGAAAGTGTTTGGACAAAGCTCTCAGGCACAGGGTGAAATTCTTGGGGTTTTTCTGATCAGGACCAGGAATTGGTTTCAGTGGCCCTTATGGGATCCCTTCCTACTCAGGATATTCTGTGATTCTTCCATGGATTCCCATGACACAGCAGGGGAGGCTGTATGTGCTGTGTCACCTTCACATGCCCCGAGTCAGGAGGACAAACCTGGGTTTTCTCTGGTGGGTCACCCAGTCATGGAAGGGTAGGTGTTCATCATCCAGCTGTGCTGCTTGTTCTTGCCCCTTGGGAAAGGCAGACTAGATAATCCGAATTCTCTAGCAGGCTGCTACCTCTCCTCTCAGTTTGGGGCCTTTCTCATGTGTTAGTGAAAAAAAAAAAATTCACTAAAAGCTTATTTTCTTACACTGGGGTGTGAGGAGGCTTTTTGTCCAGTGTTGGGACTGGTGGAGGTAATCCTGGGAAAGCTCCCCAGACCTAGAGGAGAGGTGTGCTGGTGCCGATGTGTTAAATAGCTGTTGTTTCAGGATCTGATTGAATTAGGACTTGTGTGAACTCTATCAGTCTTGCCTCACAGATAAAGGCTTGTTTATTTTTCATTGGCTCTTTGTTGAAATAAAACGGTTTCTGATAATGCCCAAGTAATTCTTTTTATCGACACTCGGGAGGCTGATACGGAAATAAAAAATAGGGAACTCTTTCAGTGGAGATTAAGATCTCCCAGAAACGTGGCTGGCTTCTGGTATGAAGTATTGTCAGTTCTGCTGCTCCATTCCACAGCAGCCACTTGCCCTGAAAGATGAGCTCAAGCTCACTAAAGCAGCCTTGTTTTCAGAAATTAGGGAGCTGTGTGGAGGGTGTTTTAGCAGATGCATCACAAATCTGCTATGTTAGGCAAAAAAAAAAGGAAGCAAAAGTCATAAGGACAACCTTTATGGAACATTTTAAAAGAAATTTAAACATATGAGGCTTGTCCTCATATATTGGATAATTGTTTCATTCTGGGGTGTTGTGGGTCATGGGGAGGGTTTGTGTCTCTAACTGAGGGGAGGGGATCCTGCTCTGGTGCAAGGGGACAGGGTGAGGGTTGGCTGCAAAAACTGGGGAAATTCCCGGGGGTATGAGGATGCAGATAATCAGTTAACTGCTGCTTCTCAGAGCTAAACTCATTAAATTCACCTTGTTCTTCTCAAATCTAAGCTATGGGATACCAGTCTGTGCATAACACAGAGAGTTTGTTATGAGATATTTTGGGATTTTTTTTTTTTTTAAATGATGGGAGATGAGGCTTCCATTAAGAAGTATGAGCTGGATGGGGGAGTTGACCCTGTCCTGAAGGACCCCTGCCCAGCCCACTGCTGGAAGCTGCAGGCACTGTGATCCCCATGCGCTGTGCCTGTGTGCAGGGTCACGCAGGTGCCACTCAGCTGGACTTCTGTCACCTGCCCTTGCTGTCCCCTGTGAGCTGAGGCCGTGGACAGAGCAGCCACATGTGCAGAGTGTGGGGGCTGAGCAAAGGCTGGCAGCAGCCCAGAGCCCACCCAGGGCAGGGCAGAGCCTCAGGGTCCCCAGGGCCAGCCCTGGCTTCAATGGATGGGCTGCCATGGCAACTCTGCCCACACTGCATCTGTCACCAGGGGGAACAAATTGCTCATGGGCAGGCTGCCAGATGCCCACGTGGTGGGGTGGCCTCTGGGGCCAGATAATCTGGGGCAGTGTGGGGGGAGTAAGGGCTGAGGGTGAATTGGGAACAGCCCCTCGGTCAGGGTGGCACTGCTGCAGCTGTGTGATGCTCAGAGCTGTGATTGTGTGGTTGTAATGTGTTTTTTCACTCTGTTGAGCTCTAGGGACCCAGTGAATTGCTTTAAGGTGATGTGAACAGAGTCACACCAGGGATCTGGGGAGCAAAAACAGGGGCAGCAAGGCTCTATTGAAAATGGAGCATGAGCTGTGAAAGCACTGGGTTACACCTGTGCAGCTCTGAGCAGGGTTGCTCTTAATCTTAATTGCAATATACCCTGAAAAAATATTTTTTGGGCAGTTGTTGATTCTTTGCATTACAGAAATTAGATCATGAAACATTTGAGAGGGGTCAGTTTTCGGTTGAGCTGTATCTCTTTACTCCCTTCAAGCTCTGCAGTCCTGGGGGAGTGTGAGGGGATCAGGGCTGCTCCTCTGGCCCTTGACCAAGAGCTCAGGGTTACCAGAGCAGCTTTCTGCTGCTGTCTGGCAGAGTAATCCAGCACTATTTAACACCCACTGCTCTTCAAAGCAATGTCAGTGCTGTAAACACTGCAGGACTGTGAGCCCAGTTCCTTTTGCTGCCCCCCCTAACCATCAGCCTGCTCAGGACCCGTGGCTTCAGCTGCCTGCTGCCTCCCAAGGGGCAGGGATTGCTTGGCTGGGCTTGACATCCAGGGAGATGCAGGCAAGTCATTTACTGAGGAGCTTGTGTGGGAGCAGTTGGATGCTGCTGTTGGAGAGGAGAGAGCAGAGCAGTGCTGTGCTCCTACCTGTGTGTGGGGCTGCAGGGTCAGCCTGCTCCCACCCCAGCACCAGCAGGAGCAATGAAAACCTGGCCTTAGCTTGCTGCTAAATGTTTCAGTTGCTGCTTAACACCAGTTTGATTAGTATTTCTGTTTCTGAAATGGGCATCAGCTTTTCTGCTGATCCACCAAGGGAAGGTTTCTGTGCTTTTAATGCTCCATCACTGCCTTCAGGTGCCATGGTGTGGGTCATGAGGGACTCTCTTGTACGGGAGCCAGGCTGTGGGGTGGGATGAGAAATTTGAGTGGCCTGGGCATATTGGGACCGTGTTGCACTCAGATTCTGTTTACACACACAGCAGAAGGATTGATTTCCAGCAGCATTTAGCCTGAGTGTGTTGTGTGCTTGTTTTCTGTAACTTAAAAGAAGTCAAATTGTTCCTAGACTGAGGCATAGGAGCATAGAAGGATTTGTCTTGTGTAGTAAAGAATAGTAAAGAATATAATTTGGGGGTTCCTCTGGGCAAACTAGAGCATTTCACTATAAGATGAACTGGGGTTGGTGTTTTGGAGATGCTCAGGTTTGAGCTCTCCAGGTAATATACAGCAGTGATTATAACAGAGGTTTTGCCATTCCCAAACCGAAGAAAGTAGTGGTTGGTTTGAAAACTGAAAAGGCTCTTTAAACAAAAAATTCATGAGACAGCAGGACACGGAGATTTACAGCTGCAGCTTCTGAATTTGCCTTGCTTATGAAGTTTGCTGTCACTCTGGTATGAAGAGCTAAGTAAATGCTAAATGAACTGTATTTAAAAATACTTCCTCAATAAATGTCCTTGCAAATTAAATTTCAGGAGATAATATTACCTTTAGCCCATCTTGATGATAATTTTAATTATGGTTAATAAAAATTCAATATGCATTTCCAGTTTATTGTCTTACTCCATCATGACTTCATCCCTTAAGAAAATTGGTAATGATGCAAGTGTGTGAGGGCAAAGCACTCACCCAGAGGTATGAGACTGGTGAGAAAGTATTTTAGTACCCAAATGCCCTTTGAAGCCTTTTCTGAGTTATTAAGCTCTGCCCTAAAATCAGCAAGAACTTCTGCTCATTTTAATTTTTCTCCTGGAAGTCTGTTAGTTTCCAGCCTGAACATACTCATAGTGTTCATAAATTGATATTATGGCAGTACCTGTATTGTTCTCCCTCTCTTACCTGTCCTTGCTGTTGACAGTATACACAGAGAGATCATAACCATCCGTTAATGGATGCACTCTGTACTTTCAATGGGATTTTTTCCATTTTCTTTTAAGTATTTTGTTTGCCATGCACAGCATAGCAAGCCTTTCCTCTTCCTCTTCCTCTTGTTCCAAACCCTGGTGAGATCCTGTGGAAGAGGTTCCATGGAGGAAGACTGGAGAGGGCAGCATTTTGGATTGCAAGATGTTTGTGGCTGGCTCAGCTATCCAGGATTTTCCTTTCCAAATTTGTTGCTGTGGTATCACAAATGTTAATTTAATTAGACACACATGCAGACACTGATATATTCCCCACATGTCAATGGTCCAAAGGGAAGAAAGAGGAAAAGCAACTTTGAAACCAGTTGTTCCATTATTCCCCATTCACTGAGCAGTGAGTAACCAGGAGTTAGGCCATGTCAGTGACCCAGCTGATGGCTTGGCTGCTGCTGCAGTGAAATAGCTCTAGGTGTGTTCCTTGCCTTTGCATGGGGCAGATTTTGGCCAGCGACCCATCCCTTTCTGCCATTTCTTCCATTTCTTGAAGCCACTTTCATGACTTAAAAGGGATATTCCAAGGCTTTTTCAGCACCACTTCAGGAAGAAAAGAGAAACTTAACATCAAAACTAGAGATAACATCATGGTCAAAGCCAAGGAAAGTAAAGTCTGCTCAAGTATTTTATCTAGCCTGAAGGTTTATGGCAGTCCTGTGTCTGGATTTTATGATCATTATAATTTATGATAGTCTTAAATCACTGCATTTGTGCAATTTGGTCAGGAGTAACCCTTCTGCTGTTTTAATTCTCTTCTTGGCCTGTGCTTTTAATAGTGATGTCACTTGCTTGGAGAACGTTAAATGCCATGTAAGCCTCATGTGATAAGGAACTCGAAACATGCACATCGAAGAATCTGGCAAGGAACCACTGGCAAGGGAATATCTTCAAGTAGGAAGCAGATCTGACTGGAAAACATGGTTTCACCTCTTAGAGGAAGCACTTGCACAGGCCTTGGAGGAGGCTCGTTGCACGCATGGGCTGTGCTGGCTTTCTGGAGCACGCTGGGATCTGTGAAATCCCTGGGAGGCAGACTCACATCCCGTGCTATTTTTGTTATGTTTATTTCACAGTTGTTCAATGTCAAGATTAAGTTTGGGCTGGGTTAGATCATTATCCTTCTATATTTGATATTCTGAAACTTTGGAAGTGGTACAAGTGGCAGTGGCCAGTCATGTTAGAACCAGCCTGAGCAGTAGGACTGCAGATCCCTCCTGGGAAGCCTGACACTGCTTGGCAACCTTCCCCTCAAAGAAGGTTTCCTGCTCAAAAACATGATCAGAACCAAAGTTTGTCTGATTAAATAAAAAATAAAAAATGAAAAGTACACCTGGTTCCTAAATCGTAGGAAGCTTTGGAATATCTGCCTCTGTGCCTTTGTATTTTCAAATTTGAAGAACTTGCATGCAAGAGGCAGAGTTTTGTTTTATTGCTGTTGATACTAAACATTGATCAGAAGTATAATGTAGTGCATGTAGAGGTAGGGTTTGAGATTCTGATCTCTTCCACTGATTTTCAGCACTGGATTGATTACTGTTTCTTGCTCACAATCCTCTGGAGGGCCACAAGCCTTTCAAGCCTTCCAGCCTTTTATTGTTTTATTTTATAGCAAACCCCAAATGGATTACAAGCTGATAGGTTCAGGAAGATGTTCCAATGGCTCTGTGTAGCACTGTGGGGTCTCCACAGAAGCAGTGCCAGCGTTGGGATGCTGCTGCTGGTGTCACTGCACAACATTTATGTCATTAATAGATTCCTGTTCCCTTTGGCAGCTGGTGATGGAGTTCTGCGGCGCGGGCTCCGTCACTGACCTCATCAAGAACACCAAGGGGAACACCTTGAAGGAGGAGTGGATTGCCTACATCTGCAGAGAGATTCTGCGGGTACGTGTGCAGGGGGAGCTGGGTGTTGTTGGCAGTTGGGTGCTCTGGGGACACGGGGAGCCTTTGGCTCTGCAGATTTCGTGGATGCTGCTCCGCCATGGGCTGGAGCCTCTGCGGTGCCGGCAGGCGTGAATGATTCATGTGCCTGTATGATGCATAATAAATAAGCCCTGCTTAATGCCCTTTAGCTCTCTTAGCTGCCTGAATTTTAACCCTCTTTTTCCTTCAACAAAAATATAATCTCCTGTTAGTATTAAAAGGGCAAAGATTTGTTTGCGTTAGAATTACGTTCTTAGTTAACAGAAAGGTGAGGACTAATAAAGTCTGTGGAGAGAGGAATCTTAATTATTAAAAAACATCCTGTGTTTTATTAAATTCACATGTCTGATTTTAATGAGGATGCTGCAGCTTTTATATCCATAATATAAGTGTTGGACTGAAATGTCTTAAAATAGGTCATGCCAGGGTTTCATGTACTGGGAGATGGCAGATTCAGCAAAGGGTTTCCTGCATTTTGCATTGCTGAGGTCACAGGATGGGGTTGTAATGGTTGCCCTACATTAAAATCTATTGCTCTGTGAACCGAAGATTTGTTCAAGAGAAAACAGGAATATTTGACATGTTAAAAAATGGCTCTGTAAAAGAGCCTTACAAGTGATAGGATGAGAGGAAAGGGCCTCAGGTTGCACTAGGAGAGATTTAGGAAAAATTTCTTGATCAGAGGGGTTGTTAAGCACTGGAACAGGCTGTCTAGGGAAGGATGGATCCCCATCCCTGGGGGGATTTAAAAGAGATGTGGCTGTGCCACTCAAGGACATGGTTTTGTGATGGCCAGTTGTCAGGCTTATAGTTGGACTCAGTAGTCTTAAAGGTCTTTTCCAACCTAAACAATTACTTGATTCTGTGAAAGAAAATGAGGCCAGATGATCTCTTCAAATGGACAAACCTGACACCAAGGCTGCCACGGGTGTCCAGAGGTGACACAGCATTTCAGCATGGTGTGCAGAAGATGCTGGCACTGTCACTAACTCATCAGCTTTTGTATGGACACTGCTTTCAGTGCCAGGAGGCCACAGTTACATGGGCTTATTTTAAGTGTATGAGCTCCATGAGCTTGCTCCTAAAAATAGTCCCTGGCAGTGAGTCACAACCCAGCCTCTGACTCATGTCCTGGGGCCACCATCAGGTGTCACCTATTGCATTTTGGGGTGGGTGACCTCTGTGGGGTTTGGGGTGAGGAAAGGCTCCCAGCTTCACACTGCAGAACGTGGCTCATGCTTGGTTCAGACAGTGATGGACAGTTGGAATTCTAACATGAGGCTCAATCCCACGTTATTAAAGGATTTATTGAAATCCTGTGGAATTTTAGCTTTGCCTCCAGTGCTCAAAGGTGCCTGTAACAAGTGTAATATGGCTAAAAAAAGGACTCCTATACAGATATAATCTGTTCCACAGTTTTCCCAAGGTAACGAGCGTAAAATGACTAATAACTACCAAAAGCGATAGCAGAAATCCTTTTCTTCCTCAAATATGAATGTTTAATGTGAAGTGCAAACCTAATGCAAAATTAGTTTTTGAAGTAATCCATATTTTTCCTAAGCTGGCAATCTGGGTGGATGTTACTTTGAAACTGAAATAATAAATGAATGAAATAAAATGTAGGTTGCAAAAAGAAATTAATGAGCTAATAAACCAGCACAACAGCAAAGCTAGTTTACCTTTAGCCTTTGAGACAGGCTTTTTACTTGAGTTATATCTCTATTAGGGATATGTGAAAGTTATAAAATTTGTATTTGCATGGTAGCTTTTTTAATACAAGCTTCTCAGTGTTCTGAAATCTAGTTTATTGGACCGATAAAACAAGAGAATTGTTTTCATCAGTTTCTGAATGATGGAAATGGAGAAAGGAGACAAACCCATTCTATTATTTTTGCCATAGAAATGGTTCCCTGAGGCAAGGGAGCACATGGCGGAAATCATGTCTGGAACGACAGAAGAATTTGGGTTAATACAGGTTCCTGCTGGAATGTGAAAGATTGGGTTTAAAAACCCACAGAGTGGACAGGCTCCATGCCAGGCATGTCCTCCCAGCATGGGACACGGGACAGTGTTTGCAGCATGTGATAAACAAAAGCATTCTCGGGTACTTAACTCCAACTGTGAACCTTTCATTTCTGGAGCATAATTGGATGAGGAGGAATGTCAGAAAATAACATGCTTTGAACTTGGGTTCCTCTAACCTTTCTCTGAATTCTCCAGGGCTTGAGTCATCTACACCAGCACAAAGTAATTCATCGAGACATCAAGGGACAGAATGTATTGCTGACGGAAAATGCAGAAGTGAAACTAGGTAAGAGTGGGTTAGAGCTCATTGAAGCTGCAGGTGGGCTGGCTGGGGAGGAGCAGCAAAACTGGCTTGTACATGACCTGAAGAAAGAGGATGGGTACCAAGAGCTCCTCTGTGGGTTTTGTTATGTCGGCTTTGATACATGACTTTGGGTGTTGACCAAATGCTGTGTCTCAGATTGCCAGGGGTTGATGTCCAGGTTTTGCTTGCAGAGGTGCACTTGCAGTGGTGTTTCTGCTCAGACAGCTCTGCCACAGCTCTGGTACAGGTTAAGCAACCAACACCAATTTTTCATGCTCTCAGGGGCTGTTTTCCCACAGCTGCATAGCAGTGTCCTGGAGGATAATCCATTTTCAGTTTAGCATGACATAATCCAGACTCCTTTTCCAAGCTAACCTGATGGAAGAGGTTTAATTTGCAAGAACTGCTCTGAATTTTGTGCACTCTCTTGGTCATTCTGGAGAGGAGCAGGCATTGGTGTGGAGATCATGTGAAAGGCAGCAGATCAGTGCAGATGATGTGCTCACATCTTCACTTGTCCAGTATTGATGTTATTAAGGCTGACTTTGCACAAATAATTTATGCTGGTGATGGAAGAGCTCTTACATTGGTCATGTGTGGTGCAAGCCTCCCTCTATAGCAGAATAAAACCCTGGCTTAACAGATGGCACCACCAGCTCATTGGGCTTTATGCTGGTGAAGATTCCTCTCCAAGGGGAAATTCTCCAGGGCAAATCTCCATCCATTGTGTTGTGCAAAGTGTAGTTAGTGGACCACAGAATATTCTCTCATTGATTTGATTTCATCATTTTTTGCTTCATTTTGCAGCTCTCTGCTTGACATTTCCCATGGGCCTTTGTCCTTGGCCCATAGTTCCTTAAGTCTTTTGCATTCCTGCCATTTGCAGCGGGAATTTAGGTAGAAAAATGAGGCTTCCACCAGTATTTGGCAGGCTTTAATTCAAATGAGCAAACATAGAACAAAGGCTGCTGCTTTTTCATGTTGCTAACCCTGTTTCTCATTAGTATGAGGAGCTGTGATTTCTTTTCATTGCCTCCTGGCAAGGAGGAAAAGGCACAGGGTTTCGTACAAAACCTGGACATCAGATGATGAGGTTTGTCCTTGACTGACCTCTGATGATGCCAGCAGAGACCAAACAGGAATGTCTTCAGCCACGTCTTCCTTTCCTGCCTGTGCAGAGTTGTTCTGAGTGCACACAAGGTTTTGCATTGTTGAGTGTTGCTCAGGTTTGTCTCTGCCCTGTTGTCTCCCTGCTGCAGTGGATTTTGGTGTCAGTGCCCAGCTGGACAGGACGGTGGGCAGGAGGAACACCTTCATTGGAACGCCTTACTGGATGGCCCCCGAGGTCATCGCCTGCGATGAAAATCCCGATGCCACTTACGACTTCAAGGTACCTGAACAAGCACCTTCCTGCTCAGGAATTCAGTACATCCTTGCAGCACTGAAAAACACAGTGGCAGGCAGCACAGGCTTCTCCTGCTTTCTGGCTCTGGGATTTTGGGATGCCAGTTCACGTCCAACCTGAATCTTTGTTGTGCTGTTCACGTATCCAAATTTACTGCGAGGAGTCTTTCCCCTTGTGGAGAAAAGTGTCAAACTCAGGCTTCTTACCTGCTACCCTGCTTTTTGGTGCTGTGTATTTAAATACTCTAGTCAAACAAGCTGTATTTGCTCTATTTACTCTGGAGAGGAGTCAGGTCGGGTTTAGAAAGGGTAAAATCACATCCTCTGGCCTGCAGGCTGATATTCGCAGGGAGATGTGAAAGCTGCCACACAATCAGACGTTTGGGGGGCTGACCTACTTTTCACATGTCTCTGCAGCCTGTTTGAAGTTTATTTTTGGATCGGTGGTAGCACAACGACGCTGCTGAGTTATAATGTGGCACAGAGCCCTGTGCCATGCAGCAGATCCACAAAGGAAGGTTAGGAGTCCCACCTGCCCATTCAAACTGCAGTGAGCTCTGATGTTCAAAGCAGAGAGAGCTTAATGTAGTTTATACTGTTTCTGCTTTACTACAACTTTCTGGACAGATATCTGTAGAAATATCCCTTGGTTTTTTGAAGTGTCCAGAACTTGAATTTCTTGCTCCAGCCTTCTAAGGTCCAGTGAGTGTGTCCAGAGAGGAGGGCAGGGCATTGACACCTGAGCTCTGGGGGGGAAGCTCAGGCATATGTGAAGCTTGCTGTACTTCTGTTCATATGCATGCTGAGAGGTCACTTTGCAAGGTGATGTTTAAAAAGGACTTTGAGACCCTCTGGTGAGCTGCTTTCTAAAAGTAGAACACTCCAATGTAGCAGAGCCACAGCCCACCATTGTGATACAATTTCGGCTGCAATTACTGATTGTTCAGAGAAATTTTTGAGAAATGGGTGATTTTAAAGAAGCCAAATGATGCTTTGCTATTGCAGCCATTTAAGTGCATCAGTCAACTTTTGAACTGATGGTTTTCCGGAGAGCGGCTCTCCAGTCTGAGTTCAGGCTCTGGGTTACGGAAATTGTTAATGATGGGGACATGTAGAAATAGTTTAATCTCCAATTACTTATTCCTCTTTGATTAACCAATTACAACAAGCATTTCCTCAGCTCTGCTGAGGACAGTGCTTCATGACAGGGCTGCACCCTGCACTGGCTGCTCTCAACACTTCTCCACCAACAGCTGCCTGTCATTAATCACAGCTTTTTGTTATTTTTTTTTTTTAAATGACTGATCTCTTCATAGACTACTTTCTACCCTCTGAAATCCCCGAGGATTTTCCTCTTGCCAGAATAACTGGGGCACTTAATATGCTGTGGACTGATGCACAAGCTTCAGGACCAGAATCCCTCTATTGTCCCTGGGGATCAGATGCTCTCTGAAGTTGGCTCTGGCTATTTTCCCGTGGTTGGGGGTGTGGAACAGGAGGCTGATTGCTGCTGACATTCTCCATGCAGGGTGCTTTCAGAGCTCCTGGTGATGTGGGTGCCACTGGACATTAGTCCATCGCCCAGATCACGTCCTTGCACCTGATGCTCTTGCTTTGAAGTAGGGTGGGGAGATGTAAATGATAATTATTTCTTTTAAAAGGGATGCAAATCGGATGCTCTCAGGTTTGGCTGACTGGTTTTTAAAATACTGAATACAAAAAATGAGATTTATAGGGTGAGAAAAGGAATCCTCACAGGCTTAATCTGTTGGACAAAAAGCCTCTGATCTCACTGTTTTCTTAGCCAGAAAGAGATGCCTGTGTAATCTATGGAAGGAGGCAGTAAATACCTCCTCACATAAATAAACCACTTTAAAAAAGAACAAATAGAAACCCCCCACTGTTGAGGTTGTTGTTTTTTTCCCCAGTCAGTCTTCCTTTTTTCTTTAGAGATATCTTGTCAATAAGCTTAGAATCAAAAGGAGGGGGAGAAGGGAGCCTGCTTCTCTTCCCAAGTCAAGGCAATGCAAATACATTAGCACAGCATCCCTTTGCTGGATGGACTGAAAGGCTTTTCAGTCTTAAAAATAAAAACCACTCAAAAAAATTCCTGAATTCCAGATCATTATAAAATGCGTGCTTCCCGCTGAGTTTTCTGCTTTCTCTGGGAGACTTAGGGAGGTGATAATCCTTTTGTGTATTCCTCCAGCTTTAAGATCACTTGGCATCCTGCATATAATACTGGGCACCTCAATATGGAAAGACACATTAGAAATTTGGAAGGAGTTCAGTGGCAACCCAGAAGGAAGGGGTCATGTGTGCTGAATCATGTGGAAAGGCTGTGATAATTAAGTATGCAGCAGAAATCCCAGCTGACCAGAAACAAAGAATGGATGAGACTGTGCTGTGAAAGGGCTGAAAATAAGATTTGAGAGAGAATTTTTAAGCAGGTACAAAGATGTGTAGCAAGGACAGCATTTGTTGAGGGAGAGCTTGAGCTAAAAATGAGGAAAAGTGTCTTGAAATTGGAAATCCAAGTTACCTTTCCTGGAGGGTGTACGTGAAAAGGTGCTTGTGGTTCCTGGAGGTTCACCTTAGCTCTGGCTGGGCTTTTGGGACTTTGTACTGGGAAAAACAACCTTTCTGGGATTTACTCACTGAATGGTAGGTTTAGAGGCTTGAGGCAGATTAGAAAGAGCAGCTCTTGAACTGGAGAGGAGAAAAGTGAAGTGGGACTGCAGGGACATGGCAGAAAGCAGGGCAAGGGAGAGCTGGATGTAAAAGAGGAAGGGTGGAAGGCAGAGTCCATCCCTTCCAGCCTTGGGTGAAAGCACCAGCATTGGTCTGTGTGTTCCTGCTGGCAGGGGAGGAGCTGGAAGGAGGAGTGTTACAGGTATGAAATCAGTTTCCCAAATAGGTGCATTGTCTCTGCTCTGATCCTTCAGACTCAGGGATGAGCAAGGCTTGGGAATAGGGTAAATAAATGTGTGCATTTCTCCTTCCACTGGCAATGTCCCTCTGCTTTCTTCACAGAGTGACTTGTGGTCCCTGGGGATAACAGCCATCGAGATGGCCGAAGGTGCTCCCCGTGAGTAGTCATGGCTCTGTTCATTATCCCTGGGTTCTAACGTGCTGGGGTTTGCTAAGCACCAGCCAGAAACACCACTCTGAGGTTTCCCCTGGGCTTGCTGAGGTGCAGCTCACAGCACCTACAGGGACAAAGCTGCCAGGGCCCAGGGGCAGGGTGGGGAGTGGGCAAAGGCAGACCTGTGTGACACCTGATGCATCTTTGAGCACCCTGGGACACGGTTTCCTCAGATAAAACACAGGTGAAGATGGGATGGAGGATTGGAAAGCAGGTAAAACACCTCAGAGCTGGTGTGATGCTGGTAGTGGGTTCACCTGGGTGCACCTGCACAGGTCACACTGCCATGGTTTTCAGCATTATCCTGGGACTGTCCTTGCTGGAAAATGTAGAGAAAGCAGAACATCATGCCATGTGCTCTGGCCCATTGCTGAGGACATGGAGCTGCAGGAGCAGAGATGTCCCCAGCCAGCCCCTGGGGTGACCCTGGTGGTGCTGGGGACACTGACAGCCCTTGGATGGGGACATCAGCCCTCACCTGAGTCCCAGGGCTGGGAGGTGTCTCTGGGGGGGTTGTTGCTACAGTCATCCTGCCATGAGGGTCTGGCAGCCTCAGAGGAAACTCAGATCTCCCAGTTGGATGTCTATGCTGTATTTAATGCCTGTTCTTACAAATTGCAGCTCTGTGTGACATGCATCCCATGAGAGCCCTCTTCCTCATCCCCCGCAACCCGGCCCCGAGGTTGAAATCAAAGAAGTGGTGAGTTTCTTTTCTCAGTCTTTAGGGACTGTAAAAATGATTCTGGAGCAACCTTTTTCTGCAGCTGAGCACACTGGGGACACGATGTTGATATTTGTGTAGTTTTGGGCGTTGGCAATGGTCTCCAGCATCACTCTGAGTGCAGGTTTGGGTTTTGGTGTCTCCTATGGAGAGGAAATTTGTTCTGAAGAATCTGTTGTGGGATGGAGGCCTTCCTTGGTCTGCAGAGAGAGCAGCACACTCACCCTGCCATTTCACAGTGCAGAGTTGGCTTTTCCAGGGCAGTTATGAAGTCTGATGACACTTTGCTTGGCTCCAGTTTTGTTCCAGTCAGGTTCCGTTCTCAAGTGGAAACATGTATCCAGGCCAAAAAAAAAAAGAGGATGGTTTATCTTGAAGGCCCAGGAATGCAGATATTTGTACTTAGTTTGGGCTTTATTTTGAAATTTTGCAGGAAAAGATACATCACTGTTTTGGGGGGGAAAAAAAAAGGAAAGAACGTGAGGCATGCCAGTAAAAACCCACAGGAAAAATATTCCCAAAGCCCAGCCACATGTTGTTTTGTTACTGTATGTTCTGTATTGATGGAAGTGGAGTCCTTAAAAACACTTGTCTTTGGTTTGTGCTGTTTTCCTGCCCCAGGTTCAGCAGTTGTTTAGTCAGGAAAGATCTGCCACATGTTAGAGACAGCACTGCCCCTTGTTCTGAGATGGGCTGAGCTCACCGAGGGAAGCTTTGCCTTAATCCTTTAAATTTTGCTTACTATCTTATTGATTACACATCAGGAAAAAGAAGAAGAGCCCATGGTATATACTGATGACATTTGGGGCAACAGCAGCTGCTATTTTATTGCTGACAGAGGAGCGAGAGGGGCTTGGAGTCCTCTGCTTTGGATGCATGGTGTTGGGCTTTTAATACCAACCTAAAAACTCACCCAGGCTTTGGCAGGAGGCACCTCAGTTTTGTCAGCCTGATCATCAGCTGCTCCAGTACCAACCAGGAGGAGAGGGACCATTCCTAGCTGGCTCTGCAGAGGGTGTCAGATATTCTTGCTCTCTTTGCATGACCTTTTGAGGATACCATTAGTCAGCTGAGAAAATAGTGTAGGTGCTTGTTTTCTGCCAGATCACCAGTCTGCTCCTTTGTTATCCTCACTCCTACAGCACAAAAATGATTGTGAGACTTGAGAATTTATTTTTCATACAGAAGTGCTGTTTATTCAGCAAAGACTCCCTCAGCCTCCAGGCAGAAGGGAGCTGATGAAAGCAGATTTTGAGCAGGATGTTTTCCCTGTGTCCTTAAGGTAAAAATGGAGCTGGGATGGAATTTGTATTTTAGTCCCTGCCCTGCAATCACAGGATGTGCTTAGTGCAAGGTGGGATGTTCTGAGTGCCACCTTCCCACACACATCTGGCAGCTGTCCCAGGCTTGCACATCCTGTGGGGTCTGCCTGGGGACATTTGGTCTGCCCAGATTTGTGCTCTGCCTGTGCCAGGGGTGGCATCCTGGGTGCTGCTTGGTGGAAGGATCTCCTGGGAAGCCATAGTGTAATAAAAGTCCAGCTTCAGGAGGCAGCTTGGTGCTCACCTGGCCTCTGCTACCCTTCTATGAGCAAGCAGGCACCCCTGGTGTCCATCAGAGTTGGGACATGTATACCTCAGGTAGCTCAGATCTCTGTTCATCTTCAGTGGAATGCTCCAAAGGATCCAGATGAATCTTCACCAGCTCCTTAAAAGCAAGTTTTTACAGCATTTTCAATGTGACACTGGGCAGATTTCCTGTCCTTGGCTCATTTCTCAGCTGGAGGTTTTTTGGGCTTTGCTAGGATGAGTCCTGGAATTCTGCAGTACATCCCAGGAAGAGTGGAGATGTTTCACCAGGCTTTTTTCAGGGTGGCTCCCTGGCAGTCAGTGGGCTGGTTTCCACAGCCACTGGTCACAAGAGCAAAACAAAATGGAAAAAGGTTCAACTTGAGTTTGTCCTTGCTTTTGTGCACAGCAACACATAAATAAAAGTACACTACATAGGCAGACCATCTTTTTCCTTACATGTAAAAGTAATGAAGGGACTCCATCCCTTTTGAGGGTAAGTCAGGAAAGCCAAGAGAGAACACTGTAGTGGGAGCCTGGCCTCAATTAAAAATTGCAGAGAGGAAAATAATTTTGTTGCTTCCTAAATCCTCAAAGTAGCTTTTAAAACATTGCTGTGTTCCTATGAAATTAAAGTCTTTGGTGTGTCGTTTTCTTTCCCAATTAAAGCCAGCCAGCAATGAAGCTTTATTTTCCTCTTCCCCTGTTTGCAGCAAAATGAACTCAAACTTTAGTGATTTTGTTCCCATAAACCTTCTCTAGCCCTGCATTGTAAAAGACATGAAACCTCTTTGTTAATGAGGTGATATTTGCACTGTGATACCACTTTTTATCCAAGCAGCTGCAAAGGCTTTGCAAACATTGATTTAAGCTTTACAAACCCCAGGAGCTGGAGGAATGTGTGTTTCAGGAAGGTGGGCTGACCTGGGCCTGAGGAGGGGATGAAATGTGTGGTGGGGTCCTCCTGGAACAGAGCCAGGAGAAAACTATAGACTTCACCTCCAGTGAGGACTGAATTGTGCCACTGGACAGGCTGGCTTATTTGAGAGAGGAAGATTTTGGGAAATGCAGAGCCTGAGCTGGAAAATGGACAGGAAATCCCTGTCCATAGCTGCTCAGGCAGCAAAGGTGTCCTAGGGCATCACAGGGCACTGGGACCCCCATCCCATCACTTCCAGGAGGATAACTTTTCACCTACTTCACCTGCACTGTATTTGCACATGCTCTGGAGCACACATCCAGGACTGGAGTCTCTCCAGCTTCACACCAGCAAGGGTGAATCATATTTTAGAAGTTTTTTTTTTTTTTGAGCATCACACTGACTGTCCCTTCTGGGTACACTGAAACACTGCATTTCTCAAGGCAAGGTGGGGAAGGCAGATTTGCTCATTAGCAAAGCTGGAGGGAAGATTTAATTGGATCCAGTAGCATATTTTATTTTTGCATCTCAATTTGTATGGATTAGCACTTAAAAGATAAATCACTTCTAGTCTGACAGCTCAAAAGTAAAATCCCTGAAAGCTTATTGTTTTACTTCTAATGCAGTTCTGTAATATCTGTTGGCTTCTGACATTAATTTATATTCATTTTCTTATTTGCTAAAGCAACACAGACTACAGTAGCCTGTCAACATCTTCCTTTCTTGTAAATCCCTGTTCTCTTGAGTTTATAATGTGTTGAAATTAGTTCCAGGAAAACTTTGGATATGCAGCACTTGAGACTAAGACAAATTTGTTTATTAAAGATTTGGCTGAAACTGTTTTAGCTGAGGCTGAATGTAACTTCATGGGCAGGGAGGCTGTGAGGAGGGCAGGGCTCTGTTCCCATTTCCATCAAAAGAACATGTCCCAGTCTCCTGGATCAGGGGGTCTGGGGCTTGGTGGCCCCCTGGACCTGGTGGGTTGTGATGCTGAGAGAGTAGGGAAGGGCTGCAGGCAGCATCATCACCCAGAGGCTGCCTGAGCTCTACCAAGCCCTGCAATGTTGGGACTCCAATCTAAAAAAAAAAAAAATAAAAATAAAAAATTAACTTAGCTTGTCCCACTCGTCATCACAAAGATTCATGTCTTGAAACGTTGCCAGGGGGCTGTAAAATACGAGAAACCATCCACTCAGGCATTGTGTTTGTATCTGTGTGTATTGTATCTCATTTCTACCTGCAGTTTCACAGGTTGAGAGGAAAAGAAGCAGGAACACTCCCTTGCTTTTTCTTGGTTGTTGTTGGTGGCATCTTGCCTTGTTTTTTCTTTGGCCATACTGATGGTTCCCAGCTTTCTGAGATAATGAGCAAGAACCGAGAAAAATCTTCTCAAATACCAACAAGTCTTTTTCACTTTCTCACATGAGAATTGATATATTTACCTGTTATTTTTGTACCTTCCTTCCCTATTCTTGACCAGGTCTAAAAAGTTTCAGTCCTTCATTGAGAGCTGCCTAGTGAAGAACCACAGCCAGAGACCAACCACGGAGCAGCTGATGAAGCACCCGTTCATCCGAGACCAGCCCAACGAAAGGCAGGTCCGCATCCAGCTCAAGGACCACATCGACAGGACTAAGAAGAAGCGAGGAGAGAAAGGTCAGTGGAGAAGAGAGGAGGGTTAGTGGAGAGGAAGCAGCACTCTGAGCAATCCTTGGCCTCTGTCATGTGCTCAGGTATCTCTGTCTGGGACACCCATGACCTCTGCCACGTGCTTGGGGATCCCTAGTGCAGACCAAGGCACATCCAGATGAAACTTATGGGTAAAAGAGGGAACACAGAGAGGACTGGGTTGCCCATGGTCTCAGTACCAGCTCCCCTCGCTCACATGGCTGAGTTTGTTTGCAATCTTGTTAAATTCAATAGGTGTGATCCTTTGGGTGGTTTTGGGGACAGATTGTTTTGTTTGGTTTGATTCCTCCCAGTCATTGAAATGAAAATAAATACCTGTAACTGAGCAATGGGTGTTCATGCAAAGCAGACAGGTGACTGTCATTAGAGTTAATCAGTGTTTTTAAATTAATTTTTTTTTCCTAATGAAAAATGCTGCCTTTTTTTAGTCCAGGTGGTAATTTCCACATGGAACATCTAAGCTTTGATTCATTAAAGCGTGTGTATAAAATTTACGTTTGCATAGATCCGTGCTGGCATGTGGGAGGGTGAAGCTGCTAAGCTGAATTTTCCCCAGCTCACGTATTTCATGCCAAGTGTGTTGATCTACGTGACATCCCTGCAGCACCAGCGATGAGCAGAGCTGTGCAAACGAACATCCAGATAAGACCCTTGCCCCAAAGCAATTCCGCTGACTAGGAATAACCTATTAAACTGAATGTTTCCAGTGAACTCTCCAGGCCCTATCAAAGTCCTCTGCAGGAAAGATCAGATAGCAGAAGAAACTTGTTAAAGTATTCAGCTGCTTGTGAACTGAATTTTAATTTGAAAGCTCATTTGTAGAATCCAGCAAATTAATACATTGCTATTTCTCTTCTTATTGGTAGCGGAATTAATTTTTCATGCGTACCTTCCAGCCCCTTGTAATAGATTTCACTACAATCAAAACAATAAAATGGGATCCCAGTGAAGTATTAAATGTGTTTAGTCTGGCAAATGAAGGTTGGACCCTAGAGATGGAGAGTAATTGGATAAATGCAAGCCTTTCTTTGACTATAATTCCCTTCATCCGATAAAGATGATATCCCAACAGAAATTGCAGTATGTAACACAACATTGCAGTGAGCTTTTATGTAGATATCTTCATTGCCTGGAAATTACATGGATTTGCCTAGGAAGAGCATATGTTTAGGGAAAGAGGAGCTGGTGCCTTCAGAGCCTTGGTTAAATCCCATTTTCCTGTGGCTGTGGCTCCAGTAGCTGGTGGTGCAACTTTTGTTGCAGAACCATACTGAAGAAGGGGATCACTCGCTGTCATATGGGGGTAAATTCTTATTTCAAGGACACCCCTATGTTTACATCAAGGGGCTGTTGTTGTCAGGGCTGTTGCCCACTGTGCTGGTGCTTCCCTGGCCTTGTGGCCCCCATAAAACCACAAAATGCAGAGCAGTAATGCTGCTTATTCCTGGTCATGCGAGGTAAAGAGAATTGGCTGTTCTGCCTTCAGAGCTCTGGGGTTTTCAGCCACTGGAAAAACAAATGAACCCAGAAAAGGGCACTGATGAGCAATTCTGTTCCTAGATGAAACAGAGTATGAGTACAGTGGAAGTGAGGAGGAGGAGGAGGAAAATGACTCTGGAGAGCCGAGGTAAGAATCAGCATTTCAGTTGTGCCCTTACATCCCTTTAGCTCTGTATAAAATCAGCTTGGATTATGGGCTCATATGAACTGGAAATGGAAAAAGGACAGTCTGAGCACTGAGTCCTGTTCCCTGGCAGAGCAGAGAAGTTCTTGCTGCCGGCTGGTGCGTGGGTATAAACTGATGCTCTGGATCACCTTAACCAAAAGCTGGGGAAGAAAACCCCATTGCCTGTCGGATCTGCAGCACACCATGGTGCTGTCATGGGAATGTGGATATTGAGATGTGGAAAAACGTGAGGTGAAATTAAAAACCTCTTTAAAATGTGATTCCTTACATCCAAGTGTAACTCCCTGTTTCCATGTAATTTTTCACCATGAAATCTCCCAGGTGCTGCTGCAAGCACCATGGGGCTGGAACTTTCTTGGGTGACATTTTTCAGAACCGTTGTAATTATTATCAGGTTATTCCATTATTTCACTGAGATAATGTAGTATTTTAATAGCTGGCAATGATTCATGCTAAATGTGCTTTGTGCACAGCTAAATATAGTGTGTGCCAGCCACTGCAGCACAAGAGACTTTGGTTAGAAACTTAATGTAAAGGAAACCTTTCCATTTACAGTGAGTAAATGACCGGTGAGCCGTGAGCTCTGTCACTTGCAAGCCCCCATCCCTCCATCTGCTGCTACCTTGCCCAAACTCTGTCAGATGCTGTTGGGACGGAGGGGAGAGGGAAAATCACACAGGGGGCTCAAGGCTGTAGGGAGGGGATCTCTGATGGCTCTGGCGTGCGCAGCTCCATCCTGAACCTGCCCGGGGAGTCGACGCTGCGGCGGGATTTCCTGCGGCTGCAGCTGGCCAACAAGGAGCGCTCGGAGGCGCTGCGGCGGCAGCAGCTGGAGCAGCAGCAGCGCGAGAACGAGGAGCACAAGCGGCAGTTGCTGGCCGAGCGGCAGAAGCGCATCGAGGAGCAGAAGGAGCAGAGGAGGAGGCTGGAGGAGGTAACTGCCCAGGCTGAGCTGGTTTTGGGTGGAGCAGCAGAGTTTCTGGTGGCAGGTCCCAAGGTCTCAGCCTGGTTTAAGGTCACGTGCTGACCTCTCTAGGCTGTAACTCCAAATGTTTTGTTACTCTGGTCAAGCCCCTCTGCTCATCCTCCAGCCAGTCTCCTCACCTTAGTAAGTGTTGCTAACTTTTGTGAGGGTAATGGAACTGGTTTGCTATAAATAAACCCTTGGAATGTCAAACCCAAAGAGGTCCCTGGAACTACTGAGCAGAGTTAGCCCATGACTGGGGTGACAGCTGTATTCAGTCGAGGTGAGCAATCCAGCATCTGTCAAGTTCATTATTGTTATTTGCTCCTGTGGACTGTTACAGTTGAGAAGATGCTGAAAAGCTCCATTTGCCCTATTCCCAGATCCATGTGCCGTTTGTGTCCCATTTAATCCCTAATTTCAACTTCAGTCCTTACAGTCCCTGCCAATTACAATTTCTCTTGCAGGGGAGGGTCAGATGCCTGCCTGACTTGTGCAATGATCCATATGTGCCCCAAAGGATAAGATTTCATTACCCTTGTCTTAACATACCAGCCACAAATGCAATCGGTCATAAAATTATCCACCCCATTTAAAATCCAGCTGCAGGATTTGACCGTGTGACTTTGAGTGTCCCTGAGCTGCTCAGCCTGGCCATGTGCTCTGGAGGAAGTGCTGACTTTTGCTTTAACTCCTGGTTCTTGTACTGAAGAAGTTCACCAAAAAATAAACGGGCTTTTCCCCATCTCTTGGGGTTTTTTGATGGGGTTTTGCAAAAAGACACCCATTGCCTTGCTCTGAGCTCAGCCCAAGTGACTGATTGAAAGGTTCATACATTGAGGGTCATTAAATTAGCCTTCTGAAGAGGTCACAAATATGTCTGATAAAAGAATTTGTGGTAAGTGGACCATTAGAGCATCCACCCCCTTAATTTGTGCGAGCAGGAGGTCTATTACTCTGGTTACCAATCTCTCCCTGTACTGGGTAATGCCTCAGGCCAGGGACACAGACAGGAAGGAATTTCAGGCAGCTGATGGTGATGATGGGGATTGTATGGCCCCTCTTCGAGGTGGTCCTCTGAGCCCCTCCAGGGCAAAAATCAACACAGGCAAATCCCAGGCAAAGCATTTTTTCAGTCTGGTAAATATGTAGGTCTGTCGTGGTTCAGAGCACAAAGTGTTCAATACTTTGTAGGTCAGGCTTTACTACAGCCCTGCACCCATCCCAAGGCTGGCAAGCTGCTTTGGGAGAGAACAAGGTTTGCACATAGATGCACCCCAAAATCCCCTGGCCCAGTGGATGTTTGTGAGGACTGTTGTAAGGAAGCCTGGTTCTGTCTTTGTCCCAGCCTACTTGCTGCAAGCAGTACAGGAGCAGAACAAGAGGAGAATAAAAGCAGACACCAGATTAGCTGCAATCCTGTAATGAATACAATGCTTGCTGCTGTATTAATATGTTCTCTTCACACAGAAAAAAAATTGTTCTCTCTTTGCTGCTTCCCAGGCAGGTTTTGAATGAAGGACTAATCCCTTTGCTAAGCTGGAGAGCTCTGCCCTGAGCTACAGAGTTGTTGCCTTGCTGGGTTGGGCTGTGCTCAGTCCCCTGGGCCCTGCCAGTTCCCTTCTGTTGTGTCCCCAAGTCATTAAAAGTTAATGCCACCAAGCCAGGATTTAAACCCAATGCCTTTTCTAGTGGCTCTGAACAGCCCTGCTGGGCTCTTCACCCACTGCCTTCTTCCCAGCAGCCTTACAGCTTTTGGACTTCAGTTGAAAGGGAGATGTACTGGAGCAAAGCTGGCCAAGAGGTGTTTGCAAACTCCTGCTGTCTCAGAGGAGTGGGGAAGGGCAGGGGGGCTGTAGTTGAAGAACATCTCTGCCCCCCTTGATGTGATCAGTCCCACTGGCTCAGCCAGGACCAGGGCAGATGTGGCACCAGCTGGCAGCTGTGGTAGCCCCAGCATCTTGTCAAGTGCCCATTTTCTCAGGTCCATCTGGCCAGGTTTAGCTTCACCTGCATCCAGGCACAGAGTAAAATGAGCTCTGTTCTCTATTAGATACAGGAACAGCTGAGTTGCTATGGTGAGGATTAAAGCTGGAGTCCTTGAAAGAGGTACAGACCTTATGCTGCAAACATGGTGGGTTGTGGCAGTGGTGAGGACAGATGCTCCCCAGCATGGCTGGCTGTGGCTTTGCCAGCTGCAAGGTGCCTTGAATCTGCAAAACCAGAAAATCTGTAAATGCAGTGATTAGCAAATAAAGTTCCATTGCTGCTGCAGGGATTTGGTTTGTCCTTTGCCCTTCCTGGATATTTTGGGGCAGGAAACATCTGATATGCAGACAGAGGTAGCCAGCAGCAGCTGTCACAGCTGTGCTGAGTTTGGTGTGGCTGTCCTGAGGCTCCCAGCACACTCCATGGATGTGGAGTGCTGCTCCAGCACTCATACCCATCCCAGCAGCACCCAAAGGCCCCAGCAGCAGCCAGGCTGCTGATCTTGGGCCTCTCTGCTTTTTCTTACACCAGCTTTGCACTAACTTTCGTTGATGACTCTTGGCCAGGGATTTATTTTGGTTAATGGGAACAGGATTTCTTCCATGCTACTTTATGGTCTGAGTAAGATGGGGTGTGCCTCCAGCAGACAGCACTGGTACCAGCAGATCTCTGGGGAAAGAGACCAGTGGAAGACTCAGATTACTGTGTTTTCAAAATAAATTTGACCTTTAAAACACAGTAGAGCAGCCGGGACAAATAAACCCTTGGAGCTGGTGGCTTTTGGGTCTCCTAAGTCAGCCTGTTCAAGCTGCCAAACATATTACTGTGTTTACAGAAAGAGCTCCTACTCATCATAAAGTGCCATGGAGGTGTCCAGGCTGAGGGAGTGAGTTGGCATTTGGACCCAAATTTCAGCTCCAAGAGGATTGAGATAGAAGGATGCTAAGCTCAGAAATGCCTGGACTTAATTTGTGCTGGAGATGCACAGCAATAGAGCAGAAGAAAGGCCTTTGTGGGATAATGGCCCATTCCTCTGTCAGTCCAGACCTTCAGGAGGTTTGTTTGGTGGTTTTCCAATGCTCTCTTTAAATACTGGCAGGGTAGAGCTCCTACCCTTTCTCATGTCTCATCTAGCAGAGCTCAAAATGAAGGAATCTCATTTTTTCTGTCACCTTGATCTTCCCAAATGGGGATTTCTGAACCTCTCACAAAGTACCTCCCACGTTAGGGCTTTTTTGGGGAAATCCACCATCTCCTGATGCTGCTCTAACAATAACACCAAATGCATGTAGAAAAAAGTCAAGTGAGGAAGTCTTCTGGTGGTGTCTGTCTGCACCTCTTGGTGCCCCCGAGACCTTGCTGCCATCCTTTGCGTGTCTCCTTGCATCTGTTGGACACTTGGGCCTCCTTTTGCAGGATCTGACCAATTTCCTTTTCTGAGGCTGAATCTTCTTTCAGGCAGCCAAAGAGATTTAGATTTGCAGCTGTCTTTAATTGCAGTGGAAGTAAAAATGCCCAAGCTAGCTTTGAAACCGGGACTTTCATGGGAGCAGAGTTGCAGCTTTGTTTTCCCTCATGCAGAAAGTTGGTCTCATGAATTCAAAATGTGCACAAGAACTAACCCTCAGATTAGAGAATTAAATATCAATAGATCCAACAGCACTGCAGAAAATGTTTGTGTCATGCAAAAGGGTGAATAGGCTTGAATATATTTTAATTTTTCCCTATATATACATATATTAGATATATATAGTTCCCTAATCAGCCTTCCATTTGTTGTTGGCACAGAATGAGCCTTGATGCACTGCTTTAACCACCAAAACTCCAGCTGAGCTGTAGGAATGACACATCCTGGGGTCAGGAGCCTTAGGGATCCTGCAAGGCAAATCTCTGTGCAGACCCCTTGGCAGCAGTGGGCAGATGAAATCAGAGAGGGCTTTACATAACCTCATTTTTCTACCAGATTGTGGATTTTCTTCTTTCTAGGTATAAAATGAAGGCCAGATCATTACAGGGTATGTACAAGACAAATAAATCTAAGCATCTTGCTGTTCTCATTTGAGGTTTCAGTTAGTGCATTTACAGAGCTGGATGTTCAAGGAATTAAAAATTGCTGAATTTCCTGTAAATGTTAACCAGCAGAAGACCATCAACTAGAAGTTCTTTTGCAATGCAAAAAAAAAAAAAAAACAAACCAGCAATTAATTATAGGTAAATTTAGGTTATCTAAAATGGTGGCTTGTTATTTTCTTCTGCATATGCAGGTGTCCTGTAGCTTGTAGGAACCTTGTCATTAAGGTGACAGCCCCCTCACAGTTGTGTGGTATATGGGGACACTGCAGTGGTTCCAGCAACATTCCTGCACCCATTTCCAAGGAGAGCTGTGTTACAGCAGCTCCTGTAGGACAAGTACAAGCTAAACCTCATGTCTCTCTCATTTTTCTTTGGTCAGGAAGCATGTAGGGCTCATAGTTTCTGAAGCAGGACATTTTTCCTGCACAGGGCATCCCTTCATGGTGGTCCTGAGTAAAAGCTCTGCAGTGGTTCAGAGCAAATCAGATCCCTGTTTGCCATGGTGGCAAGTTCTGACCCAATTTCTCTACAGTGGGAAACACCTCTCTATGCTCCAGTGCTTGGTGTGTCAGGAAAGATGATGTTCCAGCCACAGTCACTCTTTCCCTGGTGGCTCAGATAAATGAGCCTGTCACAGCAACGCAACCACCTAGAATATTTGTTTTCATTTGTCACTTGGAGTTCCCCTTCCACTTTTTCCTGGCTCATGCTGGTGTTTGGGAGCAGCAAGCCAGGGTTTCCAGGAGCTTCTTCTTGCAAGTGTCAGTGCCTCTCCGAGCTCACAGGGTTCAAGGGGCAGCTGCAGCTCTCTCATCGCTCGTAGCCCAGGCTGTGTCTGATCTAGCAAAGTGAGCTTTACTCTTTGAAGTCCTTGTTTCATGCCAGGCCTCCAAGGGCCTTAACACCAGAGGTTCTCCTTTGTGTGTCTTCTCTCATCAATATTTAAAACCTGTCATATCTGGTGCAGCGCAGATAAGATCCCGTTCTGGCGTACAAGTGGCTACATATAGCTCTACCTGCAGAGTTATATAAATCCAGCCCTAATTAATTGGTGCTCTTGCCTTGCATGAATAATGGATCTGGATAGTGTAAATACACACAGTAGTTTCGGGCTCAGAGATATGTGGGAAGTGTGCTCTTACAGTAGGAGAGGGAGGGCAGAAAACAGGGAGAATAGGAGGCAAGAAAATAGAGATATTTGAATCTTTCCTTTTTCTTTTTCTTTTTTTTTTTCTTTTTTGTACACATGTTTTCAGCTGCATCTCCCTGATCCAAATCCCTCCTTCAAATCATCCTAGTGCCGGGGAGACTGGGGCATTGCTGGAGGCTTTGCCCATTGCAGTGCCAGGTCCTCTCCAAATATTTGCCAGCTGCTGCAGCAGGGCTGTACAGGGAAGGCAGATGATTCAGCCCTGCTCTGCTGGGCTGCAGTGTTTAGCTGAAGGTGCTGGTAATGCTACAAATGACATGCTTATGATGTGACCTGACAAAAGTGCTGCTCTCCTGGCCTCTGTAAATGTGTGTGTTGGATCCTCCTCAGAGCCTCAGCCCCAAGAGCCTGGCTGAAGCAGGGTGCAAGGGGCCTTTAAGTATCCAAAAGAGCATCAGGCCAGGCTTTGAAGGAAAGTGGTACCTGTGGAAAGGGGCCTGAAGTGAGGCAAGCTCACTGGGGCACATGATACCCAGGAACGATAGTGTGCTACTCCTTCCTTGAGGAAATCGCTTTTGCCTCCTCCTCTGGAAGGATTTGGATTTGCTCATCTGCTGGATTGGCAATGAAGGCCATTTGGGTGATTTTTATTTAAGAAATAGCTGTGGTATTCAGGGCCTTGCCTCCTGCCAGCCAAGCCCAGCTTACACAAGCATTAGGTGCTTTATTCAGCAGCGTGATAGTTTAACTAAAAAAGCCAGCCATTAAAACCCACCCCAAAACCAGTGTGACACAACTGTGACTGGAAGCTCAGGGTAACATTTATTCAACATTAGTCTGAGGATCTGTGCTTCAGAGGTCATAGGAGCAGTGACCATCACCTAAGGACGTCTGGGAGCACTGGCAAAGCCAAGAAATCCTGTATATCACAGGATGTTGCAGAGTGACAGTGTCCTGGTGGTGAGCCCTGTGCAATTTCTAGTGCAGGGTTCCAAAAGCTTCACCCAGGCCCCAATTCCCCTGTTGCACACAGAGTAGCTCGTGCATCCCCTGCGTATGTGAGCAGTGTGAGTCACTGTGCCTGCCACAGTCTGCAGCTGGCAGGTTATTTCAGGTTAGATGCAGTTTTTCCTTCCCTGGGGCGAGTGGAGCAGCTCTGCTAAATATGGCTATAGGTGGCACTAAAGCTGTGCTGCAGCTCAAGGGAATCGTTGGAGTCCATGTGGATGTTACCTGTGAGTGAGGAGGCAGCAGCAGGACAGGCAGTGGTTTCTGGTGGAAATGTTGGGGGGGTCTTTAAATGCTTGTTACAGTATATGTTGATAAATTTATCTTCTTGGATATCCCTAAAGATATCCCTAGATGTATATCTCCACAGAGATACAAATATATAGAATATGGAGGAAAATACAGTATCTATATAGGTATCTACAGACAGATACAGATTTTAAATCCGTCTATACAGTGCAGGTTCCTGCAGAGCAGCAGTTTGACGTGCAGTTTTGGTCTCTGGAATGCTCAGCCAGCTCTTCATCTGCTTGCTCCAGCCCTGCCCAGGATTTAGTGAATGCATGGTGTTGCCAGTTTCTGCAGTGAAGAGAGGAAAAAAGACAGGCAAAAAGAAGAGGAAGGGGCAGGTTCGTGCTTCAGCGGTGCCTTCCCGTTGGCGTGTGGCTGCACCCGGGAGGTGATGGAGATGGTGGCTCAGGGCAGGCAGCTCCAGTAGCCAATCCCGGCGTTTGAGTGCCCTCTGCCGATGCTGGATGTGGTGCTGCAGTGAGGGGCTGCCCTGCCGAGCAGCTGTGCAGCACTGCAGCACTTTGCTGCCAGCCCCTGCTCCGGGGATGGTTTGGACAGCTGGAGGAGTTAGGCTGGGTTAAACGCAGGCGTGTGGGGGCTGCAGGTGTGCCCAGGGTGACTCACAGCTGGCTGTAGGTTGTCATCACCCCAAAACTCCCCAGACTGCTGTCAGCAAAGGTGCCACAGAGTGGAGCAGGCAGGGATGCACCCAGGAAGAAGTGGGGCAGGCATGACCTGAAAATAGCAAGGGAAGTCCCATCCTGCTCATTTGGTGCTTCAGAAAGGAAAAATTCTTGGATTTTGAGTCTTCCTTGTTGGTTTCTGGTCTCAACAAACTCTCCCTCTCAGTAGGCTGGCTCTCTCTCTCTCGTCCTCATGAGTGGGTTTGGGGCTGAGATGTGTTGCCTGTAGGTGATGGGCTCATGTAGCTCCAGGTGTCCAAGGCCTGATTAAGCCCCTGATTGGCCATGCTGGAACGTGGGGACCATGCTCTGCCCCCATGGCTTCATCTGCAGGTGGGAGTAGAAATGATCTGGTTCTGCCTAGGAGGGTGCTGTGGGTTCTCCACAGCCAATGCCAAGCACCAGAGTGTGTGAGGATGGAGTGGGATCAAGGAGTCCCTCTGGCACCCAAATGGACCAGCCTGCTGGCAAGGCATCTCCTTGGGTGGGTGGGAGCATTCTGGGTCTGCAGGCAAGGGGGCACCCCAAAAATCATGAGAAAAAGGACTTGGAGCTCCTGGGGAGAAGGGTGGGGATGCTGAGCTGTGCCTCCTGCTCCCCACAGCAACAGAGGCGGGAGAAGGAGCTGCGGAAGCAGCAGGAGCGGGAGCAGCGGCGGCACTACGAGGAGCAGATGCGGCGGGAGGAGGAGCGGCGGCGCGCAGAGCACGAGCAGGTAACGCCGTGGGCGCGGGGCCAGCGCCTTCAGCACGGCTCCCTCTGCCTCTAATCACAGATTTTCTTGTAAACACTCATTTTTTACCACTTGAGAGCGAATTGCTTAATTGTTAGCACCGCGTGTGTCGCTTTCACTGCTGTTTATTTCTGTGTGGATCCACTTGCTGGCCCGCAGATGTGAAGGCACTTGATGCAGGTTTTCCACGCCCGCTTGTTCTTGGGGTCAGATTTTTTGTTATTCTTGAGTAATATTTGCCATTTCCCAGTGGTTTTCATTCTTGTAGAGTGGTGGACACCCTGTGCTCTTTGGGCAGGGATGGAGGGTGCCCAGGCTGATTGATCAGATCACTTGGGCGGGGCGGATGTGGGTGCCCACCTCATTCTCCCTCCTCTCCAGAAATACTGGCTCTTTTACCTTCTCTCTCTTTTTCCTTTGATCCTTGCTGCCCATGCCTCCAGGAGTACATCAGGCGCCAGTTAGAGGAGGAGCAGAGACAGTTAGAGATCCTGCAGCAGCAGTTGTTGCAGGAGCAAGCGCTACTTCTGGTAAATGGGAGGCCACGGCCACGCTTGCCGCTTTCTGCCCGTGTCGCGTCCGCATGCGCCCGTGTCCCCCCAGTGCCTCCTGACCTGCCCAGACACGGGGACACCGCTGTAATCACCCTACCTGCAGCCTCCTGTGCTGCTCCATGGCTGCAGCATGCCTGGATCCCGTTCTGCTCGGGGCTGGGTCCCCTCATGGTGCACGGCTCTCACTGCGTCCCCTCCGCAGCCTTGGTGTGTGTGTGTCCTCGTGAGAGGAGCAGCCCCGGTGGCTGCTGTGAAGTTTTGGAGGCTGTTTGCAGCATGTTGGGTGTGTTTGAGCTGTTGCGTGCCTGCATCCATCAAACCCACCCTGCCATGCTGTTCTTCATGTTCTGAGTGAAGGCTTTTGTTTCAATTTCCTCGCAGGAGCACTGTCTATTCCCTTGTGTGCTGTTTGCATTCTAGATGTCCTCTTTTTTATTTAATTTGGGTGTGAGTTATCCTTTTTACTGCTGGTAGCTGTTACTCTTACTGCATTTTCTTTTAATCTACAGGGTTTTGGTTTTTTTGTCTTGCTATTTTATTTAGGAAGAATAAAAACCCTCACACAAGCCATTGCCTTTTAAAAGGAATTCTCAAAATTACTTACTCCTTTCAGAACTCACAGAGCTGTAGGTATTCAGAAAGATCACACAGTGGGCTTTGCAGTATGGCTCTTCCCAGGATCATTTAATTGGTCCCACAGAGGAGTTGGCTTCAGTTGGGTTTTGTCTGACCATAAAATCATGAAATGGTTTGGGTTGGAAGGGACCTTAAAGACCATTTCTTTCCAACCCTCTGCCATGGGCAGGGACACCTTCCACTAGACCAGGTTACTCTGAGCCCCATCTTGACCAGGCACCTCATTGAATTGATGCTTCATTTTTCTATCCAGAAAAACCTGGGCAAAGTCAGTGGTAACTCCTAAGCAAACATTAGCCCTGAGTGGGTCTTGCAGGGTTTCCCTGACAAGGCAGCACTCACATCCCCCATTCCTACCAAAAGGGGCAATTCAGTGGCTGCAAAGAATCACTGGCAGAGTCACAACTCTGAATTTGTTGGCTCTGCTGTCTCTCCTTGGGAATGCTTTACAGCTCAGTCCCCAAAGTCCTTCAAATGAATGAGCTCTGCCAGAAAACAACCTTTCAGATGTTCAGGCCCCATTGTTGACCCAAACAGATAAATCTGCAGGTTGCAGGCTGGCTAGGCACCTTGTCACTGTGTTTTCTCCTGGGTAGGAGTACAAGCGCAAGCAGCTGGAGGAGCAGCGGCAGGCAGAGAGGCTGCAGAGGCAGCTCCAGCAGGAGAGGGACTACCTGGTGTCCCTGCAGCAGCAGCAGCAGCAGCAGAGACAGGACCAGAGGCCAGCAGAGAAGAAACCCCTCTACCATTACAAAGAAGGGATAAATGCCAGTGAGAAGCCAGCATGGGCCAAGGAGGTAAGGGAGGGCAGGGAGGATGATGGTGCTCGTCTGAATTCACATCTCTGGGTCTGAAATACACACAGCAGGTTGTGCTGCACAGGGTGGGGATCCAGGGCATGCCATCAGCTGTGCTGAGAGCACTCCCAGCTCAGTGCAGTGTGTCTGTGTTTGTACTAACAGGGAGGTTTTTCCATGAGAGCATGCAAGGAAGAGAATGGATCCCTCCTGGGGGGATTCAGCCTGTCTGGGGGCTTGTGGATGTAGAATCATAGAATGTTAAAGGGTTGGAATGGACCTTGAATATCATCTCCTCATTCTTCCTGGCATGTCCACAAGTTTGCAGGGGTCAAGGGTGAAAGCTGAGGGTGATGGTTGTGATGTTCTTTGCTGAGCCCTAATTCCACACAGTCAAGGGTTGGACAGCTTTTCTCCCCAGGCTCAGGGCTGTATCCCTTGGGGTTGCTCTTTCCTGATTTTTGCTTTCAGGCAAAAAGAGAGGATTGTAATAATTGTGAGATTTTGAATATTAATTATTGTTAGTCTGAGTAGTCTAGAAAGGATTAAGACATGCATTGTCTGCAGTGCAGATTCAGGATCATGTGCAAGCTCTTTCTCCTTCATCTGTTTGTGGTGGCTCCAGTAAGACTGGTGCCTGCTCTTGCTATTAATTTTTCTAAACTTCTCTTCTGTTTATTTTTGTAACCCTATTCCTGGGCAGAAAGATCTTTTAATAACTTCCCTATTCTTCCTACTAAGCAGGAGCACTGCTTGACATCCTTTAGTCCTTGCAAACATGTGATGTGCGTCCAGCATGTAGCTGGTCTTTTCTCCTGACAATCCTCAGGTGCATCCACAATACCTGCAAGCATTGAATGTTCCAGGAGTTCAGCTATCTGTTGCTAAGAAAAGGCCAGTGATACGTTGTTGGCCTTTCTGAACCCTCACAGAGATAGATATGGGTATCTAAAATTCTTTTCACGTCTTCACACACTTGCTTGGATTTTTCTTTTTGTTACCTTTCAGTTCAGTCTTCAGTCTTTTTTGGTGTCAGTGCACCAGGTGAAAGATTTTCATGGAGTTGAATCATCATTCTCTAGCCCTTCCAGTGAAAAAAGGGGTTTGATAAGTGGGATTGCAGATGAGGTTCCAGATGTGCTGTGCTGTCTCTGATGAGAGAGGCTTCCACATGAATGGTGCCTCTGCAGCTTTGGGCAGAACTGGGTCACTCTTGTCCATCTGCTGGAGTGCTGAGAGTAGATAGTGGGCAAGGAAAAACTCCGTCTTTCATTGCTTGGTTTGAGGTGAACCCTCTAGAGCATTTTTAAAGTACTTCTGGTGCTGTCTGCAAAACTTTAGCAAAGATATGTAAAAGGGAATATTATTTTTTTATCTGGGGTGAAGGAGAAAAGTGCTGGATTTAGCTTTCCTTTTCAGACACAAAAGGCTCATTTCTTCTGTTTCATGGGGCTGGCATCTTTTTGATGCTGTTGCTGGAAGCAGGACATTGGGAACTGCACAATGTTAATGAGAGCAGCAGAACATGGCCTCCTACTCTTTGCCAAAATCATAGGGAAGATGAGGTTTTCTGTTGTTGGGGAACTTCTCCAGCTTCCACCAATTAGCTCTCCAAACCATTTATTCCTTACCTGTGTCACTTTATCTAGTTTCTAATTAAATGCTCCAAGCTGTGGCATCTTTCTGCTGTTGGGAGCAGTAGTTTGATGTACTGCCTCAGCAAAGCACCCTTGGGAATCTCCCAGAATGGCTCCTCTTGCCTCCATCCCATTTTATCTTCTGTTTAGTGCTACTTTTAACACAATTCAGGTACTTTGCTGCATATATTGAAGGCCCACCTTTGCTGGCTCCATGGGTGGATTTGTGCTGATAGTTAATGAGCCTACCATGGTTATTGCTATAGTTTAGCAATTTCCATGCCCAACCCATGCATGCTAATTTAACAGAAATATTGAGACTTTGTTTTCCTGTGGGAACAATGAAAAGACAAGTCTGGTGCTCAGCCTACAGTTTCTGGAGGCTGTGCAAAGCTTATTTGGATATTTCCTGAGGATTTTGCATTATATCCCATACTGCCCTTGTCTTTATGCTTTTTTGGTCTGAAGTCTTCTCTCTTAGGAGCTCGATCACCACAGCTAAACCCTCCTCATGCTGTGCCCATCTTTGCTTTTCACACCCCTCCTTTATGCACACATTTTTCCACCTCACTCATTTTCACAGGGTGGCCCCAAGACCCTGCAGAAGTGGGATAAAGCATCGAGGTGAGGCTGTGGCCACTCACTTTTGTGGTTGTGTTCCTGCATCGCCTGGTTAAGGGATTGACCTGTTGGTGATGACAAAGCTCTGGATGAGGAACCAGCCTGTGCTGCATCTCTCACAGCTTCCCCAGAGCACAGTCAAGGATTTCTCTTGATGCTGAATGAAACAGTCTGAGCAGATACTCCTGCCAAGACGCATGGATGCACATTCCCTTCTGCTTCCCCTTCTATTCATCTTCTTGTTATCCACTAGAAGTTAATGGGGATGTAGCTTGGGTGCTGTCCCAGACCTGCCCTGTTCATCCAGGCACATCTCTTATAATTATGGACTATTTGGGCCTTTTTGGAGATCAAATTGGGACTCTCTGGTGATCCAGCCAGGGATGTGGCATTAGCACTCGGAGCTGTGGTCCTGTAATTGCAGCTCCCTTTGTTACTGACTTTTCTGTTATGGATCAGTGTTTGCTATACAAGGTGTTGCAGCTAGCCAGGGAAAGCTTAGTTAGCTGAAGGATGGGTTTGGGCAGGAATATACCACACATGACTGTGCAGAAAGGAGGGACAGGTTTAATCAGACATTTTCCACATGGTGGCTTTCCCCTGTGGTGCTTTCCCACTGTTCAGAGCTTCCCTGAGAGAACTCAGGGTTCAGCTGTGCATCACAAGCTGTTCTGTTCTCTGCAGCAGCCAACACCCACATCAGCTCCTCCTTCAGTCCCCGTGGCTTTTATCCTGCTCTCACTTTGAAGTGATGGATTAAAACATTAGCAGCCTTCTACTGGGACTGCACAGGCACTGCTGTGGATGTTTCCTGTTTTGGGGAGTCTTGAGTTCAATTAGAGGTGGTCTATACTTGACCAGTGATGTACTCCTGAAGCTTTTCCCCCCTTTCTGCCTAACAGTGGAGTCTGTAGGGCACCACAAAGGACAGCTGGAGAGTCCCAAGAGCATCTTTTGCTGTGCTGGTGCTGCAAGGTGATACTGGCAGTGGGAAATCAAGCACCTTCTTCCCAGTACCCAGACATTCCCATTTGATCCCTGTCCTGCCTTCTCCTCCCCACCAGCTTGGACATCCTCCACAACCAGCTGCAGATTAGCCCTGGCATGGTGCCGGGGAGCAGCTGGAGCGCTCGGCTCCGTCCCCGCCTGTCGCTGTCACTGCCAGGGCTTGACTGACGAGGAGATGGACTGTGACCCAGCACTCGTGCTGCTGCTCCCTTTGCAGAGGCAGTTCTCCTTCCCACCCTGCTCCTCTTCTCATCCCTGTGTTCTTTTCTTGGGCGCTGCTGAGCAGAGCTCTGCACGGCCTCTGCTCGCTGGTGGGCAGTGCCTGGGGAACCTTGTAGGACACAGCAGTAGCCCAGGTGGCCCCTCATGAACTTTGAAAAGAAACAGTCTGTAAAACAAATTTCATACCTAGATTTTACTCTGTCTCATGCTCAGTCTCTGAAAAGGATTCATTTTTATTCGTATAATGGTTCTTTTGTTTCATGAGTATTTACTTAAAGAAGTGCTGTGGTTCTTTCCAAGCAAACCTGTTGTAAAGATTGCCTTTTAACGTGGCATTATCCACACTGGGATTGAGACATGCTAGGGGTGTTTAACACTTTAATGACACATAAATAAAATACTCATCAGATCTCTAGGTATCAAAAATTCTGCATAGCATATGCTGCCTGAATATCAATGCACAGTTAAACTGCAAGATGACATGGCTGGGTGAGCTGAAGCCACTGTGTTCCCATCAAGGGTAGCTGAAAGCAGTGAGCTTTGGGTTGATGTTCTCTCTCAGTAAAAGAGGTTTTTCCCTTCCCATACACGACAAGGTGCCAGACTCAGTAAATTCAGATCAAAGCAAACAGTTTTCTGGCTGCCATATTTATTCTTTTATTCAGATCAAACAAAACTACTTATTGTGGTGTTTATAACAGTGGAAGAAAATGGTCCCTTTGCTTAAAGATCCATTTGAGAAGAAGCAAGAGCTTCTCAGGAGTCATCTTCTATGAACATCTCTCTGATGTGCTGCCTCTATTTTCTCTTTTCCATTTTTTTTATTTTTCCGTTTCATTTGCAGAAATTAATATAAGTATTATATAATATTATATATTAGAAATTAATATAAGGATTATATAATATTATAGATTAGTATAAATTCAGTCAATCCTTTATATGCCTTTAATATGCATTTGTTGCACAGTGTGATGGATAACTTGAATTCCATGATCACACTTAGGTTGGGAAAAACTTCCAAGATCATAAAGTCCAACCTGTGTGCCTGATCACCACCTTGATCAAACAATAGATATGACATACCTGAAGAGAAAAGAGCTTTCCCTTGGATTTCCATAGGAAGTGGGTTCTTTGGGCACTGACCCCTGTCCCGTGTGCCGCAGGTGGAGGAGCGCTCCCGGCTCAATCGCCAGAGCTCGCCGGCCATGCCCCACAAGGTGGCCAACAGGATCTCTGACCCCAACCTGCCTCCCCGCTCCGAGTCCTTCAGCATCAGCGGCGTGCAGCCAGCCCGGACCCCGCCCCTGCTCCGGCCCGTGGACCCGCAGGTAACGGAGCTCCCCCCTGCCAGGACCCTGGGGTGCTGGTAAGGAAGAGTGGATGGAAGGGAAATAGCTCCCTGTCTGGCTCCCTGGTTTCTCAGCCTTAAGTATATTCATGAATAAGAGCAGCATCTACATGCATGAGTGTATTCCTCTTGTCACCTCCATGTGTTAGCAACATCACGCTGGTTTATACCTTCCTTTGAAGCATCACGTGCTGGTTACTGCTAGAAACAAGCTGGAGGACCAGGAGGAACTGCTGCTCTGGTCCAGTGCAGCTGTTCCTCTGATCCTCTTTGGATCTGGTTTATGCAAAGGACTAAAACCTCAGTGCCTGGTACAAAAGACCCGGGATGCTTTGATGCTGAGGATCATCAGAAAGAGGTTTTGCTTTCTTTGCCGCTTTGATTCAAGGTTTTGTTTTGGTTTTCCATTGAGTTGACATCAGTCACAAACGCATCGGAGAGGTCATAGATCACCATGACTGTCACAGAGAAGGGGCATCGTTATTTTAGAAGTTTCTCCCAGCCATGAGGTCTGCAAGTACTCTGCCACCCAAAGCTGTAGGAGTGTCAGTGCTGGCTCTGGTCCAGCCCCTGGAATTGCTCCCACAGATCCACAGGCTCCAGCAGGGGTTTCCGAGGGAAGTCCAAAGCCTTTACTGCAAGTTCAGCTGTGCTTTCTATGGAGCATGTGCCAGCTAAGTGCCAGCCACGTGTGGCACCTCCAATACAAAGCCAGCTCTCAACAAAAATGAGCAGGAAAGCCCTGAAACATACTTTTTCTGTATGCATTGGGAAAGTGGGAAAAACTCCACTTCACTGTCATTCCTCTGACTGACCAAGTAATTTTCAGTGACCTTCTTGGCATCCTATACTATCAGCAGCTACAAAGACTTTTGTTTGACAGTAAAATACTTGTGAAAGAGTTGTTTGGAGCCCAGAGCCCCATGCCAGTGTGTGTGTGTGTGCATACACGAGTACCTGTGAGACATGGACATGTACAGAGACATGTATGTAGAAATTTCAAATAAAAATCAACCCTGTGTATCAAAGGAGTGCAGCTTCACAGAGTCCTGGGAAGAAGCTCTGATTTCACAAACTGCAGCCTTGTGATTTCCTCAAATTTCCCAGAACAGATGTCAGTATTCCTTAAACTTGTAACCTGTAGGGCTAATCCATGGGAGACACTGAGACCTATAGAAGCTCATGCCTCAAGATATTTTTTATGCCATCTATGCCTCAGAATTCCTGATGATTTTTTAATCAATTATTATTTATTATCGTTTCCTTATTTTTGTTTTTTTTTTCATTTTTAACATGGAAAATCCATGCCAAATCTCATTAGTACAACCACAGAGGTGCAGGTGTAGGAGCTGGACTTCAGGCCAGCAGCAGCAGAGCCTGGGGCGGGCACGGTGTGTGCGGGAGTGTGATTTTTAACAGATCTTGCATTGAAGTGATGTAAGTCAGAAGTTCCTGAAACCAAAGCAGTGCTGATCTCAGACTAAGGGGGCTTTTCAGTGCATCCAAAATGCTAATCAAATTTTTTAAAATCAAATTTTGAAATTTTTTTTTAATTTTTTTTTTTTTTTAACTCTCCTTTTGACTGATAGTTCTGTTTTGACTTGGTGCTTAGATTCCACATCTGGTCACTGTGAAATCCCAAGGAAGCTCCTTGTCTGGGTCTCAGTCACTGCATGAACAGCCTGCAAAGGGACTGGCTGGGTTTCAGGAGGCTCTGACGGTGACCTCTCACCGCACTGAGATGCCAAGGCAGAACTCGGACCCCACCTCAGAAAACCCTCCTCTGCCCCCTCGCATTGAAAAGTTTGACCGAAGTTCTTGGTTACGGCAGGAGGAAGACATTCCACCAAAGGTAACACAATCGCTCCTCGCTTCCAGCACGGCAGAGGCAGCCCCAGAGCTGAGTCCCTCTGGCAGAGCAGAGCCCACCCTGAGGCTCTGCAGCAGGTGCTGACCTGCCCAGGGGCTGCATTTCCTCAGGCAGGGTTTGCAGGACATGCTGGGAGCTGCTCTTGGCTGCAAAACAGCACTGCCCTCCAGCAAAGAAAGTTCTGGAGCTCAGACAGAGGCCAAAACAAATTAATCTCTTCTTTCCCTTGGATAAAAAACAACCTTCTGCTTAAATGGAATTATAGGAACATAAAATTTGTCATACTCAATAAGACGGGTCCTTTTTAGTCCAGGACTGTGCCTCCAGTTCGATCAATATTTGATGGAAGACTTGTAAGGGCTCCAGCAGCTTTATACATTCATTGACATTTTGGCAGTGTCTGGAAGTACCTCTTTAATTAGGATTCTTCTAGACCAGTATTTCGATTGTGTTGTTTATACACCTTCACTTTGGAAGAATTATAACTTGGCCATTAAAGTTCCCCTTACAGTGAATCAGTTCTCAGCCTGGAGGATTTTTACAGAGGAGAAATTATTATAAATTGATTAGTGACAGGGAGGCAGTATTTGTCCCTGATTGAGAGGCAATTTTTCTATGTATTTGCAAAGTGACTTGCCTTTTTAAGAGCAAAGTCTCAGTTACCAGGTAAGCCTCCCTGTGCAAGGGATCTGTGGTGGTGTCAGATATTAATAATGCTCCTATTTCTGCTGTCAGTGAGCAAGAGAAGACATCAGTGCTCTGCTGAAGGGAACAGCAAGCCAACAGCTTCTGGAACTGTCTGTGTGCTTGGCTCCTCCATAGTGCAGGAGGGTGGCTGCCTGGTTTTAACCTAATTAAGAAAAAGCCCCTGCAGTTTAATCTTGGCTTTTGCCATGAGTCATTTGAGAAGGACACTCAGCTGCAGTGATGCCCTGCCTGGTGAGACCATGGCTGCTGTTCTCCAGCACTATGCAGTATTCTCCCCTTTGGCTGAGGGAACATGGACTCTGGAAGGGATCCCCACCAGATCACATTTAGAGCTGTTGTGTTGGCAGTACCACCCATGAGGAGCCTGACTTCACACTGGACTGCCCAAGGTGGGTTTGATGTGTTTGCAAGCAGGAAGGAAAGGACTGCCCCAAGAGGCAGGACTGGCTGTCTCCATGGTCCAGGGTCTTGTTTCTGCCAGTGCTTATGGCTGGATGCTTCAGAGGAAGGTGGAAAACTCCCAAATCCTGACTGCAGAGTACCCTACCTGGAGGGGAGACTGCTTTGTACTGAGACAAGCTGCAGCTGGTGATGCTGCTGTCTAAAGTGTCACCAGCTCTCTAAATCTTTTCTTATCTGTGTTTATTCTTAAAAAAAGCCAAGCCTAATCGTTTTTCTTGCTAATGCTGACAAGCCCTTGGCCCCTCTGTTACCTGGTGCAAGGTATTGAACGGTGAGTATTGTCTTGCCTCTCCACATCACCTGAGGTGCTGGGGGATGAGGCCACTGCATCTGTGGCCATTCAGTGATGCCTGAGCTCCCATGGGATGGGGCAGAGTTCCAGGGTTACCTGTCACTGCCCCTATGGGCTGTGGTTGCCTTTGGGTGTTTGTGCTGAGCCATTCTGCCAGCAGCAAGATTTTGGCAGCAGCATCTGAAGCTCAGTGAAGGTCACTGTGTTTAATCCCAGTGTTAGGTGGGTCAGTCTGGATCTTCCCACTGTCAGCCTTCTTGTTTGTCCACCAGTCAACACCTTCTGTCTGCTGGCATGTGTCATATCTGAGCTAGATAGAAAACCCCCATTGTGGCTGTTGAAATGCACTTCAGTCTGAATTTTAACTTTAAAATTACTTTTATGGGTTTTGTTAGATTTAAATTATATTTATTTGTGTGTGTATATGTGCCTACATTTCTTCTAGAAGTAAGTACCCTGTCTGTGGTAGCCAGGCTGCTCTGGGGGCTCCCATGCCAGGAGCATCTGAGGGCACCTTTGCAGCTTGCTGCTGCCTCACACTCCAGTGATTCCTTCTAAAAGCCAAGAGCCTTTTATTTTATAATTGCCCTAAATACTGCCTTTCTCTCAGTGGGAAATCAGTTGTAAATCAGCCTTAAGGCAGTGCTGGAAGGTGATCTCCTGATGGCTCCGGTGAGCAGCAGCCCAGACTGGGTGACTGCAGATGTCTCTGTTCTTTTCCAGGTGCCTCAACGAACCACTTCCATATCCCCTGCCCTGGCAAGGAAGAACTCCCCGGGCAATGGCAGTGCTCTGGGGCCCCGGCTGGGCTCCCAGCCCATTCGGGCAAGGTAAGGCCATGGAGGGGATGGGCAGGAGTGATCCTGGCTGCCACTGCTGCCCTGCCCAGCACTGCCCAGCTGGGAGCCCAGACATGGGCTGAGGTCCAGCCCTGCTGCAGCTGACTGCACACCACGGCATTTGCAAGGCTTCTCTTGTCTCTGGGATGAATTTTTGCATCCATTAGTGATTTGTACTGACAAGGCTGCCCGCACTGGAATCCCTGGAGGCTTTGCTCTCTTGGCTGAATGCATTCCTGGGCATTGCAGGGTTTGTAGGTGGATGCTTCATCTGCTGCTGTGGAGTCAAACAGGAGTTTGGGTGCTCCCCTTAGTGGAATTAGGTCCTGGTTCTCACCTCTTTCCTATCAGTGGATCCCTGTAAGCCAGTGGGGAGGTCTCAGTGGTACATTCCATACAATTCTTATTCATCAGAGTGGTTTTTCACAGATAATGACTGAGGAATGTGCTGCAGGACAGGCACTCATACAGCTTGCTGAGATCTTCTCTAGATGTAGATCAAGGATTAAATTCCTTTCAGCTTCCTAGGACTGGGCCTTGGCTTAACCAGATCCAGGTCTGTGGCACAGCAGTGAGCCTCTGAGGAAGGTGCTGTGCCCCCTCTGTGGTCCCATCTCTGCCGTGTCACAGCTATCCCTGGACATGTTTAAAACGAGCAGGGGAGCTGACAGGATCTGCTCAGAGCAGGATGGAAAAAACACAGCTTAGTAATGTGAGAGCCTGTCTCTGCTTTGCAGAACGAGACCTCCTGGCAGATCCCAGGAGAAATGCAAGTTCCAATTAGCTTTGCGTGAGGAAGCTCCTTGGTTTCTTCTTCCTGCCTTGTCCTCAGAGGGTGAGGTCAAAAAGTGAATGTGGGGATGTTGATCATGTGTGCTGTCACCAGTCTGAGCATACGCCTCCTGTTCCAGCTCAGTGCCCCTCTGTGCTTCAGCAAACTCACAGGCAGCAGCCCAGAGTCACTGGCAGGGGCAGCAGTAGGAGGAAGAATATTTTTTGTTGTTCTTTTTTTTTTTTCTTTTTAATTAGAGAAAAAACATATCATGGTTTGTTGCTCTTCCTTGCCAAGGGCTGAAACATTTTGAATTCTTGAAAATGTTGTTCTTTTAATTAGCTGTTACTTGAAGGACAGTTTAAAATGCAGAGGGATGTTGGACTGCGTAGTCTTTATAAGCAATGGTATTGAAAGTAAAAAGGATAATAGGAATCTGAGATTCAAGTTCAAGGTTGCCAAGTGTTTCCTGCACCCTCGCTGTCCCAGTCCTGCTCAGTGCAGGTAAATACATCAGTTGCCAAAGTTTTCAAATATACTTCATTAGTTAATTTAGCTAAGGACACCAGCCATACAGCACGAGCTGGAGGCCTTCAGTTTGATGAAAATTGGAAATTAATAAGATGCTACCACATGTCCATTAAATTTAAGTATTCATTGGAATCATTTCATACTTCATTTCTCTCAAAGCAATGCAATATTTTTCATTTTTCCCCATTCCTCCTTTTGGTTCTTGATTCTCCCCATGCAGAAATGTAGATATTGTAAAAATATCCCTTCTTTTATTTGTCACCCCGTTGTGACAAATGAGGCAATATTTGCTGTATGTTTTAAAGAGGCCTTTAAGTAAGATTACTTCCAGAAACATTGTATAAAACCAAATTCCTAACTCTGCATGAACATCTTTTCTGATGTCATTTCAATGCCAAGTAAGAATTAATTTCCTAAAGGCATTTGATACCCAGAGAGATATTAGTCACTCCTTGTGTATCAAGGGCACTTTTTATTCAAGATTTATCTGTGTTCACAAGGGTGAGAGAAATCAAGGAGGAAAAGTGGATATCTGATGCAAGTTTGAAGTGAAGCCATGAAAACTTGGGACTGTGAATTAAGTGGTGCAAGTGATCTTGCAGCCTTGTTGCAAACTTGAAATCCTTGCTTTGCTGAAGTCTTTGTCTAAAAACACATCACAAATTTTGCCAGATTTTACACAATAAGAGCAGAAAGCTTCTCTAGGCAATTTTTCTTTGTTATGGCCATAGTGCACCCAAATTAGTGACCTCAGCCCTGTCTCCTCCAGCTGAGGAGGATTCTCCTGGCCTTTGCAGCCCCCCCTGTCAGTGTGGGAAGGGTCTGGAGCCCTGGGGTGGGTGTGACCCTGGCTGATGGTGCCTCTCTGTTTCATCCTCCTGCAGCAACCCAGACCTGAGGAGGACAGAGACCATCGTGGAGAGCCCTTTGCAGAGGACCAGCAGTGGCAGCTCCTCCAGCTCCAGCACTCCCAGCTCCCAGCCCAGCTCCCAGGGTGGATCTCAGCCTGGCTCCCAGGCTGGCTCCAGCGAGCGCAACAGAGTCAGAGGTGAGCTTGGAAACATCCCTCAGCACCAGGAAAACTTTGTGGGCCTTCCTGACAAGTAGGAAGGGCAAGAGGTCTGTGATCTTATGCTTGTTTTTAAAAAAAATTAAAAATCAAAGTATCCATAATTTCTGATGTGTTTTTGTGACTGCTGGCCTCCTTGCAAAGAGAGTTGCCAGCAGCCCCATTTCCCTGGAGGCTGATGTAGGATGCCCACAGCATCACACTGCCAAGTAGCCTGTACAAAAGGAGATGGGGGTTATGCCTTAGGGTAACAATAAAACAACCAGTGTGCTTCCTGTCTTCATCTACCCAGTTGTACCTCTTCTGACCTGGTTTCTTTGGGAGTGTGTTTCATTGTTAATTGATACATAATTTTTTGGGGGGGAGCTTCATCTTTGTGCCCAAGATGGGATCAGAGGAGTGATGTAACCTGTAAAAAGCTTTCTCTCAAATGTTTCCACCAGGCAGCCTGTGCATGGAGTGACATGGAGTTTACGTTTGTAGCCAAATTGTTTTCTCTTATCCTAGAGACCCTCTTAAATTCCATTCCCCTGTTTAATGGCAATGGAATAGTGGAGTTGCCACTGTCCATACACCCTAAATCTGCATTCTGGCACAGCCCCACACTTCCAGTCTCCTGGACTGAAGAGCATTAAGACAAATGCTGACTCCATGCATTGAATATTTTATGACTTGGCCATAAGGTGATGGTGTCTGTTGTTGAAACCATCAGTCCTCTAGGTAGTCAATAAAAGGAGTTTGTAATTCATTGACATTTTGGGTTTGGTTTTGTTTTTACTAATGAGGAATTCTATGACAAATATTGTCCTAGTGGTGTCAGATGCTGCAGAGTTTTTCATTTATCACATGCTACGCTCTTTTGCCAAGTAAATTTATTTTTTTAGTGGAAAAGGAGCAGTAGCTTTACAAGAGGGCTGTTGGTGGAGGCTGGGGCAGGATTATGGCTTCTCTTGCTTTGTTGGTGGAGAAGCAGAAAGGGTTTTTCAAGACAGCAGAAGCAAAGTGATGATGAAATCCCTGTTCCCACCCATCCCAGGTGATAGGATGCAGTGGTGGCTTTTGGCAGCATTTTAATTCCCACTCTCTCCACCTGCCTTTCACCCAGGGAATGCCAAGCCTGAAGGGTCCCCTGTGCTCTCCCATGAGCCTGCCAAGGTCAAGCAGGAGGACAACAGGGACGTGACACGACCGAGCCGACCTGCTGTGAGTCCTCAATTCCTTCCCATGGGAATGCTGCCAGCTGGCTTGGCCACGTGTCCCTTCGGTGCAGTGGCACAACCATGGGGACCCCAAAAACGAGGCTAGTGCTGCTGCTGCTCCAGCAGAGAGACTGGAAAGCAGCAGTACAGCCAGAGCCCCTGGGAGATCTGAATGCTTAAGAGAGTGCATGAGTTTTTAGCAGGAGCCCAAGCCTAGGGGAAAGCACTTAAGCCTGTGTTTCCAGGTGAAGCAGACGCTTAAGGGCTTTGCTAGCTTGGGCCGGCGGTGGCCGATGGCACATTGTTGTGTTCCGTGCTGCATGTCCCCCGCAGCACCCGCCCAGGGATGCTCTGCTCATGAAGGCTGGGCAACCAACAGCCCCCAACAGCCTTCCCAGCTTAAAACCCCACCTGGTAGTGGTCTCTGTACACTCCCCTTCTATTATTCTGAGCAAAATCTCATCCGAAGTGTTTCCTCCTGGTTTAATGCTGGTGACATTTGTATCTTAAAGCTGCAGAGTCAGCCTAAAAATGATATGAATTTCCACTGCTTCTCTATTTTAATGTGTATTAATGTTTTGCTGATGATGTGTTTTTTTTCTCTACACTCCACAGCGTTGAGCTAACAATTCTAATTTTATTTCTAACCTGCTTGCCCTTCCTCTGGCTTTTTCCTGTCCCGATCTGTTTCCTCTGATGCTGATTATTCTTCCTTTACCCACAGAGCTATAAGAAAGCTATAGATGAGGTTAGTGATATCTTTTCTCAGTGGGTCATGCCTGTGCAAGGTTGACTAGTTAGTGCTTTATTCCAAGCTGGGTTTTCTTGGTGCTGGTGTTGTTGATAAAGGTGGTGATGCGATCTCGGGTCGGACGGGAGAGCGAATCGGGGAGGGGACAGCACTGCTGGTGTGCTCTGCTCAGCCCTGGGCTGCCCTAAACCTGCTGGCCATACCACTTGCATGGAGGCCAGGGCAGAGGCATCCCAGTGTTCACGTGGGGGTGCAGGTGGTGCTGCTTGTTCGGCGTGTTGGACAGAGGAGCGAGAGCGGAGGTTTCTCGTGCCGGTGGAGGAGCTGGGGCAGCCTGGACCCCTCACCACATTCTGCTCTCAGCCACAGCCCCTGGCCACCTGCTGATTTCAGTGGGGCCATCAAGTGCTGTCTGAAAGGTGTTCTAAGCTTAATTCAAAAGAAGGCACTTGAAAAACTGAGCAGTGAAAATAGAGTGGGTTGTTCATTCTCATGGACCAGCATCCACTGCAGAGCCATCTTGCATGTTGATGGCAGTGCTGGTCCTCATTCATTCTCTTAGAAAATGAGACTCCTGGAGTAGACCTTTTTCACATATGATAATATTTTAAATGTGCATCTGGCAGTGGTGAATGTTTAAACATTCAAGGGAAAAGACCCAGCATTCCTGATTTAACATTTAACTTGCCTGACACATGCATCACTGTGCACACTTCTGATACTGGTAACTGCAGGGCTGGCTGCCAGTAAAGCACTGGTTTCAGCAGCTTCTTCTGCAGCCTTTTTCATGTAAAAATAGAAGATATGAAAGAAGGAAGATGTGCTGGTTAGTTAACTTGTTCTCTTAGATAAAATATGAGCAATACATTTTGTTTAATGAGCTGCTTTGTTAAGAAAAAAGCACATAAATCAGTATCTAAATAGAGGCAGCGTGTGTGCTAAATTCAATCTCAAGGAGCAATGTGATTTCAGAAACCAATCTGACTTGACTCCAGCAAATATTAAATCTAAAGAAGGCTTTGTAATTAAAAGTAATTAAAGAGCACTGACACCACTAACTTATGTATTATGTCACCCTCAGTAATAACACTTGGAACGTGTGTGAAACTACAGAGCACTTTCTCTCTAGTTGTCAGATTGTTTTTGGTCCAGGAGCAACTTGGTGAAGCTATTTAATCCCACAAAGTGCTCATTACTTACAGAAAATGATAGCATCAAAGAATTAACCATCCTGAGGCAAAGCTTTAACTAGGAAATATGAGTTATCTGATGATATTGTCTGGGAGTATTATTGCTCTTACAACTTGCAAATTAGTTATTAAAAAGTAATTAAGCTGATTTTTAAAATACTTGGCTATGTTGTAGTGATGGCCAAAAAAGGCAGATAGGGTGCCTTGAAGCACATTAGAAGTGGAAGGTGCAAAAAAGGAAGTCATTTTCACAGTCCAGTGCTGTGACAGGGACGACTTCAGTGCTGGTCCTGCACTGCAGAACTCCAGCTGCAGTTTTCAGAGACTCTTACACAGTCCTAAAATCCCTTTTAAAGTGAGAGGCTCTAATTCAATTCAAAGGCAAGTGCTCAATAAAGAACATGTTTGATACTCTAAATGGAAGGCATTGTTAAGCTGCTGAAATTGTCACTGGTTCTTACTTAGGAAAAGAAGCAGTCATATCATAGAAGCTGCTACAGCACTAATTAATATAATTAGTTGTCGTGACTGCAGATTTGACTCTATTTCAATCCCAAACATGTTGGCATTGAAAAGGAACTCTTGAAATACCACAATCTCTCTTTAATCATGATAAAGAGCCTTTCTTTAAAGGTACAGAGACCATTTGGAGGGATACAGAACTGCAGAATCAGAGAACAGTTTTGGTTGGAAGGGACCTTAAAGTTCATCTTGTTCCAATCCCACCCTGTCCATAAGCAGGGACACCTTCCACTATCCCAGGTTGCTCTAAGCCCCATCCATCCTGGTCTTGAACATTTCCAGAGATAGAACAGCCACAGCTTCTCTGGGCCACCTGTGGCAGCGCCTCACCACAGGCTGAGTAATTTCTTCCAAATATCTAATCTAAGCCTACTCTCTGTCAGTTTGAAGCCATTCCCCCTTGTCCTGTCACCCCATACCCTTGTCCAAAGTCCCTCTCCAATTCTACTGGAGCCTCTTTAGGTACTGAAAGATGCTCTGAGGTCTTCCTGTGGAACCTTCTCTTCTTCAGGCTGAACAACCCATATAAAACACATCACAGGTACCTGCTGTGAAACAGGGATTGACCAGTTTTGTTTTTTCTCTAAAAACAAGGCCTTTTTTGGAATGGTTATACTTATGGGTCTGATGCAAAGCTCTCCAATATCCAGGGGAGTCTCTGTGTCAGATCCTGGGCAGGGCAGACCTGGGAGCAGAATGTGCAGCTGTCACCGGTGGGAGCCCGCCGGGAGGTGTGGGTTGTCAGCAACCCGAGCACAGATTGCTTACCAAACATTCCTACCTCACCATTAAAAAATAAACTGGGTTTGCATCTCAGCCATAGAGCTTTTCCATCCTTTTCTTCACGTGTTGACAGGATAGGTTTTAAGAGCTCCTTTTGCAACCGTAACTAATATTGCGGTAGTCGCCCTGCTGGAACGGTAAACTGGAAATGCAGTAAATGAGAGTATGGCCGTAAGACAATTGTGGAATTTAGTCTTTTTCAATGAGTTTCTTTCTCCCTGATCCTTTATCTCTGACCGAATGCACTGATGCCTACCTCGGTCACTAATATAGGGAGAAATGGTAAGACTGACAATTGCGATGCTTTGTTCGTCATGTGCATGTCTTGTGCAACAGAGTTCTCTAACCCATTCTAATTCGAGCTCTCATGCTTTTCTGCCCTACTGCTTCCCCCTGCATTGCTATAAAAGCATGTAAGATAACAAAAAGTCTCTTTTCTACACGGTGCCTGCCATGTTCCTTGTTTTGAAATAGCAGTGTCTATTTTATATGACTGTCGGGTCTGAGACCTCATCAAAGTCATGGTAAACTGAAAAATTATGACTAGGCTTTGGGAGCGCTCCTATCTTTTTTTCTTGTTTCAAGGCTTTTTTGTTTCTTTTCTTTTCTTTTCCCCTTAGCTTGTAGGCTGCCACATTTCACATAAAGTGCTTAATGGGTCCCGCTGAGGGATTTTTTTTTTTTTTTTAATTATTATTATCATTATTTTTTAATCGTGTGGCTGACTCAGAGCTGTGACTCCAAAGTCTGGCTGAGCTGGGCGCTTCTCCTCGTGCTCCTCACCGCCTCTCGGCAGCCGCCCGACAGCGGAGACTCACCATGGAAGCAGCTCTTGACGTGGGGATTGCACCACTCCATGGGAGATGCTGTCATTGCTTCCTTCCCAAATGCATTTATTACAGAATAAATACCATTACGGGGTCTCTTTGAGAAGTTTGAGAGAAGAGAAAACCCTGCAGGAGAAATTCTCCGAGCCAATCTTTGAAGTGACGTTGTTTTCCAGTTTACTATGATGGTGACTGAACTTCACCTTTTCCAACAAATATAATTTTGTCGTGTATATACATATAAGTGTGTGTATATATATGCACATACACGTTCCAAAGAGAAAAAGAAGAGGTTGGCTATTGACTTTTCAGTGAGCGTAAATCAGTTTTGTTTTGTTTAATAAATGCTACATGCTACAAACATTGTCTTACGTTTGTCTCATGTTTGTAACGACTCTGTAAAGCTATTTCTTGTTGCTCGTGCTGTTAGCTTTGGCTTTTGAAGAGATGTATGTGACATTCTCCTTGCTCTGAATGTAACAGCCGTCCCTTCCTTGTTTCCTTGCCCCCATCCCCTTTAGGATCTGACGGCTTTAGCCAAAGAGCTGAGGGAGCTGCGCATCGAGGAAACCAATCGTCCCCTGAAGAAGGTGACGGACTATTCCTCCTCCAGCGAGGAGTCAGAGAGCAGCGAGGAGGAGGAGGAGGATGGCGAGAACGAGACACACGATGGGACCGTGCCTGTCAGTGACATCCCACGTCTCATGTGAGGAACGCTTTCTTTTGGGGGGGCAAGCCCTGAAACCCCATTGTGTATTTTTCTGGAGGTGAATTCCCAACATGTCTTGGCCTGGAGGAGAAACCCTGGTGTCCTGGTCTGGTGGAGCAGTAGCTGTGATTAAGGACATGTCCAAAGTGTCCATGTTTGGTGGCTGGCACTGAGAACAGCGTCATGGTTGCACAAGATGATGTACTCACATGAGTGTTTTTCCTGTTCCAAACTAGAGATAATTAATGGGGAAAACTGAGTTATTTCCACTGCATATTCAGTGAATGTTGGCTCAGAGCTGATGGAGCTGTTCCTGCTGATGAGCCAGGCAGGTTTTTGGCCAGAGTGGACACAGCTGACCTCATCCACACCATGGGTCCTACCCATGAGATGGATGTGTTAAAGCTCTGCCTGCTCTTGAGCCTGGTCTTGCCCCAAACTAAGCCATATTAAATTGTCAGTACTTGGTGGCCTGCCCAGTGCCAACTGGTAGAGCCAGGATTATAATAATCCTGAATCTTTGTCTTGGATTTCTGCCCTTGGCTCAGTCAGTGTCGGTGAGTTAAAGTGGTGAACTGAGGAGATGAGCCGACTGTTGTGTCCTATGGGACACACCTGTGCTTTTGAGTCTCTGCAGATCAGGGCAGCATACTCACAGGGAGCTGTTGCCATTCAGAGAGAGTTCCTGGAGTATCTCTGCTCAGGCTTCCCACCCAGTGCATTGCAGGGGCATTTCTGGAGGTCCTTGCCTGGCAGCAGCATCTGAATCCTGCTCCTTTGATTTCACAGAGGAGCTGTAGGAAGTTTCAGGGAATTATTTGCAGTTTAATCAGTTCGTTTCCATTTTTCCTGCTAAATGAGTTACAGTTGATATAGCCAGACCTGTCTTCAAGAATGTCTTTAGCAGTATGATAGTGCTGGGTGCATGGTTGGACTCAAGGAATTTAGAGGTCTTTTCCAACCTAAACAATTCTCTGATTCATGATAGTGGGGCATAGAGCAGCACAGAAGCCCTCTAAGTGGCAAGAAGACTGTCTCCTTGGGTCCATGTTATTCAGAGTGTCAAGCTCCTGGCTGGAGCTTCTTTCCAGCAGAAGGATTAAAATCAGAGCTCTTGGGTTGGTTGGAGCAAGTCAGGAGCAGAGGGATGGCTCTGAATGTTCAGCAGTCAGATGGGCAGTCAGGCGTGCCAGAAGGGGCCTCAAGCTGCTCTGGAAGAGGAGTTTAATCAGGAGTGGTTAATCTGTGCTGACATCCTTCTTCAGACACCTTGGGTTTGACACAGCACTTCCCAGTGGATAAATGTCTCACTGGATGCCTTGCAGCCATATCTGTGGCATGACAGGCACAGCAGTGAGCTGCATGCCCCCAGCCCCTGCCAGCCCAGTGCCACATGTCCCATAATGTCCTCTCTCTGTCTTGTCCCAGAGACAGAGGGTGGAAATACAAGGATGTCTGCAGGCAGAGCTGCACTGCCCCATGTCTGGGGAAAAAGAAAGCAAATCCTCTGAGTTACACCCTTGTTTCACAAAAGGGACCTTAACTCGAGTTCAGCCTCGATGTACTTCGGTGTTTTTCTAACAGAGATTTGTTTTCCTATGTTCAGTGTTTGTCATTGGAAAGTGGGGCCAAGAGAGGGATCATCTCATCTTCTGCTGCATCTTCTGAATGATCTTTGTGTAACTTGTGTTTAAACTTCCCTGGGTATCCTCCCTGGGCACTTGGCTGCTCTTCATTCCAGCTCTATCCAGGTCTCTTCTGCTGAAGGATAAACCTATCCATTGCTTTGTGTCCCAGTGGACAGGAGGGATTCTTTATTCCATCCACCTCTGGAGATATCATTTCTCCATCTGAAGACTGTGATGACTCCCAGCACCTCCCTCTCCTTGAGCTGTGCAAGCCAGCTCTTGCAGGATGACATGGAAACTGCACTGATGAAATCTGTGAGCCCAGAGCTACCTCAGCCATTCATTCTCTGTCTGTGCAGTCTCAAAATTAACATAACCTCCTCTGGTCCTGTTATATTATTTTAAAACTAGAATAATTGTGCTATTTTCTCATCCTTTAGTGAAAAGCTAATGGTAGGGAGGTGTGAGCTGCTCACATGAAAGGTGCTGCAGGACTATGGTGTGCTGTTGTCTGCAATGCCTTCGTGATGCCTGTCCAGTTGTAGGTTTGATATGATGCAGGCAAGGAGCCAGTCCCACCTCGGGGTCCCCAGGGCTCAGATCTCACCTTGCACCAGTAACCCCATGATTAATCTGGGTTGTTTTGGCTTTTCACTGACCAGGCTCCCTCACAAGCCTCGGGGCTTGTTGGTGTTCACAGCAGTTAGAGATTGTATTGCCTCACACTGATGGAAGCAATTGGTCTCTGTGGCTTTTAAATGCAAAGTAACAGGTCTGATCATCCAGGGGTGCTTGTCGTTTGCTTGTGAATTTGTTTGAGTTATATTTAAGCAGCCAGGCTGCCAAGAATGTAATAGTGAAGTAATGGGGGCTGCTCAGCACCTGTGACATCCAATCTCAGGCAGTCCTAAAATTTAATAAAGTCCAGCCCCCTTCTTCAAATAGGAATGTGGAACTTTCAAGGTGAATCTGAAACCACAGGTTAGGGCTACATTTTCACCTGGTAAACAGCAGAAAGCTACAGGACAGGACTTGTCCTCCTGCCCACACCTTCTCCAGACCCCATCCCCTCCCTTGTTATTTGCCATCAGATACTCTGGTGTTTCCTTTTCTGGGGTTGAAATGGGAATTAAAAGGAGTAAATTTTGGTTTTCTGCAGCTTTTTTAGGTAGAAAAAAAATTATATAAAGTAGAGCAGAGTGTTACTCCTTGTTACCTCCTCATTAGTGCTCCTCTGAGGACACCTTGGGATAAGAAAGAGAATAGTTTCTCTTTTTTTTATCAACCTGACCCTGTATTTCTTGCAGCATCTATCATTTCCCCATAAATCTAAGTGAATATATCTTTCTAACTTTTCTCTCTGTGAGATACAGAGCCTTACCCTTATTGAAATAATAGAGGATTTTTGATGCAGTTTAACAAAGGAAATATTCACTGTTAATGCTTTTCCACTCTGTCCCCAGACCGACAGGAATCCCTGGAAGCAACGAGCCCTACAACCTGGGAATGGTGACAACCCACGGGCTAGAGACTTCCCACGCAGATACTTTTAGCAATATTTCAAGGGAAGGGACTTTAATGGTGAGGGAGGTAAGTTGTAAAACAAACACTTCCATGGAGCATCTTCAGGAGGTTTTGCCCATGTAAGCACAAAGACTAACAGTGCTGTGTGTCTGGAACACAAAATGAAGGAGTAAATTGTGCTCTTAGCGCTCTCGTTAATGCAATTTACACTCGCAGCAAATACAAGTGCAAATGTTTCTCAGAACTACAAACAGCAGTGAATGGCAGTGCCAGGGCAGGCGGGGAGGAGGCTCCTTCAGATGGCTCTGCTGTAACCCCACCATTGCTCCAGGCAGCAGGAGTTACCTTCAGCTTACAGCATTTCCTTAATTCACTTGGACCTGGCTGAGTTTCCCCTCTTCTTTCCACCCTGTGACTTTTAGAGCCTTGCAGTGTTTGCAGAGCACTTTTAGCACAGGCTGGTCCTGCTCAGAGCCCACTATGGGGGGCACTGGGCATCTCAGATGGGTGTGAGCCCTCACCCCCACCTCCAGTGCTGTAGAGGTGAGGCTGTGGTGGGAGCAGTGCTGATGGATGGCTCTGCAGGAGTGAGGCAGAGGAGGCATCTTCAGTGGCTGTGGAAGATCTCTCTTGGTGTTTCTTGGCTTCCCAGTTGTGGGACATGCTGGGGATGCTGGTGGAAGGGCAGATGGACTCCTGGTGAGAGGGCAGGAAGCCCTGGTGGTTAGAGAACAGGGGAGTCACTCTCCACCAGCACATCAGGGAGGTGGATGGGAGAGGAGGAGGAGGGAGGGGAGCTTGGAGTCTGCAGTTGTAAAGGAGGGATGTTTAGATCACATGTAAACAAGACTTGAGCTGCACTTTAGTTCTTAATTCCTTTTATCTAATATATTCACATATGAAGGAAAAAGATGAAAGCAACTTTGAAAGAGAGGAATAAGTTAGCAAAAGAAGTCACAGCATGTTTGCTGCCTTTCTCCATCAGTTTTGGAGGGGGCAGTAATACAGTCCCCCTCATCCCTCACTGGGGTGGAGCTGTTCAGAGCAGAGATCCCCAAAGCTCTGTACATCCCTGAACCAGGGAGGGTGATGTGGGTGAGTGGGAGAACAAGGCCCTGTGTAACAGGCAGCTGTTCCTGAAATGAGCTTGTGTTCAGCATCACAACAGTAAAACCTGTGCTGTGCCAGCAGGGCTGTATGAGAATTGGGATGCAGAAGAGTTTAAAAGCTGTGGGCAAGACAAGCATCTGGAAAGCCCCACTGGGAGGAGAAAGCATTATAAGAAATCCAAACTGTAGCCTTGTGCTGGGTGCTTACTGTTTTGCCCCACTACCACCATAGCCATCAGAGGATGGTCTCACTGGGGGCAGTGGGCTTTGGGCAAAGAGCTTTTCACTCTGTGGTGGGATGGCAAGGTGTGGTCAGAGGTGATGATGATGAGCAATCAAAAGATAAATGTCCTCAGAACTAGTCAGGGGCTTGGTGAGCCCAGTGAAAGTTTCCACAAATCCCAGTAAATGGGTAAATCTCTAACAGTCTCATTGATGTGCTCCAGGTAGGTGATATTCATCAAAATGGCAAAATAAACGAGGAAGGGAGAAACTTCTTGGTACCTGCCTTGTACAGGGAGGGGATGGAGAGGAAGGGGAGCCCTGTGGAAACCCAAGGAACCTGATGTGCAGGGCGAGCTGCTGGTGGTTCTGCCACTTCTCCACCGCTGCTGCTGCTGCTGTTCACTGCTGGTTTGGGTCACAGAAACATGGGACAGGGCTGTGCTGGCACTTGCAGTCAGGCTGCTCTTTGCCATAGCTGTGCAAAACTGTCCAGGCTAACGCTGACTGAGGGCTCAGATTCTGTCACCAGTGGCCATGTGGGAGGAGAGCTGGCCATGGGGTTTGCACCCATGGGGGCAAGCACAGAATCTGCCCTGCATTCCTCGTCTCCAAACAACACTGATCAGGCTTCTCTCGCTGTTTTGTGGCTAATAACTCTGTATTAACTTTGTCATTAATCCTGTCTGTAACTCTCCTGGAGGGGGGGTTGGTTTGCTGCTTGCCAGGTTGCATGGGGATGGAACAGAGAGGGTCCTTCTCCTGCGCTTGCTCTGGGAACCGGGGGACTGCCGACAACTTCGTTTTGTTTGTTTTTTTTTTTTTTTTTCTTCTTCTTTTTCTCTTCCCTCCCCCCTCCCTTCTCTTTCTTCCTCATGCCTTGTGTCTCTGCAGACCTCTGGTGAAAAAAAGCGTTCTGGCCACGCAGCCAGCAATGGCTTTGCAGGTCACATCAATCTGCCTGACCTGGTGCAGCAAAGCCACTCGCCGGCGGGCACGCCGACCGAGGCCCTGGGGCGAGGCTCCACGCATGCGCAGGACATGGACTCGGTGCCTGAAGTAGGTGCTGGGGGGCTCCTCCTTCTCCTTTGCATCGCTTTTAAATCAAGTATTAACATCTCTGCCCCCTGATGGGGCTCTCCTGCTTTCCTCCCTCGCTTTCTTGGCTCTTCCCTCTCTCTGTTTCTGGTTCTCGTGGGTGAGAGTAGTGAAACGCAAGGGAATCGGATGGGTTACTGCCACAGGGGTCTGTGGCTGATGGGAGAAGCATTTATTAGGTCTTTCAGGCCCACCAGCTGGAGTTCTGGTGGTGTGACACCAGTGCTGCCAACTGATGAGAAAGCCCCTTTATTTGACACTGGGATATAAAAGGAAGTGATGAGAGCCAGTGATGCTGTTAGCTTCAGCTGGGCCCAGCTTCCATCTGTGCAACCTCTGATAATTATCATGACTGAAAAGGTTACCAAAAACCAAAGCCAACAAAATTCCAGATAGTTCTTCAGAGAAGAAGAAATCTGTACACTTTTAAAGTCATGTGTTTCCTGTCATGGCAAAATGTTTCTCTCTGGTAGGTGTTTTACAGGCACGTGACTGTATAAAGTGTAAAAAATCTTACTGCAAGTTGTGACAAATAAACCAAGGGAATTGATGTGTCCAGCTTACCATCCTGTGGGAACCAAACACAGTTCATTTTTCCCATGAGAAATCAACCCATTTGGTGCTAATTAAGCTATTGTATTTAATGTTTTTATTTCATTTGGTGGGTTGTGCATCAAAAAATATGCCATCCTATGTTCTTTCATAGAAATGATGTTCTCACTTTATGGTGTACTTTTACTAGCTGTATAAAAATAAAAATTTTTTGGAATTGGGCATTGATAAAGCGTAAGAACAGATGGTGCCTGACTTGGCCTCAAGTTTTTATCTGTTTCCTCGCTGGCATTAAAAGCAGCAGTGAGAGAGTCGATCCTGAAAGTAACACCTTCCACGGTCATCCTGGGGCTGCTGAAATGCAGCCTGGGCTTGGGTTTAAATGTATTCATTTATAGAACATCAACCAGAAAGATCTTCTCCATTTCTAAAATTGTATTTTTAGAGGTGACTGAGCAGAGAATGGCTGTGAGTGGAAACTTGGGGATTTTGTTCACAGGCTTCCAGGTGACTCATGTAAGCACGACCTCAGTCTGCAGCTTGATGCTCTTTGTAAGCCACCACACAGGTTTATAGGCTGTTAAACAAGACCTGGGGGAAGATGAAGTCTTAACATTTAAATATCAGACTTGGAAGCTATTAAAAAGTCAGCTTCTGAGGAGAATAACTGAATGTGAGCAAGGAAAAATGCTCGGTGTATTCAGATGAGGGGTTTCTTAGTAATTCATTTGCTGGAAAGCACCTGGCTCTCAGCTGGAAATCCCTGCAAATACTGAGATCTTCTCTTACTTAAATTGCTTCTGTTTTATGGAAAAGACATCCAGCACAGGGAAAAAATCTGTGTATTTCTTGGCTAGGAGACAAGCACAAAGTAGAGGTATCTGTGCCCGCAGCCTTCCCTGCCGCAGGCTGTTAACTCCTTCCTGGGGCCTCAGTTACCATGTTCTGTTTGGAAATCCATCCTGTTCCCATGGAAACAGCCAGGCTGTCAGGGAATAGGGCTGGGAGGGAAGCAGGAGGCACAGCCTGATTTTGGCATGGATGCTGCCTTGCCCATGGATGCCAGCCCCAAAATGCCTCAGAAAAGTCACGAGCCACGAAGCTGCTCCTACACCTGTTTTTTTTCTGCCCCTGAATCTTTTTATGGCCCACTGGAGGACAGGCACAGGCCCAGCCTGGTTTCAGTAGGGATATGCCAGGGTGGTGCTGTTCCCCATGGCACATCTCCCCAGGCATGGGGGACTTGTCCCCAGGGCAGCTGTCACACAGGGACTGTGGCAGTGGGCACAGGGAGCAGCCTGGGCTTGGTGAGTGGGTGAAAGCTGAGAAAGATTTATTTCAGAAGAAGGACAATGTCCCAGAGAAGAAAAATGTGAGCTGTAGTGGTGCTGCAGAGTGAGCTGGGTTTTGCTGCTTTGCAGCTCTAAACTGAGCTCGTTCTTAAACTGTGTCCTGGGTAAATGCTGGAGGAGAAAGGATAAGCTGTTCAAAGAAGGAGGGAATTCACATTGACTGCACAGGCAAGGATTTCCTTTTGCTTGGAAGGAGGTCTTAGCCTCGTTTTCTGCCTTAAAGCAATGGTTTTAAAAAGAAATCAGTGTGACGCTGCAGTTTGCTCATCCCCAGATTCTCCCAGCAAAGTATTGGCTCTGACATTTCCTGTGATACCCTCAGGTTAAGTTTTGTTAACTTAGAGATACCCCTGTCTGCAGTCCCACATGAAATGCTGGGGACAATTTAAAACTGTGCCAGCTGCCCCAGGCCAGGGTTTCACAGGGGCTCCCAGCACCATCCTGCCAACCTTGGCTGCAGTGGGAAAGTGGGAAAAGCAAACCCTTGCCTGCCTGATGCCCCAGAGAAGGTTTAAGGCATGTTTATGACATGCAGACAAATAAACAGGTGGACTGATGATAAAGGTCTGCTCCAGTCTAAATGATTTTGTGATTCTGTTGGATTTTACCTGCGTTGGCTTCTGCCTCTGGCCCTGCAGCTTCTCTGCTGACTGTCCTCATGGCTGTGCTTCTGCCTGTGAGGAGAGAGCAGAGCCAGGCCCTGCTCCTCCCATTTTCTGCTGCTCACAAACACTCAGAAATCCAATTTAATGTTTGTTTCTTAATAGTTATGGGGAGGAGGAGGAGCAGATGTTCATAGAGGGCTCAAAAAGGGCAATGCAGAGGCAGGCACTATTTGCTAATTAGAAAGTCTTAGATATACACAGACACACAAAATGAGTTATTTCTGTGTGCTGAGCTCTCTCTTTGCTGTTCATTTTCTAGTATGGTATGGGAAGTAGCACCAAAGCCTCTTTCACCCCCTTTGTGGACACCAGAGTGTATCAGACCTCACCTACTGATGAAGATGAAGATGAGGATGAAGAGTCATCCACTAATCGTAAGAGCCAATGTGGCCAGTTTGGGATGGGAGGAAAGCAGGTCAGGGAGCCTAAATAACCCCAGGGAACTCCTCTCACATTTCACTCACTCCAAACAGAGCTGGTGTCTATATCCTTGCCCTATCCAGCTGCCATCCAGCTTCTTCTCTCCCACCAGCAAAATGCCACCAGAAGGATGTGGGAGTAAACAGGGAGCAGGAAAAATCCACCCTCCTGTCTGCTTGGGCAAACTAACACTGTAACACAGTGATGACTCCCCCATGGAGAAATAAACCAAGTATTGCCATTATGCCCCAAAAAAGAGGAGAAAGAGCATTTAACCCATCAGCCCTCCCTGTCCCCTTGTGTTCTCTGGCAGCCCTGTTCACCAGCGAGCTGCTGAGGCAGGAGCAGGCCAAGCTGAACGAGGCGCGCAAGATCTCGGTGGTGAACGTGAACCCCACCAACATCCGCCCGCACAGCGACACCCCCGAGATCCGCAAGTACAAGAAGCGCTTCAACTCTGAGATCCTCTGTGCTGCCCTCTGGGGTGAGCCCTGCCCTCCTGGGCTGGGGGGGATGTGTTACTGCACCTCTGACTTGGGGTTTGGCACTTGGGTTTTGCCTCAGGCTGCCACAGCAAGCCCGGATAAAATGTTCTGTATGGAACAGCTTCTCCTGGCTGCTTCAGGCAGACTTCAGCCACAAGGTGCTTAGGTGAAAGCAATGCCTAAAGCTCAGGCTGTCTGCTCTTCTGTGAGATTCATTTTCACATGAAAGGTGCTTGCAGCACCTTCTTAGCCAGCAAAGAAGAAGAGACCGAGGAAGCTGCACAGAGGTTCCACAGACAGCTTCATTTCTTCTGTGAAAGGGTCTGACAGCACTCAGAATATATAAGATTTTAAAGGGGCTTTTATAGGGTTAGAGTGCCTTAGAAAATGAATCAATGATATCAAGTATTGAAAACTATCCAGCTACTTAAAGGTTTTAGGTAAAAGTGACCAGTTACCTAAGGGATTGAAAAAAGGACCAATTAAAGCACAAAGAGATAAAGCGGGGGTCTGCAAGGGGGATAAAATATTTCTAGCATTAGTCATTCTAAGGAAGCAATTTCTTATCTGAGGGATGATTTTCCAGAGAGGCCCTGTCAGGGTATCTGCTTCTTCCGCAAGCTCCTGGCTCTGCTTGGCTCCTTCTCCATCCCCCAAGGGTCACATCCTCTCTCTCCTCTCAGGTGTGAATCTCCTGGTGGGCACAGAGAACGGGCTGATGCTGCTGGACCGAAGTGGGCAGGGCAAGGTCTACAACCTCATCAACAGGCGGCGCTTCCAGCAGATGGACGTGCTCGAGGGCCTCAACGTCCTCGTGACAATATCAGGTGCTGCTCTCCTGCCTTCACCCCCTCATTCACCTGCTCAGCCACAAGCCCTGAGTGGTTCCAGCTCAGACAAAACCTGCTCACTGGTGTCAGAGGGAAGCTCCCAGGGGAGATGGGGGTGGTTTATTCTGGAATCGAATTAGTTAAATCTGCTTTGAAGAGAGTTTGCTCCCTTCACCTGCTGACTGCACTTCATCTCCTTAGCAGGGAAGGGGAGGTGCAGGATACAGGCAGGTGGCCCAGCAAGGGAGATGGTCACAGCTTGAGGGGGCAGAGAGCTCTGCTCTTGGGACTGTGTGGCTCTGGCTGAGGGAGCCATGATCCACGGCTTTAGATTTCCAGTTCAGACCACAGATGTGCTTGGGCTGTCCCAAGCATTGTGAGGGCCATGGGCTTTTCACTGTCCCCGTGTTTAGCTGGAAACTCCTCATAACAGGCTCATGGGGTGATTTCAAGCAAAAAAAAATGCAAAACTTCTGTAGTCCAGTATCTGAGGAGAGCATCCAGCATCCTCCTGCAGAGCAGCCCCAAGGAGCACAAGGGGTGACAGCCAGGGCAGAGCCTTGTCCTGCTGGTACCTGTCCAACAAAGCTCACAGAGGGCAGCAAGAGAAGTGCTCATTAGGAGATTGTTTGATATCATCCTCTGTTTCCTTTCACATTGTTAAGACTCCCTGGCCTCACTCTGCATTCACGTGCAAATTCCTGCTCCCTTTCAGCCAGAGCTCCAAACTCACTGCTCCATCATTTACGTGGTCTGCAGCTCCCCTGTGGTTTTGGGATACAGCTGTGTGGGAATGTATTCCCATTCCTACAGCTGGAATGGGAATAGCACCAAACCCCAATATGATGCTGAGAATGAATCCTGGGGACTTGTGGAAACCTGTGAGCAGACAGGATCTATCATTTGGGTCCTGTCCCACCAGGCTCAGTGTGAGCTGTGTCCTGTACTTGTAATGGGGGCTCTGCAGCCATGTCACAGCCATCCAAGAGCAGGCAGCCATGCAGAAATTTGGCAGCCCCTCAGCACTGCAGAGCCCAGCCCTAGGCTTGCTGGCAAACAGCAGTGCCTGTCGCAGGCCAAGGAGCTCCTGTCTCATCTCCAGGGTGGAATTAATGTTGTATGAAGGAGAGGGAAGGAACAAAAGCAGGTAGTTGAGTAGTTGGATAAGCCTTGAGTTGTAGAAGGGTTGAGATCACAGCTCCACTGAGCCCCACTGTCCCTCTGTGAACACTGATTTATAGGAAAAGGAGTATTTCCAGCCTGTGGGAAGCAAAAGCCTGGTTTTTCCAGTGTGTGCCTGCAGCCTGCAAGACAGAGGTCTGAGCTGTGCTTTCCATATATTTCTTCCCAAGTAAAAACCAACACAACAACTAAATTACTATTTGCAGTTACTATTTATATTACTTTTATCATGAAATGGACTTAAATTCTATCATCTTGTGACTGAAAATAAGAACTGAAACCCCACAATGGTCCATGCAAATATACTGTGCTCTGACAGGGACATTTCCTTTGCCAACAGGAAAGAAGAACAAGCTGCGTGTGTACTACCTGTCCTGGCTGAGAAACAGGATTTTACACAATGACCCTGAGGTGGAGAAGAAGCAGGGTTGGATCACAGTTGGAGACCTGGAGGGATGCATCCACTACAAAGTCGGTGAGTGGAAATAAATGTCTGAAGAGATGTGGTTTTGTTCTCTAGTCTTTGGTCTGACCTGACAATTTGATATTAAAAGTATAGGTGGACCATAGCCACAAGTAAATTTTGAATTAATCTTTATGCATTAGGTGGACTCTTATGTATAATGAGAATCAACAGAGGGAGGCTTGAAAAGCTGTTCAGGAGATTTGTTGGGAAGCGAGTGAACGTGTTTAAAATTGGGTTTGTTTTTATTTTAGTGAAATATGAAAGAATCAAGTTCTTGGTGATTGCCTTAAAGAACGCTGTAGAGATCTACGCTTGGGCTCCTAAACCATATCACAAGTTTATGGCATTTAAGGTATGTTTGTAATTGTAAATACATGAGATTTCTGCACTCTGCAGAGCAGAAAAGCATCTTGCTTATGTAGCTGAGTTCCTCAGGATGCCTGGCAGGCATGGGAGATGGGATCCGTGCTGGCTGAAGAGATTGGATATGTTCTGCTTACAGCCAACAATGAAGTGTTATTATTAGTTTATGCTAGCAGGCTTTACTTGAGGAATTTGCAGAAAGCTGATCAAATGCATATGAGTAAAATTGAGTTGGGGATTTTGGTGGGTGTTTTTTGTGGGGTTTTTGTGTTTGTTGTTTTTTTTTCCCTCTGACTAATTTTTAACATGCAGTACAAAACTAGGCTGGCATGATTTTCTGTTTTAATTTTGCAAGGTCCTCTCCTCTTCTGCAATGTGGATTCTATTTCAAGACAGAAAGTTTGGGAGAGTGACCCACTCTCTCTCTCTCCTTTTTCCTCCCTTTTCACCTGCCTTGGTTTTCTCAGTGAGACCTTCCTCCTCTCCAATCTGGGCACTTTGTGCTTATTCCTTCAGAGCACTTTCATCCCAAGCTCTGTGCAGAGGAGAGTCACAAAGGGCAATGCTTTTTGGAGATGTTCATGCTGAGTAATCTCATTTTACATCTTTGCAACACAAATGGGCTTATGCAGTATTAGGTCACATTTGCTTTTTCTGAGCAAAAGCCAGAATAAGTGGGCTCAGTGATATGGAGAGCTCAGCAGCATCAAAATGGTCTGGGATCCAGCTGCCCACAGGTGCTTCACTCTCCTGCTGATCACCTAAACCATGGTGCTTGATCTGGACATGGCTGGGGGTTGGTCCCAGCCTTGATGCAGCAGGTAGATGGAGCAGGGGAGAGTAGGTCTTTGCTAAACTGATTCATTTCAGCTGCCCAAACCAGAGCAGTGATCCCTGCCAGGAGAGGAGGAGGTGGGTGGTCACAGATCTCTGCTGAGAGAAACTGAACACACACTCATGTAAAATTGAGCTGTCTCCTTCCTCTAGAGACCAAATCCTTGTGCTGGCCTCAGGCTCCTGTGAGAGAGAGCTGGGCTTGGCAAGGGTAGGCATTTATCTGCTGAGATGCTGAATACCCTCTGAGGCATCTGACAGGGGAACACAGAGACAGGAGTATAAATAACCACATATTTAGTAGGAAACACAGTCAAACAAATGTGATTTCAAAACCATATCAGGCTGCTGCAATGGGGATTTGTTGGTTTTCTGTGATGCTCATGGAAGGGATTATAAAAGTCTTTTTCAGATCTCCAGCACAAGCCGTTGCTCGTGGATCTCACTGTAGAAGAGGGTCAGAGGCTGAAGGTCATCTTTGGATCCCACACTGGTTTCCATGTGATTGATGTAGATTCTGGGAACTCCTATGATATCTATATTCCATCTCATGTGAGTACCTGGGCAGTGCTGCTGCCTGTACATGGTGACACAGGTCACCACTGAGGTTTGGACAGGCTCCCAGGGGCTCAGAAGTGGGACCAGTGATGGGTGTGACATTCCCCAGTGCTGCCCTCACTTAAAGAGCACCCAGAGATTCACATACTTCATGTTCATCTGCACAGGCTGTTTCTGTCCTCGTGCAGGAACAGTAAAGTTTAAGGTTGCCATGTCCCACAAAGAGGAGAATCTGTCTGTACACTGCATGGAGCAGTAATGGAGCTCTCTGCAGGATTTTCTTGTTGGGTCAGTTAAACTCCATCTATACTGTTGGCCCACAATAAACTGGTCTAGGAGAAACTGTGTCACTAAACAAATGCAGGAATTGTTGAACCTGATCCAAGCAGCAGTCTCCTCTGTGAGAACTAACAAGAGCAGAGGGAGAAATGCTGGGGCAGTTTGGGATGGTTTTGCGTTGTCTTAGCTATGGAAGGGCAGACATGGGTGGAAAGTCAATGCAGCTGCCCTTGGAGCTAGAGGATGATTGTTAAAAAATAGGATATTTCCTCCCAAGGGCTGCCTGTAAAATTCTGAGTTTATTTACCTTGATTTGAACTGGTGATGGATTCATTGGCTCAGTCACTTACTTGTGTTCCAGCCAAGTGTCAGCCATCAGTCTTGGGGGTGTGTATGTTGTGATCTGTCTGTAATTGCTGAACCTGTTTATCCTTGCTTTCTCAGACAGCTTTGATTGTAGGGTAAACATGACAGTTTATTCCCCTTCAGGCTTATCTCTGAAAGCCAGTGCCTGTGTGGGGATTGGAGGGAGGGCTTTATTCTCTAGCTGGTTTGGGCTTTTTTCCCCGCAGTGCTCTGCTCCCTTCCCCCTTCCCCTTTCTCCATTCAGTGTAATTCTGACTCTCAGGGTCTGTTTTGCCTGCAGATTCAGGGCAATATTACTCCTCATGCCATTGTCATCCTGCCCAAGACGGATGGGATGGAGATGCTCGTGTGCTATGAGGATGAGGGTGTCTATGTGAACACCTACGGACGCATAACTAAAGACGTGGTGCTCCAGTGGGGAGAAATGCCTACTTCTGTGGGTAGGTCAAGCCTTCCTCTTCCCCTGATTAAAACACAAGCCACAAGTAAGATGAGGAGTTGAGAATGCTGAGATGGAGTCATTTGGGATGGAGGGGATTTCCCTCTTTTATCAAAGGGTATTTCCCTCAGCCAGCTGTGAGATGCAATTGCTAAATTCCTGCAGTTTAGTCCTCCATAATAAAATCAACTAATTTCTTCAAGATTTGAACTTTTTGAGTGTAAGATAAATGTGAGATAATGCCAGCTGTTTCACTGGTGGGATACTGTGTTGGATGGAGAGGGGCTGGGTGTGGAGCTGGGAGCTCTTCTGGCTCTGCTGTTGCTCAGCTCCACAGCCCATGGAGGCAAAACACTACCCAGCTCCTTACCTTCTGAAACCAGAAGTGATGCTGCTTCTGTTTATATTTCTCAGCAATTTCTGGATGAAAAGTGCTCTGAAAGGCTGCTGTCCCTGCAGGCACATACCTGGCCATCAGAGCTCTGCCATTGATCTGCTTAGGCTGATGAGAGCTTTTCTGCCTGTTGTATAATATTTAGCTCAACACAAGTTGTAACACCTTTCAAACACTTCCTTTTGACAGCCTACATTCATTCCAATCAAATAATGGGATGGGGAGAGAAAGCTATTGAGATCCGGTCAGTGGAGACAGGACATTTGGATGGAGTATTTATGCACAAGAGAGCTCAAAGGTTGAAGTTTCTATGTGAAAGAAATGATAAGGTAAGTCCACTTCAAAGCTTGTATCTGTGCTGTGAGCTAGAAGGTGCTTTTAGAGCTTATGTGTGGTTTGTCTTGAGGTTAATGATTAATCTGAAGGTCCTGTTTAATAAGCAGTGCCCATAAGCCTATTCCCAGTTAATTTTCTCCAGTGGATGGAGACCTCAGCCTGCAAGATCTCTTCTACATCTAGCTGAGATCCGCCTTGACTTGGTTTGACTTTCTCCCAATTCTCTCATCTGAACATTAAACTGAGGCTGCCAAGTGAACTCCAGAAGTTGAGTATTAGCAAGGGTGTGTAAGTGACCCTGGTTTGAGCTCTGATGCAGAAATATTTTGATATGTCTTCAGATGCATCTTTAGATGCATTTTGATGCATCTTGAATTACTTTCCTCTTATAGCCTCATCCATTTCTGTGGACAGCAGTGATAAATACTGCTCTAGAGCTGCATGGCTGTCATGTAGATGACTCCTGCCACAGGTGTTGCAAGTGGGGCAGGGAATGAGGAGAAATTGCTGGAAGAAAAGACATTTTTGCATGGAACAATGGTTGAATGGTGAGGTCTTTCTGCTGGTGATGTTCTCTCCTCTCACAAGTTTTCACTAAGATAAGTCAGGACCAAGCAGCAGGAGATCTTTCATGATGCACACGATCACAAAACCAGTGAAGAAACCACTTGCTGTGTCCCGAGAGCAGGATTTAATAATGTGCAGTGAATGAGCTTGGAGGCCATGATCACTTTAGTGAACAGCTGCTCATTAGCCAAGAGCTGCCCTTCCTGGGGCATTTCTGCAGGAAAATGTATCCTAACTTCACAGCTGAGTATGTTATGAGAAGCTGCCCAAGAAGCTGAATTTAAGTTTAATTTAAGTGTAATCTAATTGTAACAAAGCTGGAAAAAAAATAAAATTGATCTTTCTAAAATACTGGAACCAACTGATGGGTTTGGAATAGTAAACCCAGATGTTTCTCTTTCTGGAGAACTTGTAAAAGTGGTAAGATCTTGTAATTTTTGGTTTTATTAAGGACAGAGGCTTCAGGATGTTCCCTTCAATATTTGCAAATTATAACTTAATTATTTTTTGAGACTCCCCTTGGAATCAGATGCTGGTGGATCCTGCCAGAAGCACCAAAGTCCCTGTTCTTCATACAGAATCCTGATATGTTTCTGCACTTTGAGCATGTTGAAGGGCTTTACTTTCAGGAATAGCTGAAATACCAGGACTGACATTTCCAAAAAAAGCCATTTCAGACTGAGGCAGATATTGACCCAAATGGTGAATGTTTAGCAAGATCCAAACCACTGACAGCAGTTTTTTGTTAGCACTTCATAATAAATGATGCTGTGGCAGTAAAAAGTGATAAACCCGGTATTTTTAAGGCATTCCAAACTCTTTCTGGTAGTGAGGGAGAAGGAGGTTTAATTACTGCATTTACTAATGAGTGGCTCAATTTAATCCCAGTCTGGCATGGGTAAGCTCCATCCCCTGAGCATTACTAAGTGTTCTTTCCTTCCTAACAGGTATTTTTTGCATCGGTGAGATCCGGAGGAAGCAGCCAAGTGTTTTTCATGACCCTCAACAGAAACTCCATGATGAACTGGTAACAGAGGAGCACTTGGCACTCACCGCCATGGCATTATTTCTAATTTAAAGGACATTAAACACGTGGACTAACACTGTAGAGGCAGGTGGGGAGGAGCCCCTCCCCACGCTCCCCCGGCGCCGCCAGCCCCGGGGCAGGGACTGCAGCCAGGGATGGACTTTCACGCTTGGACCCCCGAGGTCTCCTGATTACGCTGTGTTATAGTGGGTTATGAGTTTTTCCTTTATTTTATTTTATTTTATTTTTTAGTTTTACTTTTTCTTTGTCCCCTACTTTGTAAGAACGGGGAAAGAAACAGTGTCAAAAAGTCTGTTTTTAATTCTGTCTGCCTGCTAGCATCAAATATATAGTATGTTGTAAAGTTACCAATTAAATCTGGTGAGAGACAGCACAATAAATGTACCTTTTATCTTTGTGATGAAGGCCATAACCATATAGCTGGGTAATTTTAGAAATCTTTTGCCTTCACCAACATTTACATGTTGCTTTTGGCAGCAACGGCTTAACGGATTTTTAAAGAAGAGAAAAAATAATAGGTTTTTTTCCCCTCTTTTGGGAAATGGATTTTAAATGGCTAAACTACTAGCCTTAGACTAATAAAAATCAGCTACCATTTTTGTCAAGTCTGTCAATCCATATTTCTATATGGATCTTCACATAATGGTGTGTCTTGATAGGGACAGAGGTGCCATTTCTTGTTGCTCCGGAGGTGCCCGCCTGCCCCGGGGCTTGGGGCACCGGGACGGGATCAGAGGAGGAGAGGAGGGCAGAGCAGTCACAGGAGCCCCGTGCTTTCCCCCAGGGGATTTGTGACTGCAGAGGCTCCTGGATGCTGTGGGCACCCGGCCCTGCTGCTGAAGCTGGCACAGGTTGTGGGTGCTGGTTCCCCCTGAGTCCAGAGCCGGGCACTGGCACATGCAGGAGCAGCCGGCACAGGGATGGGGACCACAACACAAGCTGCCTGTCCCCAGTGTTGCTGGATTGGGCTTGTAAAGAGCTTAAAAAATTATATATATGTGTGGTTTCTTCAGCCAAGGGTCTGAATCTACTCGTTTTCCACCCCCTCCACTCCCTAGGAATTACCCAACATACAGTGAAAGACAACATCTGTGCCGAACCGTGTGTGTGTGTTTAGTTCAGGTTGAATCGTGTCCTTATAAACTCTGCTCAGTTGATTTCCGTTTTCGGTGCGTATCTGGGGTTTTCTTTCTCAGTAGCTGCAAGCATGGCCGCCTGTGGTGTTGGGGTGTCGCATAACAAGGTCTGTGTTGCTGGTTTTAACCTACCTCGTTTCGGTTGGGGTTTGTTTTTTGGTTTGGTTTTGTTTTATTTTATTTTTTTCCGTTCCGCTGTCTATCACAGCGCTGTTACCTCCAGCGACATATAGAGAGCTTAACTGGCAATCTTGGTGTACTCAGTAACGATGGCTTTATTAAAAAATGATTAAATCAACAGGACTTGGTCAAACTTGAATCTTTATCAAGGGTAAGAGGTGATGCAGGGTGGCAGGGATGGGATGGGCCGGGCCACCCTCACCTGAAGCGTTCTGTGGGCAAGCTGTCAGGGTTTGGTACCGCAGGGATTGCCAGCAGTGGGACTCCCAGGATGTGGAGTTCAGGGAAAAACAGGGGGGATGTGCTTTGTGGTGCCTTCTTCCAGCACCAGGCACCCTCCTGTTGGGATGGTGCAGCCTGGAGAGAGTAGGGATGGCCACAGGATCACGATACTGGTATTCAAATCCCATCACAAACACTGATTGCCACCAGCTCTTTGTATTTTCATTGTGGTTAAAATAAAAATCAAATAAAGCCCAGAGCTTTTATTGTGTTGCAAACTGATAACTGTTTTGGGGTGTTTTTTGTTCTACTTCAAGTGACAAATGCACAGCTTTGGATGGTTTTTGTTATTAGGGGTTTTGCATACAGTGATGAAATAGCAGGCAGTCGTTGAGTTTAAACGACTCAGGTGGTTTATAAATGTATTTTTTTAAATCTCAGAATCATTTGAAACAAAAATCATAGAAGCCAGTATTACCACAGTCTTGTCTATGGCATGTGTGTATGGAGATAACACAGAGCAAATGCTTTTCTAGTGCCAACCACAATAAAACACAAAACTTCACCATTAAGTCACACCTTTTATGTTTGGGGAAATAAAACCTGGGGTGTTGGAGGACATGGAGGTAAATGGGATTTTCAGGGGTCCCAGTCACAATGCTCCTTGTCTGGAGACTGTTTTGGAACAGGATGAGTGCAGGGAGGTGGGGCATGTCCCCTTTGATGCTGCCCAGCAGTGAGCAGTGGCCAAGGGATGTCTTGATGGACCATCACCACCTGAAAACTCCTCTTCTACAAAATCAACCCATGATAAAGATATTTCTCCTCCAAATGTTACTGGCTTTGATTTACTTGTCTTTTGCAGTAAGTAAAATGTTGATTAATGCTCTCAGAAGCTACTTATTATTAGTGTTTAAAGAATGAAAACCCGCAGCTCATTTTAAAACCTTATTTCTGGGACTTTTTGCCCAGGAAAGGAAATTTGTTCAGCTGTGCAGTGACGCAGGAGGAAATAGCAATAATGTCAGTGCATGCAGGGGTTGCTTGAGCCCGTTGCAGATTCAGTTATTTACAGAGTTGCTGTGAAATACTGTGTAACTTCAGGGGTGTCATGGTAAATGGAAGAAAAGCCCTGAGAGCTGCCATGAGGCCATGCAAGAGCCATGGTCAGCTCCACCACCCTGGGGAGATGCTGGGCACCACTGCCAGGTGAAGGATGCTCAGAGGTAAGGCTGTAGCAGCTACTTGTGGGAACTGAATCTTTTCAAACCTACTTCAGAATTATCAAATGGTCTTTTTCTTGTTGTGAGATGGTTTGGGGATTGACATTACATATTTTGGGACAGAATGGGGATGCTCAAGTTGACCCTGGCCCCAACCCCAGAGCTGGACTGGCTGCTGGAAATGGTTGGAGTTGAGCTGCAGTTCATTGTCTCGATGTGAACCCAGTTAAAGTCTTTTCCTGAAGTCTTTCCCTGCTAGTGCAACAATTTGATGCTCTGTAATTGGGGCCGTCATGAGCATCGTGTAGGCCAGCAGAGACTGAACCTGCCTTTTCCGAGGGTGTGGGTGGAGCTCCACGTCAAACCCTGCCTCTGTCCGGGCTGAGCCGCCCACCCGGGCACGGCTCTGAGAGATTCCTCAGCACTAAGGACGCATTTCCTGGCACAGGACTCCTGTCACAGCGCTGCTGCCCTGCAGCATCCTTGTCCTGCCCTGTCGTGCCCTGTGCTGCAGTTAGGACCTGCAGCTGGAGAGGTTTGCTGCGTTTGCTTCCCAGTTTTTCTCTTCTGGGAGATGCTGCACCAGCGGGGGGTGGGAAGGGGCTCATTAACCTCTGGTATCTTTACAGCAGTGCTATAAATGCATCAAATTCTCTCTCCTAAATGTGTTTTATCAGCCTGAGCTGCTGTCACATGTGGCCCCAGCACTGCTGCCTGCCCCAGCTGAGAAATGAATGAACATAGTTTTGGTTTTGTGCCAGCCACTGAGGTGGCTGAGAGCATCAGCCTGCTCTTAGAGAGCCAGAGTCTTGCAGACCAGATCTACCTTTTTTTCTTTGTTTTGTTTTGGTTTATGGCATACTTTTCCTTTTTGTTTGTAACATCAAAGATGTCTCTGAATGACTCAGAGGCAGTAAAATGGATGTGCAAATTGCCGCAGCACCTGGGGATAGCCTCATAGCCCCTCTGGAATCTTTGAATTCCTTCCACTGAGGTGACAAGCATGTTCAGCTTTTCAAAAGCAGAGCCCCACCATAAACTTCAGCCCATTGCTTTTATCACACATAGATTATCAACAACACCAATTACACTCCACACAACATAGAGTAGGCAATAAGCATGGCAATTCTGCCTGACATTATGCACAGTTCTAGCATTAGCAATAATGCAGACCTTGTTGTTTGCCAATCACCTAGACACTGCCTGGCCAGGCTCACCAGCCCTGGGATGGGTCAGTGTTGCTTTGGGCTGTGCTATGCCACTCTCTGCACCCTCTGGACTGTGATCACAACTGGCTGCCAGATGTGCAAGAGATGTGATGGGTTGTTCCTTCATCCTGGTGGAGCCAGGCCTGGTTCTCTGTCCTGCAGGAACACTGTGCTTCTCTCTACCAAGCTAACCCCATCAGCCCCTTTGGGATGTGATTGCACTGAGAGGAAAATCTACACACCAACCCTTCCCATCCATGAGCCTTGGGACCAGACTAGAGCTGCCCTGTGCCAGTCACCACATCCACATCCAGCCCCCTGTTCAGAGAATCACAGGGTCTGGAGTCTGTTAGTGCCACTGAGAGCCAGTATGTGCTTAAATTACCTGAGGCCAAGGAGTGTGTCACTGCCCAGCTGGCACCAGCCAGGGGCTCAAAGCAGCTGTGGCACTGGGTTGCAGCATCCTGCCAGGCAGGGAGGGTAAGAGGGGCCAGGGAAGGATAGGAAAACCCAGGGATAACTCCATGCCTTTTGCTAGCAGACCTGGCTGAGGGACACGTGGAGCTTGCAGCCTTTGGCATCCATGGAAGTCACAGGGCTGCTCCTGGGGAGGTGAGTGATGCTCACCCGTGCCTCCAGCACTGCTCCAGCTGCTCCACACCCAGGAAGCCCAGGATTACAGGAAGGTTCTGCTCCCAGCAGCAGTGGGCAGGACATGGAAAGGCCACCCTGCTCGAGGTATGTTGGTAGCCTTTGATCCCTCCAGTTCCACTAGTCTGGGGAGAGTAGTGAGGGAAAGCATCATCCTCTTTGTGCCAGGCACCTGCACCGGGATGGGGATCCCAGAGGGGTACGTGGGAATCCTGGAGGGGAGCATCTGGCAAGGTTTTCACAATGCCTGAAGGTTTCAGTCTTGGCTCAGGGCTCCCATTTGTTTTCTGATTCAAGCCTTAGCAGCCTGGTAATTGTCAAATCCTGCCAGTCCCATTGTGAAGGTATTTAACTGCAATGCAAAGAAACTGCTTGTAAATGCCTGGGTATCCACACACATCGAGCAAACAAACACCATCAGCTAAGATCTCAGCAGGAAGGACAAATATTGGGGAAAACTAAAAAGCTCAGCCTTGGGGCCCTTCCTGTCACAGCTACACCAGCCCAGGAGGGGAATGCAGGTGCTGTGGCTGGAATCAAAGCCTGCTTAATGAAATGAACTTTCCTACTCCAGTTAAAGTTTTACTTTACTGGAGACCAGTGCAAAGATTAGTGGTCTTACTCATCTTTGTTGTTTTTTCTCTTGCTCTTCCTCTGTAGAAAGTACATTTTGTGCCTGTGTGAAGCCTGGCTGACTGAGAGCATCATCCAATGAGTGCTGTAACTTGGCTGCTGGACCCATCAGGGGCTGATCTGGAAGATAATGACTTTAATCAGCATTAATCACCTTCCTGGCTGACTCAGACTTTGGCACGGTCTGCTGCTGCTAAAGATGCCACTGTCCCCCCCGGCCCTGCAGCTCCTCTCTCTGACCATGTCAAGGACAGCAAAGCCCAAGCCAGAGCAAGACCAGCTCAGACCAGCTTGTGCAGATATGTGCAAAGTTCATGAAAGCCGAGTGAACTGAGGCAAAAATATTTGGCAGCATCAGTAGTATTTGGCAGCATTGGCAGTGTTTCCCAGAATGCACAATATCTGACAGTGCAGCCATCAGCTGGTGGTGCTGAAAGGCTCACTGTTCACATCACTGTAGGATTTTTAATGAAAGCCTCTTTTCCTGTAATATTCTGGGTAATTTTGTTATGTTTTATGTCCATATACACACACAGCTGTCTCCTCTGATAGGTGTGTACTGGTATTAGAGCTGCTGGCTGAAGGGCTCTGGGTATGCAGGTGTCTGTGTATGGATACACAGAGACCTGTATACATCTGTGTTTATATGTGGCTCTGTGTGTGATAGACACACATGAATATATTTTAAAGCAGGTGCTAAATGCTATTTAAATAAAACAGTCATTTTCTAGCTGCTTTGCTACATGTGCTGGACCCTGATTCAGTAAGAGGATTGTGATGTGACATGCACACCCAGCACAGAACTGGAGGAAGGTGTTGAGCATCTTGAAACGGGCTCCAGCCCCTGGCACATCACATTTCCAACTGTTCAGCTGAGGGACAGCCCCAAACCAGCCCTGCAGCTGGATCATTTGAATTTTCCAGACCCACTCTATGTCTTTGCAGGTCTCCCATTGTTTCGTGTGTGTCCCAAACACGGGGATTGGTGGTGGCTGCTTCGAGCTGAGCGGTGGCCAAATAATGCGTGGAAGACTTGGGTTTCTCATTAACTCCAGAGTTGATATAGTCCCATCTCTCCAAGCACCAGCCCGTTTTCCTGCTTCCATCCCAGCTCTGCTGTCCTTCCCTGCCCAAGCCCTCACCTTGCTCTGCAGCCCAGGACAGTGACTGTTCCCAGAAGGAGGGCGGAGGAGCTGCGGGGTGGATGAGAAGAGGAAAATGCAGACAGAGAAGGTAATCATGGCTCATTGGTATTTTTGCACTTGACTTTCTAGTGAAATTACTAGAATTTCTGCAGGACTCCAGCACTGAGCAATTCCTTGCCAAAACCAACCCCAAAAATCCCCTCCACTAATTAATTGTGCACAGGGGTAAAGGGGAAAAGGGCCAAGGGGCTATTTTTGATTTTTAAGAGCTCTGTTGGCTCATTGGATAATTTTAACTGTGATGAGAGGAAAAAATGCTTTAAACAGCACTGCTGAAAAACATCCTTTCGGTGTTTTTTCCCCAGCAGTTGTGCTCCAGGGATGGAGATGGGGAAGGATTCACTGCTGCTGCTTCTTGCACTGCAGTACTGGGCAGACCTTGCCTGTCCCCAGGCGCTTTTCTTGTCCTTTGGAGTGAGCCAACCACCTGTGCTGCTGCAGCAGCATCCCTGCATGCCCCTGCCCCAGCCAGCTGGGCAGCAGGGTGCCCTGAGATAGGGGTGGGATGCAGCCCCCCAGTTTTGGGCACTGCTAGGACAGTATGATGAGGTTGTTCTTTGCTTCCTGCCCCAGCACCTCACAGGAACATTGATCCTCTCCGTCTTCACTGCAGTATTGGGCTTCTTCCAGTATGGCTACAGCCTGGGGGTCATTAATGCCCCCCAGAAGGTAAGTGGAGCCCCTCAAGCTGTGCATGGCCAAGGAACTGCAGCTTCAGGGCAGCCAGGGCTGGTGTGTCCCTTGCAGAAGCTCGCAAGAGGGCTCTGTCCCTTCCCAGGCAGTTTCACCCACAGAACAAAGCCCCCACAACAAGGCAGTGGGGTGACAACAAGGCAGGACCCTCCCTTGGCAATTCCCCAGGGAAAGGAGTGGGGCTCTGCACATAATGGAGCTGTCCCCACTGCAACACAGTCCCTGTGCCCAAGCCAAGGGACTGCACCCTTCCACCAAATCCAGTGCCAAATCCAGACACCAGGCTCAGCCCAGCCCTGGGAAGGGGAATGCTTTTTGCCCTCCTGGCCTCTCCCTGCTGGGCTCTGGGTGCTGTGGAGCTGGGGAGACCCCAGGATTTCACCCCTGCAGAGCCTGCAATGTAAATCTTTTCCTGAGGCAGAATGAAATCCCAAACAGGGGTTGGGGTGGTTACAGATCTGAGCTGACGGCGTTTTTCCTCCTCACCTGCCCCAGGTGATAGAAGCACACTACAGGCGCGTGCTGGGCATTGTACCCCCGGACAGCCACGCCACCAATGCCTCTGGGGAGGATGGCACAGAGGGGACACTGCCACCCCCGACTGACCCTGCCACCTCCACACACATCCTCACCATGTACTGGTCCCTGTCCGTGTCCGTGTTCGCCATCGGGGGCATGGTCTCCTCCTTCACCGTGGGCTGGATCGGCGACCGCCTCGGGAGGTGAGAGGCTGCTGTGTGCTGGGACTCTGTGCCACAGCCCAAACCCTCTGATGGATTCTTCCCATAGAACCATTTCCTCCTGTAGAAATACAATTTGTGCTTTTTTCAGCAATTTAGGAAAAAAGTAAAAATAACTGTCCCAACTTCCAAAATACTGTTCCAACCATCACAGAGGTTGGGCTTTTTAAAATCCTAAGTTACAATCAAACATTTTATTGCAACTTGAGCATTTCAGACAGCAGCTGATGAGCAGTCTTAAGTTCTGAATTCCTCCTTTTCATGGCAAAAAGGAAGAGGACATCTGCATGGTATTTGCACGTGATGTAAAGTATAATTTATATCATTTTAACTACTCTGATTTTACCCTGGCCCCCATATTTTGCAGTGCCTGCTATCGTTTTTCCCCTTGTAGTACTGATTAAGTGACTTCACAGTTCCTCTGTGTGTGTGCAATGGCTGTTCTGGCTGAGCAGGTGCCAGAGGAGCTGTGCTGCTGCTGCCTTGCAGGGTGAAAGCCATGCTGGTGGTGAACGTCCTCTCCATTGCTGGGAACCTGCTCATGGGGCTGGCGAAATTTGGGCCATCCCACATCCTCATCATCTCTGGGAGAGCAGTCTCAGGGCTGTACTGTGGTGAGTCCAGCCTGGGTCAGGACGGAAAGCAGCTCCTTGGTAGATTGCTTCAGGGCTGCAGTTCAGATTCTCCCACATTTTTTAATCCTTTTTAAATTCAGAATAGGTTTCACAGGCAGGAATTTTCCTCTTCTCCCTATGTCCACTCTTCTTGATCCAGGATGTTTTTCCAGAAGTATTTGGATTGGCTCTATCATATGTTCATTTTACTAGAAAGGAGCAGGTCCCTCTGTATCTCAAGGATGCTGCTGGTGGCTGCTGTAAGAGCACATCACTAGCCAGGCTAGTTAACAGGTTCCTGAGACAGGGAGCACAGGACCACTGTGCACAGAGAGGATATAGCTGGCAAATAATTGGGAATTACATTACAATTAGCTTAGAAATAACAGCTCTTTATACTGTTACTGGTATGCAAATACAATACTCAACTCTGAGGTTTCAAGGCAAGTTTTAAGAAGGCTGCTTGCCCTGTGATAAATTCTCCCAGCAGACAATCCCTGCTCTGTGCTCTGATGTGTGTGTCCAAGTAAAAAGGTTTCCCAGTTTGGAGCTCTGAATGCAGGGACATCCCAGCACCTTTTGAAGGTGCAGATGGTTCCCAGGCAGGCTGAGGGGCTTGGTGGGGTGTGGGGTGCAGCACACAGGCTCCATCCTCCTCTCTCATTTGGGAAGTGGTTTCTGCTGGCTGCTGAGCTGTCTAGAAGAGGTGACACTCGTGTGCTCTGCAGGGCTGTCCTCTGGACTGGTGCCCATGTACGTCAGCGAGGTCTCTCCCACGGCCCTTCGGGGAGCACTGGGGACGCTGCACCAGCTCGCCATCGTCACGGGCATCCTCCTCAGCCAGGTGAGCAGCAAAACACACATCCAGAGAGGGTGTTCCAGAGAATAGCAACACCACTGTGGTATACTGGGCTACTGTTCACCATTCCACCCAAAACTGAGGGAGTGTGCAAAACAATCTGCTCTAATGGGGTTAAACCCCTGCCTTCAGTAAGAGGTGTCTTAACAAAGACAACTTCTCAAGAAATAAAAAATACTTCTCCAAATAATTTTTCCTCCCTGAGGAATTTTTTCAGCATCTTATCAGTGTCAGGCTGGATCATAAGCATGAGACCCCTGATAATCAGATTCTCAAAAATGGCTTAATCAGGGAAGCAGGGAGCCCAAAGCCCCCATCAGCATTGCTCACCATGGCATAAGTCCCAGCTACACAGTAAGTGAGCACATAAATGTACAGAAAAAAAACCACATCCAGAAAAAGAGCTGGTATTTGCTTCTAGTCTTCCTCCAGCTTGTCACTTTAAAACACCATAGTGGTTAATTACTTTCTCTTCTTAGGGTGCAAAATTATCCATTCAAATATGCCTCAATTATTCCAGGTCCTTGGACTAGACTTTCTTCTGGGCAATGATGAGATGTGGCCCCTGCTCCTTGGTCTCTCTGGCGTGGCTGCCCTGCTGCAGTTCTTCCTGCTCTTACTGTGCCCTGAGAGCCCCCGATACCTTTACATCAAACTGGGGAAGGTGGAGGAAGCTAAAAAAAGTAAGAAAGACATTCTGGGCTTGTCTAGAGTTGTTTTTATACTGTACATAGTATAAAATAGAGAAGGAAAAGCCTGGCTGAGGACTCACATGTGACTGTGGTTGCTCCATCTCATGCTCTGAGCTGCTGAGATACAAACTAGGTCTGGATCAAAAACTATTGAGATATTTGCATATCTAAGCAAATAAGCAGCACTGCTGAGGGATGAGGCCTGAGAGTGATGTCTCAGGGCTGTTGCAGAGCTGATGTGCTGCTGCTCCTGACCAAGCAGATGCACCCTGGATCCTTGGATGAGCCATAGGAACCTTCATGTGGTTGTCTTACCTTGAGTTTTGCCTAAAGAGGTTTTTGTTCTTACATATATAACTTCTCTACCACTGAAAATAAAATGTCAATTTTTTTTTCCCTAAGATTTGAAAAGGCTTAGAGGAAACTGTGATCCAATGAAAGAGATTGAAGAGATGGAAAAGGAAAAGCAAGAAGCTGCTAGTGAAAAGAAAGTCTCCATAAGACAGCTTTTCACCTCTTCCAAGTACAGGCAGGCTGTCATTGTGGCGCTGATGGTGCAAATATCCCAGCAGTTCTCAGGAATCAATGCGGTGAGTCTCCCCAAAATGTTTGTCTCTCAAGAGTTCCATGCTGAGCATGAAAAGGCAGCTCTGGCTCCATTCAAGCCATGCAGGGATGAAAGAAGGTTTCCCCATTGCTGCAGTGGGCTCCTGGGTCGTGCCAAGCTGGCTGTGGGAGGGCAGGAGGGGAGAAGGGTGGGAGGGAGTCCAGCACAAAACCAGCTGGCACTGCTGGCCCTTGCTGAGCCCTCCCATGACCTTCCCCCTACCCAAGTTTGTCAGCAGATTGTTCTCTTTAATGACAGCATGCTTACCACAGAATCACTATTTTCTAGCTATTTTTGGCTAAACAACTTTTGCATCAGCTCCTGGAATACCAGAAATCAGCATTTAACACCAGAAGCATTAAGGAGCACACAAGGATGCCCAGCCTACTTGGCTTCAGGCCATGCCCACCCCATCCACCAGCCACCCTTTACCTCCTGCCCTTAACTTTCACCAGAAAGAAATAACCTTATTCTACTAGAGAAGAAAGAAATGGGAGTCATTGCATTGAGAATATTTTTAAATTAATATAAAAGTCGGTCATACTGAGATATTTGTCTTGAGTGCTCAGTGCTGATGATCTGGATTTTAAGATAAAACATAGACTACATAGAAGAAAATAGATTTAATGTGCAAATGCAGTAGCTCAAGAGGGGAATGTCAACAGGATTTTTAACTCCCTCAGGCTCTTATGAAATTTTCAGCTTTAATTACTACAACAAGCCATTAAAAGTTGAAAAACTAATCATAATTAAATTATGCCACATCTCAGCAAGTGCAACTCTTCCCTCATGAGAACAAAAAGTTTCACCAGCCCTGTTGCCTAATCCTTCATCCTGATGTATTCTGATAGATCTTTTACTACTCCACAAACATTTTTGAGAGAGCTGAGGTTGACCAACCAGTTTATGCAACCATTGGTGTTGGAGTGGTGAACACGGTCTTCACTGTTATCTCTGTAAGTAAATACTTCTGCCCCCTGGACTACAAAGACATAAGGTACAGTGTGGTTTTGAAACATGATTTTATCCTGGAGCTGGGATTTGCAGTATTGCAGGACTGACCCTGAACACCTTACAGGGAAAAGTCATTCCTTGGGCAAGTTTAATTTGAAAATTCAAGCCTTGACATAGAGCATGTTGCTATCAATCAGCACTGCTAAATGCCTTGTGAGTGGAAACTGCACCACTGTGTTCAGGGAAGCTCTGAAAAGTCTGCTTTTCCCCCCAAAATAAAAGCTGCCTTTGAGACTGCAATTCTGCAGGTCCTCTTCCCTCAGGGAGTAGCAGGGGATAGGGGCTGTGATGGGGAAGTCATTGCTCTCAGTGTGCTCTTACCTGTTATCTTTCAAACTGTTTTCTGTGTGTACATAGCACCTGCATCAGTGATATCCAAAGGCTATTCCACAGTAATAAAAGTAATCCAGCACCTATCCTCATCCTATCTAGGCAAGGCTCTGCAGTAATAAAGGGATGGTTCTGTTTCCACAGATCTGCCCGTTATTTGTCTCTCTCCTGAGAGGATTAATACAATTCCTATCAGCTGGCAATTAGTTTTATAATGTGGCTATTAATATGAGATCAGGAAATGCCAAGCCTATTTCCCTCATATCTCTCTAGAGATTTAGGGAGTAAAGGACTTTCACCAACGTGATGCAGGACTGGCTGGAAGGCAGAAATACACAGCTCCAAGAGAATTAGGGCATGGAGGAATAATTTTAAACTGACAGAGAGGAGGTTTTGATTAGATATTAGAAAGAAATTCTTGTTTGTGAGGGTGGTGAGGCACTGGTACAGGTTTCTTAGAGAGGTTGTGGATGTCTCATTCCTGAACTGTCTAAGGCCAGGCTTGGTCTTGTGGGAAGTGTCCCTGCCTATGACAGGGGGTTGAAATTGGATGATCTTTAAGGTCCTTTCCAACCCAAACCATTCATGCTCCAATATGTGTGAGAGAGCAGGTCTTGGATTGAACGTGCCTTAGACAAAGTCTATCATAGGGCCCCACACTGAGGAGAAAACATGCTATTTATTGTGAAATGAGGCACAGAGGTGTGCAGCTGGAAGAAGCCTTTCTCCAGCATGGAGGGTGTTCTGCAGTTCTATGCCCACCCCAGGACTGTGGTACTTGCAGCTTGGGCATTTGCTCTTTGCTTCTTTTGTCCACGAGCACTTAAAAATTACCTGCTTTTGTCAATAAATGACAGACCCCGATCAAAAGGCAGAAATGCTGACAGCTGGTGGACCTTGGAAAGGGGAGAAGGGAGCAGAGACTCATTCTCTGCAACTTCACATGTCAGCACATGAGCAGCCTCCAGCAAAAGAGACAGTCTCTGGGAAGAGTAAATCCTGCTATAATGGCAGGAAAGGTGGAGCTGCTGGCCAGAGGGGTCCTTCCAAGCAGAGGGGAAGGAGTGGGCAGCCCACAGGCTGCTGCACAGTTAGGCCAGGACAGCTGCACTGCTACAGCTCCCCACCACGTGAGGTGTCTGGTACCTTAGGTATCTGTCAAAAGCTGAGTGACATGACTGGAGTCCACCAAGAGGAGCTGAGAAGGAGCAAACTAAGCTTTGTGACTACCAGGGAAGCAAAAGGAGTCTGGGAGTCATTGGAAGAAAAATCCTGACTGCAGCTGCTACACAACTATCCCTGCCCTAGGACAGGAAAGGTGCAATGGCCCATGATGTGACCTGAATCATGCTACATTTGGAAGCCTGATTTCAAACTAATGCAGACCTAATAAGTTTTTAGTTCCTGGAAGAAAAAAAGAAAAGGGAAAGAGAGAGAAAGTCCACAGTCAGCAATTCATGTATAGGAACAGTGGGAAGTCCTGAGAGCTTGGAAATGCATGGGCTGAGTGTGTGTGCCTTTGCCTTGCCCTTGGCAGGGTAACTGCTCAGTCTGGCTCCCCAGCAGCTGCCAGCAGAGTTTCTGACACTTGGAAATCAGAACATTAACCTCTACCACTAAAAGAGCAAAAGAGCAGTGTGGCAGTGGTAACAGGCTGGTTATTGCTAATGTCCTGATCCTGAGAGTGGTGGTGCTGGTCACTGAGCTGCTGCATGTGTTTCTACAGGTCTTCCTGGTGGAGAAGGCGGGCAGGCGGTCCCTGTTCATGGCAGGTTTGATGGGCATGTTAGTCAGCGCTGTGGCCATGACAGTTGGGCTTGTGCTCCTGGTAAGGATGTCTCTCCTTCTTTCCTCCCTGGTTTGAAAATAAGAGAAAATCCCATCAAAGTCAGTCCAAACCAATGGTGCAAGCCCTTGTCAAGATAAAAAAGCAAATAATGGGTGGTTCCTTTGCTGAACACCCTGGTTATTAAAGGGTGCCATTCTGCCTCATTTTGCTGAGCTGCAGGCAAGGAGAGGGCTCAAAGTAACAGCTGAGCTGATGGCTGTGAACTCCTCCAGACAGTGATGCTGGCACCACATGCCCAGCCAGCACCTGGCACAAGAGTTTAAAACCTTAATTATTCATGTCCAGTCCCCCGTCTCTCTGAATAGAAAGAAATTTCTGAGAAAGAAGCCTAAATAAAGTAATTAGTGATAATTAATGAGAGTTGCTTTGGGACTATAACATCAGCCTCTTGCAGAGCCAGTTTGCCTGGATGAGCTATGTCAGCATGGTCGCAATCTTCCTCTTCGTCATCTTCTTCGAAGTGGGGCCTGGGCCCATCCCCTGGTTTATCGTAGCCGAGCTGTTCAGCCAGGGCCCGCGCCCTGCCGCCATCGCTGTCGCCGGCTTCTGCAACTGGGCCTGCAACTTCATCGTGGGAATGTGCTTCCAGTACATAGCAGTAAGAAACCCCTAAAACACACAAATAAATATCTGGCATGATCCCACTGCTGGGCTCCCAAAGCAGCCCAACAGGATGTGAAGGTGCCTCCCAGATTTCCATCCCCTAGTCTGGCTGGGCACCTCAGGCAGCTGGGGTAGGAAAGGGAAGCCATCCCTGTGGTGCTGATGGAGGTCTCCCCTGCTCCCACCTTCCCCCTGCAGGATCTGTGTGGACCATACGTGTTCGCAGTCTTCGCGGGTCTGCTCCTCCTCTTCTTCCTGTTCGCCTACTTCAAAGTCCCGGAGACGAAAGGAAAGTCCTTTGAGGAGATCGCAGCCGTGTTCCGCCGCAAGAAGCTCTCGGCCAAAGCCATGACTGAGCTGCAGGACCTGCGACGCAGCGAGGAGGCATAGGCATCCCATGCACCCAGAAAGGAGGGACTGGGCAAGCACCTCCTTCAGGCACCATGGCAAGAATGTTGGGCAAAAGTCTCATTTCACAAAAACCTTGCAGCTGGCAGACCAGGAGGATTCATCCATCGGATTCCTTCTGGCTGCTGGGGTTCACACCTCCCAGCCACAGGTGCTAACCTGGTATTTCACTCTGAGACACTTGGGACAACTTGGGCTGCAGGAAGAGCCAGGGAAAGGACAGGAGGAGTATGGTACATATCCATCTCAATCCCCTGCTGGAAGAGCCCAGTGGGACAGTGATCTTACCAGACAGCATAGAGCAGGGCTGTCTCTCAGCTGAAATGAAGGAAAAATTAGGCATTTTTTTGGAGAATCTTAGAAACTGTGGCTGGGCTGATGGGCATTTTCCCTACATTTCAGCCAGATTATTTAGCTCTCTCTTTCTCTCCCCCTTCTCACTGCTGCAGCACAAGGCACAGCACAACACTGAGCACACAAAAGGCCTGGGCACTCCTGGTCTCCATGTGAGGAGACTCGAGCCCTGCTGCCACCCCTTCCATGGTGTGACCATTGCCAGGGCACCTCCTTCCCCATCTGCACCTTCCTTCCCTTCCTTTCATTCAGTGCTCAAGACCCACAGGCTCCAGATCCAGCCAAGGGCTCAGGCTGCTCAGAGCAACAATTAATGATGACCCCAAGAAGAAATGGGTATTGGAAGGTGAACTGGAAGGTGCCACTCACCTAACTCCTATTTTGCATCACTTAGCATTTTGCTGGCTGAGTATTTCAGCCAAGATAGTGTGCATGCAGGAGGTCAGGCTGTTTCCATAGCGTAGTTTGTGCTCCTTTTGCTTTTTATGAGACATTTTTATGCGGCAGAATCAAACTCCAAGGATTTTTCTTCCTTTTTTTGGGGACATATGTTGGAACCATGGTAAAAGCCTGCTCTCTGCTTGACTTTTAAGATCTGCATGCTCCTTGTTGTGATATCAGGTTACTTTTTAGCAACTTTCTGAGGGTAGAAATCCATTATTTATTTAGAGATAAAACACTGGCATTGCTTGGTCACTGTGTGCTCACCACGGCTGCTGGTGAAGGTGTGGTCAAAATGTAACAGAAGATTGAGTGTAAGGAAAAGCACAAAATAGATAGGCTGAGGAGGATCATGGTGATGCTGTGGGTTTGGTTTTAGGGGAGGTTCATGCTCCTTTCCACGTGCCTGAACATTTTTTCCTTTGTAGATTTTACTCTTGGTATTAAGACTGTACAGCAAATTCTGGTCGCTTCCAAGTGATGGGAAATGCAGCCTCAAGGTGCGCTGGCAGAAATGCCTGGCCCTGGTGTGTGCACTGAAGCAGTAAGATTGCACCAAAGGCTTTGCTGGAGTGACTGCTGGGATTTAACTAGAGGAGAACTGGGTCAGTGCTATCATGTGCTGCAGTGGTGGGTGACCCAGGTCTGACACGGGGCATGCAAGGCTGCTGGAAGCAGAGCCCAGGCTGGAGCTGAGAAGAGAGCAGCAGAGCTGGGGCACAAGGTCTGTGTCGAGCTGTCCATCTGTGTGTTGCACACAGGTCCCCTCAGGTGACACCAACGGCCACAGCAGGCTCAGAAGCTCTCCACAGTGTTTACTGTAAGTTAAATATAGTGGATTATCTGAATGTACAAAAAGGAGAAAAAAGAGGATTCTTGCTATCAGCTTTGTTATCTAGGTCTGTTAGATAAAAGATGAACAACATCTATGGCATGTGATGGCTTGTGCTGCTGATTTTCCCCCTCTGTACATCTCAGACATATACCCAATGCCATAGAGGAGCTATTTTCCTAGCAGGACACTTTTGCTCACAGGTGGTAAAAGCTGTGCAAGCCCTCAGCTAAATCCCTTTGAAACAGCTGGTCCAGAGGTGAGACCTGGGGTTGGATACAGCCCTGGAGCTGGTGGCAGCTGGCTCTGGGCCAGGATGAACCCTGACTGGAGGGGTGCCAGTGTCTGGCCCCAGCTGTCCCCAGTGCCCTCTTCACCCCACTGTGAAGCACCTCTGCTTGCATGGTGCTGGTGCAGCCTAGATCCTGGTGCTGGGGCCTCTCTAGGCACAAGAGGCAGGAGGAGCATTTGGGGAGAAGTGAAGTTCAAAGCAGATTCACTGCTGCTCTGAGGGCCTACCCAGGCTGGGTTCCCTGTGATCATAGAGGGGGTACAAAATGATTTCCTAAACTTCTGCTAGGTTTTGTCCTATTGTCTGTGGGGCATCAGTGACTCTGCTGGCAGCTCAGCTGTGAGGGGCTGATCACTGATTATTGATCAACATTGAGTAGTCCGTCCTTGTTTTCCTGTGTCACTGCTGAATGTCAATAGAAAGCCGGCTCAGCACATAAATCAGTTTAACAAAGCCCACAGCATTAGCATTGCCCACAGATACAACACTGAACTTCCCAGAAGAGCTGCCTGGGAGTTCAGAGGCACCTAAGGAAAATGGACTGTCAGGCTGTGTTTCCTTGCAGCAGCTGCCATGTGGACGGTAAGGGAGTTTTCTTCTTCCAGCCTGGGACAGGATGAGCAGAGTAAGGCATTGCTGGCCTTTTGTCCTCCCCATGGCTGCAGTGAAGATTCAAGCTGGGCTTTACTATCACAGGAGCACTTTAACCATATGCCACTGCAGGATGGGGTCATTAGAGTTAGTTAAATCTGATGATATATTTACTTTTGTCTCGTCCCATCAGGCTGATAATTAGGACTGTACACTTTATCTGTCCTTGCTACATGCAAGTTCCAGTTAAAACTTGTTCTTGAGACACAGCTTGTTGAATCACTATTTTTATCTCTCACCATTACAGTTTTACTAAGCTGCTAATCATTAAGAAAATTTAAAAGACCGAGTCAAACTTATTAGCTAAATGGTTGCTGCATTTTAGTAACATACTAAATATGTTCTCATACCATGCCTGGCTAATAATGCAATATAATTAATAATCCCTGAGAAAGCATCTTGTCAGCAAGAGCTTTGACAGTGTTTTCCTAACGTGCTGAGACAACAGCCATTAAGACTTTCCTGTTGTGCCAACGGTATCTAGTCTCCCACTCTCTAGGCTTAATTTTAAAATTAGTTTGACTTCCCTAATTCAATAAACTTAGGACATTTGGCCCCATTAACGCTCTCCACACTAATTTATCACAGGTTTTTCTGCCTCACTTCAACTTGTTTTTCACCACTGAGAAGCACTACCCCCTGTCTCTGGAGTCAAACAGCTGATAATGTTGAAGCTAACCCAAGTATTACGTATGCAGGGACAAAGTCTTCGAGGTATGATGAATTTTCTGAGGTGTTCGATGTCCTTATCTTACCGGAAATCTATGGGAGCTGAGGAATTTCAAGGTAGATATCAGGTCCTGGATCCAGCAGACTGTGTAAGCATCAGATTAAATTTAAGGTAACTGAGTGTACTCAAGTGTTTCACTAAATCCTGAAGCAACACTGGCAAATTTTACCCAGAGGTACCGCCTGAGTAGCTGCGCTGAAACGGAAGGAATCTCCTCCTCAGCACTGGGGCAATAAATCCTGGCTGCAGATCAGCACTCCTTAAACTTTACAGGCTGTAGATGCAACTGCAGACCCGAGGCTTGGGCAGTGTCCTGTGCTTTGCCTCCCTGCACTCTGTTCAGGAGAGACAGCGGCTCTGTGACTCTCTGATCAGGTCCTGGGTGGGATATCCCTGCTCCAGCCCTGTCCCAGCCCCAGGAGGGAACAGCTGGGGTTACTTTGTGTTTTTCTTCTTCCTCGTAGGGAAGTTACAATTACAGTGGTCCCTGCTAGCTCACACTGTCACGGCTTGCCTCTGATCCCCAGTGTGTGCCCAGAGTGATTCCCTGGGTTTTCAGACCTGGGCTCATACAGGAAGCAGACTGTGAATGGCAGGAATAAAGCAGTGCCAGGAGCAGAGTGGGTACCTATGGCAAGGTGACTTCAGAGGGTCCCTGACCCCATTCCTGCCAAGCAGACACACTGTACCTAGGAGCTCTGAGGGCCTGCTGAGCGTGGCACTGTCCTGTGGAGGGGGATCACTGATCCACAGCTTCTCTCACATCCTCCTGCTCAAGGCTGTGCCCACAAGCCAGCGTGAACCCTCACCCCAGCAGTCAGGACACGGTGGGATCCCAGGGAAGTCAGCTCAGCAGCTGAAACAGACACTGCTCAGGTTGGAACAGGGCTGTTTACAGCACTCCACTCATGACCTGGTATTTCTAATGAGAGACCTGACCCCACGGCCCAGGGGTGTAAACACCACCTCCTGCCTTCCATGGGGCTGGAAACAAGGTGGGATGTTTCTGGAAATAAGGTGGGGTGTTTCTGGAAAAAAGGGGGGTGTTTATGCCAGCACTGGCTGAAATCCATATTCTCCAGGCTGGGCTTTGATGAGACACTTTAGGGCATCAGATACTTCTCCAGATCATAACTGAGAACAGATACAACTCACTAAGTTTAAATCTAAAAGTTTTCTAGTCTCTCTTCACTTCTTAAGGACACAGGTAGGAGCAGCAAAGCTTGATAACATCCTGAGCCTCCTTGAGAGAAAAGAAGGGTGATCCAGCTGTGCAACACTGGAAAGAAAGCACTCTTAAATGTGAAAGGCCATACTATTTTATTTACAAATATGCTTTGAATCAAATTGCTGTTCTTGTATAGAAAAGTGGGATAATCACAATAATACTATCAAGAAAAACACTTTAGAAAATTAATGTTGATCCAGACAAAGGAACGATGCCTGCAGGCAATAACTGATGAATTGGATTCCCAATGTTTTTTACTGAATATCAAGTAAAGGCTGTATTGCAATATTTGTTTTGTGTCTGAAAAATAAATATCATCTACAGCTGTACTTCAGTAAAAAGACTTGATTTAGCCCAGAAGATCTCTCAAGTGAATTTGTTAATTGTGGAAAAACAGCCAAATTTATCAACTGATACTTGAGGGGGGAAAAAAAACATCAGTAGTGCTCAGCCCCAGGCTGCTGCAGTTTAGGTTCAGAACAGTTGGTCATTTTCTCACAAAGTGTTCTGTTAGAAGATAAAAAGCCCTAGAGCATGTGCAACTTGTCACACACTTGCAGGTAAACAAACACACACTGCACACGTTGCAGGATGCCCCAGATTCTGCTTATCAAGTGAGACAGCAGTAAAATGGGCAGGATAAAGTGTATCATCTCCAGAGCAGGCTGGGTGAGGCAGCATCCATGGAAAGCCCAAGTAAAGGACAGAGATGATGCTGGGGCCTCATGAAGTGCCCCCATGTAAATGAGAGCCAAACTTAACTCCTTGGCTGTACAATTTGGGATCTGTGTGACCAAGAGTGGGACCACAGGCAAACAAATCACCAAAATTAACACAGGTGAAATAAAACATCTCATGGTGAACCATTTAAAAATGTGATGTTAAAAGTGACTTATGTAGCTACCCCTCTGGAGCACAGATGACAAGGTCAGGGTCTCAGGGCAAAAAATGCAGGACAGCACACAACAGCCTGTGGTGGTGATGGCTGAGGCAGGTGCTGACACTGCTGCCACTGAATTCCTGCATCTTCCTGGTTTTGTTGTGTTTGTAGGTGATCTGCAGGCCAGCCTTCAGAGCTGGGGCCCATCTGCCAGCAGCTCCACAGGAAAGCTCCTGGTGAATTTGTTCAAACAGCTCAAAGTATTATGACATCTGACTAGGAGGGATTTAGTAAAAACAATCCTTTGGCCTTGTTTTGCTCAGGACCCCATGGTCAGGCTTGCACGGCCACAGACCTCTCCTGAGGCAGCACAGGAATGGTTGTTGGACAGGAGGAGAGCTGTGTCATAGTTCAGAATACTTTGGAAAATCTCTTTAAAGATCATCTATTCCAACCCCCTCCCATGGGCACAGACACCTTTCACTAGATCAGATTGCTCTAAACCCCATCCACTCTGGCCTGGAATACTTCCAAGGATGGGACATCCACAGTTTTTCCAAACCTACTCTCTTCAGTTTGAAACCATTGGCCCTTGTCCTGTCTCTACAGGCCTCGCTGAAAAGTCCCTCTCTTACACATAATCGTCCTTTATACATGGAAATACTGCAATAAGGTCTCCCTGGAACCTTCTCTTCTCCAGCTGAACAACCCTAATTCTGACTTTCTTTACAGAGGATCATCTTCATGGTCCTCCCCTGGATCTGCTCCAGCAGATCCATTTGTTTCTTATGGCGGAGACCGCAGAGCTGGCCACAGTATTCCAGTACTAATAATTCCACCATTATTGGAATATCAAACAGAAGCCCTCGCTAAGAATCTCAGTCATCTCCCTCCCTTAGGCGATTATGCTTTCAAAACGCTCGTTTCTGATTACTCTAAGAGGGGGCACACGAGGCAAAGGAGTTTTGTGTGTACGGTCACACACGGCTCACACGGCTTTGGGGACATTGTGGGGACACGCCTTCCCCCCACGTTCCCCTAACTCCCACCCCGCAGCCAAGCCGCTCTGAGGCGCCGCGGCCGCCCGACCCGCCCAAGATGGCGGCGGGCTGTGGGCTGTGGGGAGGCGGCGGAGCGCAGCGCCGCCTGGCGGCGGAGCAGCGGCGCCTCCGCAGCGCCCTGAGCGCGCCCGCCCGCGCGCGCCGGGGAGGGGGCGTGGCCGCCGCGCGCGGGTGGGCGGGCGCGGGAAGCTCCTCCGGCACGTGGTTCGGGGAGGGGCGGCAAGGCCACGCCCCCCCGCGGAATCGCCGCGGGCCAATGAGCGGCGGCGGAAGTGGAGGGGCGGGGCCGGGCCGTGCGCGCGCTGCCCGCGCCGCCCCTTCCCGCCGGCCGCCGCAGTGGTGTCGGGCGCGAGTGCGCCGCGCCCGCCGCTCCTGCCCCGCTCCCGCCCCGCCGCCCCGGCACCGCCGCGACCCCCGGCACCCCCCGATCCTCCTCGCAAGGTAACAGGGGCCGCGGGGCCGGGAAGGGAGGGGGGCGAAGCAGGCCCGGGGGCGAGAGGCCGGGGGCCCGCGGCACGTGGCGGGTCCCGCCCGCCGCGCACGTGTGCTGGGCGGGGGAGGCCCGGCCCGCGCTCCCCGCGGTGGGTGGTTGGGTCCGGGTCCGTCGCCCTCTTCCCCTCCTGCCGTCCGGGCTCCGAGCCGACCCTCTCTCGTTGTCGCGCAGCCCCCTCGCCGCCAGTCCTCCCCCTCGCACCGCCATGGCCGACGAGCTCGACTTCACCACGGGCGATGCCGGCGCCTCCTCCACCTACCCCATGCAGTGCTCGGCGCTGCGCAAGAACGGCTTCGTGGTCCTCAAGGGGCGCCCCTGCAAGATCGTGGAGATGTCCACCTCCAAGACGGGCAAGCACGGCCACGCCAAGGTGAGCGCGGCCGGCACGGTGTCGCACCGGCCGCAGTGTGCGCTCCTGCGGCTCCGGCTGCCGGCGGGGAAGGGAAGGGAAGGGAAGGGTGTAGCGTTTCATTTGGCTCTGTGTCCCGCCTTTGCCTTTCTCGCAGCGGTGTCTCATCGCTCCAGAGCTGGCCCAAGGGGTTTCAGTCATGTAAAGCAGGAAGGATTGAAGACGGGGTTTTTTTTTCCCAACTTTAACTCGTTAACGCTTTTTTTTTTAAAAAAAAAAAAAAAAGGTTTTAGGCTCATAGTGACAAAACCATTTTCTGTAGTGGGGGTAGAGTAAGTTCTGGAAGGGGGGCTGATGAAATCACTAGGGCGTGGTTGGGTTGTGCTGTCACTACCCACCAGAGCACTTCTGTGTCTGCCCGTGCCGGCAGAGTTTTACTGTCGCGGTGTTGGAGCAGGAGTGCCCGTGCTGTGTTACATAATCCGGAGCTCCGCGGACACTCGGTACTCTGTGGGCCTGCTCTGGCCCTGTTTTGCTGCCTTCGCCTCGCAGCTTCTTTCCATATTCCAGCACTGAGAGAGGAGTGCCCGTGTCCCAGCAGGGACGTTCTTAGCCGCTGTCTGGGGCTGCTGCCCAAGCAGTTGGCTCATGCAGCTGTCCAGAGCTTGGAGCAAGGCTGAAATCCCCCTTCATTCATTCATTCAGCCACACTTTAGGGTGAGTGTATCAGTTTAGAGACAGATCTGTTAGAAGCACAGACTAAGGAGATTTATAAGTTTCCACAACCTTGTGCCATATGTGTAGGGGAGTAGAATATTTGGGATTTGTCCAAGCTAGAATAGACCAGCTCTTCCTAGTTTTTTCCCCCTTTCCTTTATGGCTTTTTTGATAGACAGATCTAAATTTCTTAAATACAGAAACGGCTGTGAGAGGGAAAGGACCTGAGAAGAACTGGTTAAACTGGTCATCTAAACTCTAGCTGCAACAAGCAGTGCAGCTGGCATAAAGGGAGGTGGGAGCTGCTGTGACCAGCATGACCACCTATTTTCCTCTTAACTGCCTGTTTCTTAGAACAGCTAGATCTTAAAATAAACATGTTCTTAACTACTGTGAACTTTTAGCTTGGTGCTGTAAATCTACAGAAGGCAGTGGAAGATAACAGTGGCTGGTCTTGCTCTCAGTAGGGTTTCTGTAGTGTGCTGTGGAAGGGAGTGAGAGGCCCCCTCTCGATGTGAGGGATGTTTTCATACCACAGGCAAAGGGTTGAGGCACAATCTGGGATTGCACATGATCTCATAGGAAACTGAGTAGAACCAGCAATACTGATGGCAATAACATCTTGCCTCTTCAGGATCAACAGTAACCGAAGCTATTTTTCTACTCTTACAGGTCCACTTGGTTGGTATTGATATCTTCACTGGTAAAAAATATGAAGATATTTGCCCATCAACTCATAACATGGATGTTCCAAATATCAAGAGGAATGATTACCAGGTGAGTTAACAGTTGTACAAGGCTTTATACTCTTAGTACCACACATAAACTCTTTTCATCCCCAGATTTGCCTCCCAATTAAGTACTGTTGTCAGAATTAATGGGGCTTGCCTGTCTAGACATGACACAGCTGAACTCATAGCATTTACTGAATTGCTAAAACTTGAAACTCACTGATGGAGAGAGAGCTCCTTATTGTATAAACAACCTCAGGTCAGAGTAGCAGTCTTTAAGCATGACAAGTAATAGACAGTTCATACCATGCCTTTTCTAGCTATTGTTATAAGGCCACTTCTGGATTCTTTGTGGTACTCACATCCTTTAGAATATGGGGAGAGGTTTTCCTTGGTGCAAGTTAATACTACTTAATGGAGAATCAAGATCTCACATAACTAAATTTGACTCTAAGCATAAATGGTCATTAATAGTTTCATTTTTCCATGGGGTAAATTAATCCCCCAAACAGTCCTAAACTTCTAACTTGCCTCAGTGTTTTCCGCTCCTTGTGGGGAAAGTGGCTTTAGATGATATCAAATAGTTTTGATGCTCCTGAGCTCTGCAGTGAAATATATGTATGAAGGGAACAATTTCTGTAATGCCTTCTGTGACACGGTTAGGGAGTTCTTAAAAGCACAGTTCAGGTTGAACTGTACCACATTTGCTGTTTTCTCATTTCATTGGAAATAATTCTGGTCAGGAACTGACACATCCCAATAATCTGGAAAGCTGCAATTGCTTGACAAAGGCCAAGTTCAGTGTTTTAGCAAACACAGTTTTAGTGTCTTCAGGACAGCTGATGCTGTTGGAATAAAGTGTGACCAGCCTGTCTTGGGGCTTAGACCTTCCCAGAAATTCTTAAATATTATCTTGGTGGTCTTTATTGTTCTGGGATTCTAAATTTTTTTATTTACTTTTACATGTTGCAAATTACTCAACCTGTTCTGTCAAAACAGTCATTCTCCTTAGCCCAGGCTTTTGGTTAGGCTGAAAACAGCATTATAAAAGGTGGTCCAGGGCTTGGTGGATGTTCCCTAGCTTATTAGTGTTTAATGTAAATGGTAGTATCTCACTAGAGAGATGCAGAAGTGTATAGTTACACTTTTGTGTATTTTGTACCACCATTCCAGTTATTTCTAATTCACCCATGAAGAAAGCTGAACCACTGACCTGGAAGCAGAACATTTCCTAAATCACACAGATGGGGTTTCTAGTGTCCTGCCTACTGGGAAGTAACCAGCAGAGTTCTGTTTGTTCTTGGTAGTGGGATGCCTTTTGCTACAGTTGCCCTAACTCTCAGCCCACTGAACTTCTGTTAAAAATGGATTTAAGTAAGGTTCTTAACTGTTACAGAGTACTAGAGAATTATTGTAACAGGTAGAGTTCACTGCCTTCTGCTTATATTAAGCTACTACTGGTGACTGTTGGTGTTAAACTTGTAAAAATGAATTTCACTTTGCAGCTGATAGGCATACAGGATGGATATCTCTCCCTGCTGACTGAAAGTGGTGAAGTTCGTGAAGATCTAAAGTTGCCAGAAGGGGATCTTGGGAAAGAAATAGAAGGAAAATTCAATGCCAATGAAGATGTGCAGGTACGTAGGGAGGGCAGACAAGACCAGTTGTGGTTAATCCCACTTGGTGATACAATGAAGAATTCTTATTCTGATATCTCTTTATGAAGAGTGGGGTTGAGGGGTGGGGATTGGTCCCTGGAGATATAGGAAGACATTTGTACTGGAGCATTCAAAAGAGATGAGATAGATATTAAAGTGTGAAAGTTTGTAACTTCTAGGAGCACTTCCTGTGTCCTGGGCTGGAGCTCACCTCTGTGTCTTCTCTTCCAGATATCTGTCATAAGTGCAATGAATGAAGAATGTGCTGTAGCCATAAAGCCTTGCAAGTAAAGAAGATAGCCAGGCTCGGGCAACTGCTCAGGTCTGGACAAACCACAGATCTATAAATTTGGTCCTTATTGTCACCAAAGCTCTGGCCTTCACAAGCAACCTCATTTCCTTTTTGAATTGTTAAAAAGCAGTGCTGGATTCTGGATTAGTGTTGCAGGCTAACTGGCAGTTTTCAAAATCACTGAGATTTTAATTCCTTAATTGTAACTATTTTAACATTCCTGTGGGTTTCAGCTATGGATTTAAGAAACCAATCAGGTGTTACTAGTGGATATATTTTTATTTGCTTGAGCAAAACAGTGTTTGTCTGTATGAACAGACAAAATACAGTATTCAGGGGCTTTTAGATAAGCTGGTAGGTATCTAGGATTATAAAGTGACCTAGAGCACAAATAGTATTTTTTTTGACATCTTTAGGTAGAACTGACAATAAAAGTAGCTTTTTTTTTTTTTTTTTTCCTTTTTTTAAAGCTTAAGTACTTTGTGGATTGGGACTCTTGCAGAACTGTAGGTGCCAATCACAACTTTTAGACCAAGAAACTCAAGTGATCAGAAATGCCAGATGGCTTGACCAAGCCCCAGTGGCCATGTGCAACTAAACTGTATTACCTCTGTTTTCTTCTTTGCCAACTTGTTGGCTTATTGTAATGATAAAATGGTTTAAAAAAAAAAAAAAGCCTACCTGTGGTTTAGGCAGGCCGTTGGAATATTGAGTAGATAAGACATAGATAGGTCAAGGGGACACAAAGGTGAGAATGGATGTTAAAGCTATAGACTTTCACTCGAGGCCTTTGTCAGACTTGAAAATAAAATAGAAAAATGCAGTTCAATTGCTTTCCTTTATTATATTTATCTTAAACTATAAAAGGGTGACAAACTCCATGGGAATCTGTTGCAGTGCTTCCAGCTTTAGGTTTTAACCTTCAGGTTCAGACCGTATTTTTGTAGCACAGGGACCACACATTTTTCAGAAAGTGGGACAAACTGTAGCATTGAGCCTAAACTAAATGCATGTGATTCTTTTTTTAAAAAAATAAAACTATTGTATTTTCAAAACATAAACTTGACAGATGATACCGAACAACCATGGCTTCACTATCAAAGTAAATAACTTGCTACCTAGTTAGGGAAGCTGGCTTCTGTCCTGGGGAGTTCTGAGTCATAGCAACATGCATGCATGCCTCTATTTAGTAGCTTAACAAGGCTTCACAGCAATAGTTATGGAAGGGTAATTAGCCTGCTCCTGTCTAAGGTGTTCAACTGGAATTTTAGGACTTGGTGGCTCTTCATGAGTCAGGAAACTTCCTTAGTCCATGGCTCAGACCTCTCTTCACAGTTGATAAATTGTTTCATGAACTTGCCTTAATGCTCAGTGGCTGATGGAGGATGACACAGAAGCTGCCCCGGACAGCACGCACAATTCACACTACTTGGCAGCCAGAGTTGGACTTCATGCTGCTCTCAACTGCTTAAAATGTTTTCAGCTTCATAGTTCGTACTCTCTAGTCCCTGAAGGGCTCATGGCAACTGTCCTGAGCTGCCCTTGGCAACACTGGGACAGGGCTTAGCAAACCTTGGAAGTGTAATGCAGGTGGCAAAAGTATGCATTGTCCACAGACTTCCCACGCCAGGGAGAGCAGTACCAGTGAAGGTAAAGACAGCAATAAATACACTCTGGTAACTGGTAATAAAGCACAGCTCCCTGGGACACCTGGCAGAGGTAGGACCTGCCACACGCTCTTGCCTAGCACAAAACATGTTGGAGGTGAACTCTAAATAGCACCTTGACTGAAATGGAAAAGCTGCTTTGAAAAGAAGCTCTAGATTGAAATGCTTCCAGAACAGTTCTGAAGTGGATGAGGAAGAGTTCAGGCTAGTCTGCACTGTGTTCCCTTCTGCCTCTCCATCAAGCTGGTACCTGGAAGTCAGGCTTTGTTGGCTTTGGAGGTGACCGTAGCCATTGCTGATGATGCTGACAGCAAGCTGAGCTGTGTAGTGTCACTTGGGAAGTCAGAGGTTGCTGTGTCAAACTAATGCAAGTTCCATCACCATATTACCAATACTTCCAATATGCTTGAAAACTACAAGACTTGAATTTGTCCTTGCTCTGCTAGTGCTTTAGTCTATTTTCAGGTTCCTGTCTGTCCTCTAAAACCTTGTTGGAAGACAGGTACCTGCTGTCACTGGCCCACAATCTGAGCAGTTACTCGCACTAAGCTCTCTGGGTCCAGGGCTGGTTTAAGCCCTGTTCCTACAAGTGGAGTCCTGGCCTGACTGGAGTTTTCAGGTACTACAGCAATCTAAAGATAAGAGGTTTCATGACCTCCAGTTTGCTGGAAGAGCCCTCCTTGGGACTTTCAGATGTCCTTCTATTGCAACCTTCAGTTCTGCAAGATTTAAATGATTAAGTACTTCATTATAGGTTTGTTCTTATATACTTAGTTGTCTTTGTGAAGCACTTCAGACACCATGGAAGTGCAGACCATCATGCATGAAGTTTCCCATAGGTACATAAGCATGTCTTAAAAGCATAATCTCCAAGTTTCAGTAAGGTTAAAAGTTGCTTCTAAATTAAAACATGTATTTGAGGCATATTTTTTTTCCAAAGTAAGACATTTCAGTTTCCTGTCAGAATCGTTGCAACAAACTTTGTGATCAGTAGTCCATAGAGATGTGTATTTTTAATATCCATAACCAAGTGCTTAGGGAAGTTCTCCTTTCATAGCTTTACTTTAAAACAAATCTTACCAGTGTATTTGTTCTGTATTACTGTCTTAACACTTAAATTGTGTCAAAACCATAAACTTACAGCTGATGGCAATTGCTTAGAGTAAAGCCTGTGAACACAGGGAGGTGGTGAGAGGTATTTCCACTCCAAATAATGCTTTTTTTTATGGCTCCTGTTTGTTGAGTTTCTCTTACTACTTCACAGAATTGGAAAGACTGCAGTGTTTCCTGCCTCAAACGTTGGTAAATAATACTTTGAGAATTCAATAGATCCTTCTAATTTTTTGCTTATAATGGTGGTTTTTCAACTGGGCTCTTGCTGGTTGAGCCATGTTCTCAGGGCTGTTTTTTTTTAAGCTGAAGTTCATTGTTTCTCTTGCAGGTTTTTCTAATCTGAAGTGTACCCAGAAACGGTGCACGGTCTGTAGTTTCACAGTACAGATAATTTTACATAATCTGTAAAGAAGTCAAATTTGTTGACAGTTCTAACTCTTATGGTTACTGCAGGTCAGTCTCACAGAATTCAAAATTCAATAAATCCCACTATTAATTTTTTTTTTTTTGGGTTGAGTAATTAGAATGTAGTTTGTTACAGTAGAACTAAACTTCAGGCTGTAAAGAGACCTTGTTGAGGATATCTCGAGTATCCGCCGGGAATGTTTCTGAAGGTGTGGATCCTGGAGCGATCGGCGCGACACGCTCGGAGGCTCTCCAGCACCTGCACTGTGGCCCTGCAGTATTTGGCATCCGAGAGAGACTTGGTTCGCTGAACCCCGAGGAGATGTTTGCTGTGCTTTGCTGTATCGCAGAACCCCTTTTGTCCCGTGCTGTGTGTTGTAAGCAAACCCGGCTGCTGCGGCTCCCGGGCCGCGATGGCCACGCTGCTTTTACCGACCCTGGGCCCGCGGCAGCGCCGGTGTCTGTTCGGGAAGCTCTGTTACTGTTCTCAACACCGTGGAAACGATCAGGGGAAAGATTTGTACGTGTGTGTGTGTTTTGCTCCAGAAATAATAAAGGTGTCAGTGCTGTGGGGAGATGGTGCTGGTTGCAGTGATGGGAGCGCGGTGGGGCTGCCAAGGGGTTTCGCAGCCGTTTCCAGGGGCGGGGGACGGGCGGTTTGTGGTCGGTGCGGGAGGAAGAGGAAGGCGCGCGGCCGCGTCCCGTCCCGCGGGAATAACGCCGGGAAATCCCACACGCCATTCCCTTCCCGGCGCCGCCATCTTCCCGGGAGCGCTGGCGCCTCCCGGCGTGCCCCGCGCGCCGGCGCGCTGACGTCACCACCGCGGCTATAAAAGCGCGGCGTGGCCTGCCGCACTTCCTTTCTGCTAGAGCAGCGCTGCGGGAGCGGCGCGGCGGGTGCGCCATGGCGCCGGTGAGAGCGGGAGGGAGGCGGTGGCGGCGGGCCGGCTGAGGGAGCCGTGGGGTGGGTGAAGAGCCCGGGCCGTCCCGCTGCGAGCGGGGCTTTCCCCAGAGGGCTGCGTGTGAGGGTCGGCCGGGCCGGGCCGGGCCGATCCGAGCCGGCTGCAGTGAGCCGCGCCGGCCGGCAGGTGGCGCTCCCGCTGCCGTGTGTGTCCCCCCTTTCGGTCGGATAAATGTTTTTTTTTTTACGGCGCGGTTTGTTAATGGTGAGGAATCCTTTGGTGTTCTAGCAAAAGGACCGAAAATCCAAAAAGTCTACCTGGAAGTTTTGCCTTGACCTGACCCATCCTGTGGAAGATGGAATCTTTGATTCCGGGAATTTTGTAAGTCGTGGTTTTGCTCATACTTGAGACGCATAGTGTAATAAAAGCCTTAATGCAGTAACTGAGTTATAGTTGAAAAGCTGCATTCTAAATGAGTTAAATCATCAGCTGTTCTTTAAAATACTGTCATTAAAAAATATTAATTTTATTGCATGCTTCATACCTGTGCATTAAAAGTGCTGTTTTACATTAATTTCTGCTTTAGCAGGGAGTGATTTTTTGTAATTATGTGCTGTAAAATATTTTTACACTCTAAATACTTCTGTCAGGACATAAGTAAATGGTGGTTTTTAATGTTGCTTCCTGACTAGGGTCCCTTCCCTAGTCCACACCTAGGGTGCCATTCCCTAGTGTTGTATTTTTTTAATGTTGAAACAGGAACAATTCCTGAAGGAGAAGGTTAAGGTCAATGGGAAAACTGGGAACTTGGGCAACACCGTTCACATTGAACGTCTGAAGAACAAGATCACAGTGACATCTGAGAAACAGTTTTCTAAAAGGTTAGTGTGGGTGTCATTCTGCTATGTTTGAACTGTGGAGTTTGAACTCTGGGATGTTGAACATCAAACCAGAATCGTTTAGCTTGGAAAAGATCTTCATGATCATCAAGTCCAACCATAAACCTGACCCTGCCAAATCCACCACTAAACCATGTCCCATAAGTGCACATTAATATTCAGCTCTTGCCTGCAAAATGAATTCCAGTTAGTGCACTTCTGATATTTGGAGAGGTGCTAGCTCTAACCTTTATAGCACTTGTAAATATTAGTGAAATATTATAGATTTATTGTATCAGATATTTAAAAATCGGTTTTTAAAACTCAAGGATTGATTGGTAATTAATGTTGATTCTAAAGATATTAATAGAGATACTTTGTATAGGTTCTTAGAAGTATATCACAGGGAGATGGACCTTTAAAATAACGTTGAATTAATGGGTGGCTGTTTGATTATTTAAGTAGTTGTATTGTAATGAGTGTGTACATAATGTGAGTTGTTACAAACAAACCGTTTAGCTAAATGAAGCCTTAAACTGTTCAGTTTGTTGGGACACACAAGAGCTGAGTGCACTGATGAGAGGCACAGATCCTTCCCTGCATCCCCTCTTTGTTTGCTGATACAGGTGCAGCAGAATCTGTTATGTTAGACCAAGGTTTAGAACTAAGGTTTCTGCTTACTGGCATTTTACTGTGTAGTCAAATGAATAATAAATTCCTGCATATCTGTGAAAATACGCTTTTATTGTTACAGTGAACATTTTCTGGGTATAATTACTGTGCTATTGCCCTGCTCAAGACATTGTCTGGGTGCAGTGCAGACAGCAGCAGGGTTTGTCCAGTGAGAAGATTCTGAGATGAAATTGCTGTTGTTCAGGTACCTGAAATACCTCACCAAGAAGTACCTCAAGAAGAACAACCTGCGGGACTGGCTGCGCGTGGTCGCGTCCGACAAGGAGACGTACGAGCTGCGCTACTTCCAGATCAGCCAGGACGAGGAGGGCTCCGAGTCTGAGGAGTAACTGAGCCTTTATGCTCAGTGCAGAGTACAAAAGACTAGAACATCTATTTATAAGAACACTTTTAAGTTATTGGGGAATAAAGATTTTGTACCCTGTTGGACAGAGCACAGATGGTTTTCTGGTATTTTTCTTATATTCTAATTAGAAAACAGCATGGGAAATCTTTGATTTGCAGTTTTTTTTTTTTTCCTTCCACTGCTGGGAATCAACTGTTCACTGGGACCTCTGAAAGTCCCAGTAGGAAAAAACTGAGCTCTTTGCCCAGTATAATTTAACAAATTTTTAATCATATTGGTACAAATAGTTCTAGAGCTTGTTGTGACTGAAAGTACCATCTTCTGTGAATTTATATGAAGGTAATGGCAAAATATTTAATATAGGTTTACTTCTAGTTATTTTAGCTTAAAAATAGGCTTGCAGATGGTAAATATCTTTTTTTGGTGTGATATACCTCATTCCTTAACTGGTTGTGGTATTCTGTGTGTAACCACAAGTCAAACTCTGGAGGACAGCAAAGATTTGATAGGTTTATATTAGATGGACCTGATTACCAGCAATCAGCTAAAATATCCTAAGGAAAGGACTGGGATGTCCTTCAGTATTGACAGTGTCTTAATCCCATAAAATCTATACAGATGTTTCTCCTTTTATGGTGTATTTTAAAGTTTTTGCATTTGACTTCTGGGATTATTTTTTTAAAACATGTACTTCTCTAATACACGGGGAGTTCTTCACTGAAACAAATCCATAGCTATGAACTAGTTCTTCATATATCAAGAGGGATTTGTTTTTTCATTATGAAAAAAGTATTTGTGAGACTGCACTTGCAGTAACTTGCATGTAGATGCATTTCAGTGCCATGTAGTGTCCTCTCTATGAAATTATTCAGAATATTTGCTCAGGTTCCAGTGTGCTGGTGAACTCTGGAATAAGTAATGTGATACTAATTAAATATCATAAACCAGGGATACATCTAGATTGTGATACTGAACATTGTGCTTGAACAAGTCTGGTAGTTGAGGCTGAAATGTGCCCACTAAATTGTTTGATCTGATGTTTTTATTGGTTTTTTTATAATTATGTCAGCATTGTTTTTGCTGGCAAACTTCTGGGAGAGAATATGGAGACTTGACAAAGCACAAAACAATGCATTACAGTCAACTGAGACCCACTTTTGCTACCTAAATCTAAATGAGAATTAGGGAAGGGGAAATGAATTTTGTTGACAGCCTTTTGGGTATCATTTTGTCATTTTCCAGTGCACTTGAGCAGCTGTTCATGGCCAGAGAGAGGAGAAGGAGCAGCAGTAGAGTAACAGCTACTTTTGCCATGTCTGCCTCACTGGTTGTTTCATTTCTGCTTCAGAGGTAGCAAAAGGAAGGGAGCAGTGTGTGTAACTGGCTGCAAGACAGGAAGTGTTGGATTTCATATGCTTCAGTGGAAATCAAACAGCCAAGTCCTGCCCCAGACTGGGGCACTGGGTAGTGCTGCCTTGGAATTTCCCATTGGAGGAAAACCAGGCAGTGGTGAAGCAACAATTAAGGGTGGTTTTATTTTTCTGAACATCCCAAAGGTCAGTACTGTTTAGCTGTTATAAAACATTTACAGTGCCAGTAATTACTACTGTGTTGAACAAGCCACACTTTTCATGGTAAAGCTGTAAGTATTTCTAAAACTCAGCTGCTTCCTTTGCTGCATGAAGTTAAAGCAAAGGGCCTGACTTCACAGATCCATTTCAAAACCCAGCCCCACCTGGTGTTTCAGAGCTGTGCTTTTATGTGACAACACATCCTTTACACCACATTGACACAACAAACCTGTTGAGATTAAATGGAACAAGCACCACCAAAAATTGGAGCTAATGGGATCACACTGCCTTGTTATCCTTCCTTTCAAAGCAGGCTGGCAGCCACGTGTGTGGTTGTACAACCTAGCAGATACAGACTGTCACAGTCAGAGGAAAACAAGGCTTGGGATTGCAAGAAAAAGCAACTTATTTCAGAGCTGGATTTGGAGGAAAACCACCAAAGTGCTCCTGCAGGCTTTTATTACTCCCTGAGTTCAAATGCAGTGAGGATGGAGGGCAGGAGTTCCTTTTCCCAAGGCTTGAAAATATTGTTGAACTTAGAAACTTAGCAACTGTGGATCTAGAGTGCTTAATTTAGTAAAATTTTCCTGTAGATCCAGCCAGGCATATTTGTTTTGTTGCCCAAGCTCCCCTGGGCATACCCAGAGCTTCCCATCATAAGTGTGGATGCTTCTGCAGGTAGGACTTTCATCAGGTCATGGTGCATGTATGTGTTGGGCACAGAAACCACAAAAGGTGGTTTTAAATGTAAATGGTGCTTTCACAGTATAATTGTTCAATGTTTAATGGGGAAAACTAGCTGGAGCCTGCAGATGAGACACTGACTCCAAGCAACGCTTCAGAAAAAGGGTGATTCTTCCATAATTTCATGTGTTTTTGCAGCTGAAGTGGCCAGGTGTGATTCAGATGGCAGGCAGGAAACAGAGCCCGTAATTGGTCAAATGTAAATTTATGCAAATTACCCAGACTGGAGTTGAAGCAACGTGTTTTAAAAGCCAGAGGTCAGTGTTTCTGTGATTTGAGGTGGGCAATAACTGAGCCAGATACCTGCTTTGCCAATTGTTTCTTTCCAACAGAATCTGCTGTAAAATCACCAGTTTTGTCCATGTTTGTTTTGGAAGTTAAAAGATCCCAAACAGCTTGGGGCACAGGGTTGACTGTTGGAATTTTCCATGTTTAGTGCTGGACAAGAGCCCAGAAAAGCCCTGTTCATTGGAGGGCTGGGCTCTCAGTGCTGCAGGGATGTGCTCCTGTGTCAGGGATGAAGCTGTTGGGAAAAAAATCCACCCACAGCATGGAGACTGCACAGGTGACAGGAGCTGCTGCCAGGTTTGGTGGCCACAGAAACACCCAGGCTCAGATGATGCTCAGGCTGTTTTAGGATTTCCAGAAGGGCTAAGTACAGAACCCAGCAGGAGTGAGTGCTCCAGGAGCACCACTTTACCTCCACCCAGTGAGAGCCCTGGTCCATCAAGCCAGGGGTTTAATTTGGGAAGAGAAATCATCATTGCAAAGCACCAATTGCACTGGTGGTACAGCAGATGGGGCAGGGCCAGCACCTGCCAGTTCAGGGCTCAGGAGGGCAATGGCCCCACAACTCTTAAAAGGCATTAACACTGCCAAGATACATAAATATATTTCATAAATATATATAAATAAAATATCATATATAGTCTTCCCTTTTTCAATAGTTATCCCCTTCATTTCTCAAAAAATGTTTTCTCTGCTGTCTTCCAAATAAAATCAGTTTATGAGAGACATCCCACACGTGTAAAATTCCAATGTCTGTCAAATAAGAAACAGATTTTAAGCACAAGTGGCTGTTGCCAGAGCAGCAGTAGCAGCACCACATAGGCTATTTATGTGTGAGCATGCAGAGATATTATTTTTCTGCACCGCCAGTCTTTTATCACTTTAGCTGCAGTGAAACTCTCACTGTCTTCCATAAAAAAAGAGCAACAAACCCTACAAGATTTCACTAATTTTAAGCATCAGTAGTAAAGTTACTTCTAATATATCTGTGTGCTTTCTGTCTGCTTGCCCTCCAATAACCCCATCAGAAAACAGCTTCATTAAATATCCAGAAATAGTAAGATCAGAAATAAAGAGGTAAATAATAGCAGGAAATAGCTGAAAATTTTATTGTTTACAATATACTCAGCATGTGGCAGGTATTAAAGGAGGTGCAGACTCAACATTGTCACATAATATCAGCACAAAGTAATTAGAAACAGAGAGGCCCATGGAAAAATAAATACTCAATAATAGCTTGGATGTACCCAGCAGCAGGAAATGAGCTTCAGTGGTGGAGGGATCTGATTACACCAAATATAGACAAAAATAAGGAGCAATTGTTTCTTTTTACAAAAACAAAGCAAAGGGAATATGGGACAACAGGAATTTTTTTCAGTGGGCACTGTGGCTCAACCACCACACTAATGTTCCCTGCACACCAACAGGATGCTCTGGGCCCAACCTCCAGGTGCCAAAGCCCACAACAGCATCAGCATCTTCTTAATCACTGGCACAGGGGAAAGGGAGAGGACAGAAGGCACTGAATAATAAACACAGCAAAGTGCACAAACAGCAGAATTAAAGCAAATAGCTGAAACTCTTCAGTTTGATACAGAAGAATCAAATGCTTCTGGGACCTATGCTGTTAGAGTATGTCTGGGGAGACCCCAGTTATCCCCCACTTCTCATCCAGGACAGATAAGGGAGTGTTCAGCCTTCCCTGTTCTCAACTTGATAACATTTTCCAGCAAAACTGCATTCATCAGTCTTCCTCCTTCCAGCTCATTTAGAAATTATTTACACTGTTGGCAGATAAGGGTCCTGAGATAGGGGTGGATTTGCTGACACAACAGGCTGGGAGCCATAAAGCCTCTGTGCTTCTGCCCCAGCAGCTGCTCCAGGGCTCTTCCTCCTGCCCCAGCCTGAGACCCCCCGGGGGTAAAGACCCTCCCCATGGCCCCAGTGCAATGGGCACAGTGTGGGAATGGCAGGAATGGCCTGCAGAGCCTGAGTGGGCAGCAAGGGGCAGCTGAAATGAGGAGCCCAAAGCAGGATAAATTGTCTGTCTCTCTATAAATATGTATAATTCCCAGGGAAAGTGCCTCTCAGGGGACAGGGGTCAGCAGCAGGTGCTGACAGTGCTGCCTCCCCATCTGAGCTTGCACTGAGGACTCAAGTTCCAAACTCCATTAGGATAGTCCATAATTACACACTGCAGCCACAGAAGTGTAACTGAGTATTTGGTGTCAATCCTGAGCACAGGGGCTGGGATGAGCTGGATGGCCCTTGGAGGTTAGCAGGGAGAGGAAATCTGCTTGTTCTCAGTGACTTCTGACCTTCAAATCCATGCTGGAAAGCTCAGGAGGGCTCTTTTCCTCTCCCCCCAAACACAACACAGAGGCATGAAGCAACCAATGTTTTTGCAGGTGCAGAATTATCTGTTGGGAGAACAAACTGCAGAGATTGTGACATAAAGCTGTGACTCTCCTGCTCACCTTTAGCAGGGAGCCTGTTTCCCACATCAGCCCAGTAACAAAAAAAAAAAAAAAAAAAAAAAAAAAAAAAAAAAAAAAAAATCAAAGCCCATGACGTGAGAAACCAGGCAAAACCCTGAGCTTTTATTCCAGTATTTTGGAGATCTTTTCTGTCAGTGCCATTGCCAGGGGTGCCTCCCTGCCCCAGCTCTGATGCTCTTTGCTAGGGTGGGATTGCTGGACCCAGTGCAGAAAAAAACCTCTGGGGAGGTTTTTGCTTGCAGGTCAAGAAGCTGCTGCTGTTGTTTGCCTTATTCCTTTGGGTGTTTTGTATTGCACACAGCCAAGTGAAAAAGCATTGTGATTATAAGAGTGTTTATGTGTGCTGTCCTGAGCTTTGCCAAGCCCCAGAAGCAGCTGGAATACCCAATTCCCTTTAAAACAAATGGCACTCCTGTGCCAGCCCTTTCAAGATAGTTTTACAAATAGACCTTAGAGATATGAGCTCAAAAAATGAGTCTTCCAGGGTGGTACATCCAGCACTGTTACTCAAAGATGTGAGGGAAGATATGAGTCAGAATCAGTGCTGCCATTAGGCCAGGACTGGACTGACAGAGTGAACACAGGGTGCAATCAAAGTCCTTCCCAGTTTGCCCATTTTTGACAGTCTTGTTTGCAGGGAAATGCCTTGCTGAGACCCAAGGGCTGCTGCAGCATCATATCACCCTTGGTCTGGGCTGCAGATGGAGCAGGGTGGTGGTGAACTGGTCACAAACACCCCATGAGCTCTTCCTGAAGTGCTGGAGGGAATAACACCCAAGCACTGCACTTGGAGAGCTGCAGTGGGCAATCCACACAAGGCAGCAAGGACTGTTCATTCATTATTTACCCAATACCTGGGACAGCTCTGTGGTTTATTCTTTTAATTTGAAATTTGCTGCACGAGTGTTTATCTGGACTTGGAAGCAGAGGTTAAGCAATGCTGCACTGATTTTTCATACAACTTCCCCAGGGTGTGACAAGGTATCAGATCAGGTATCAGATCCATTGCTCGTGCTGGAGTGGTAACAGGAGAGCTCCCTTCCAAAATGGAAATACAGCAGCAAACTCCATCTCAGCTGCACAGGGGAAAGATCAAGGCAGAAGATCATATTTTGTCCCAAATAGCTGTAGCCATGTTCTGCCCAGGGCCCCCCACTGCAGGCAGGACATGACCCAAATGGCCCAGCTCCAGCCTGGGTGGGCAGCAGCAGCCAGGGGATGATGGTCCAGGCTGGATTGTGTGAATCAGGATTATTTTACGTTCTGCCACACAGTCTTGACAGTAATTGGAAATTTGGGTTGAGTAATTAAAAGTCTAAGGTGAATTCAGGATTATGGAAAAGAGCTGCTTGCCCAGCTGTTGCTCAACATTCCAGCTGGTGCATGATTCAGCTGCATTCCATATCCATAACTAATTTTACAAATTTTACATTTCCCTGGGTATTTTTCTCAATGAACTTCTAGAATCAACATGTTAGCATGCTCATGCACATTCATATCCACTTGTACTTTCAGATTCCTCCTTTGCTCTTACTTCTAAGGCAGTGCATTAATGTCACCATTTAGGCACTATTTACAGTACCCTGAAGACCAAAAATTGAAGCTAAAATTCTTGAAGACCCTACTCTCAATGTGACCACACTGTGATTCACTGCAGATGCAAAATGGCAACCAAACAGGCAAGTGAGAAGCAGAGCTGGGAGGCAAGTCAGCATCCACATCATGGGATGTGGGTCTATTGGCTGTGACAGCCCAGGCTGACACAGGCAGAACCACAACTACCTCATGCCAAGCCTTTAAAAACATGGAATCATCTGGAAGAGGTGATTTAGGAAAGCTAGATCCAAGTGGAGTTGGAAACTTGTAGTCTTGATCTGAGAAAAAAGCTCACTAAGAATAAGATGATGGGATGCTCCAAATCACTTGCTGAAGTAGCTGCTCAAAATTAATACATTTATGTGAAAGTGCACACTAGCACATAACAGTGCATCTCCAGGAGCAAACAGTGCATCTCCAGGAACAAGAGCTGGGGGTAATTGTTGCCAGAATAGTTCTTGGTTGATTAGCCAAAATAAAAATGTTTTTAAAAACCCCATTGATTTGGGTAAAGTGTTTGCTAGGTCTGGAAGATCTTCTCCCATCTCTGTTTCCATTAGCAGTTTATTTCACTGACTGGAAATGAGTATTTTTCCTCCAGTTTTAAGGACCCAGCAGACATGGGACTGAAGGTGACTCCTGGGAGCACAGAGGAGGAAAGGAAAGAATTGTGACCCAGAGAGGCTGCTCTGACTCCAGCCACATCCTGGCCATCTGCTAGACTCAAATACCCAGAATAATGCATGGGTATTTTGTTGGCCTGTCTGGCAGACTGAATGCCTTGAAAAAGCCACAATCAGGTCACACCAGCTCTGTTTGCCACCTCTCCAGCACAGACCTGCTGACATTCTGTGCCAGCTGCTGCCCAAAGGGCAGCACAGAAGCCAGAAGATGCTTCATCACCTACTGGGGCAGTTCCTGCATCCCTGCTGTTTGTCCACAGCCCCAGGACCAAGATTTTCACATGACAGTGACAACAAGCAGCCCTGGCTGGTGGACAGCAGCCTTGAGGACTGCAGAGGAGAAATTCTTGTCTCTCCCCACCCCAAAGTGGTGCTGAGGTTTCCTCACACAGATCCACGGTCATGCAGGGGGAGATGTGTCCAGCAAACACCATCACATCCAGCTGGGAAGTTTCTGATTCCCCAAAGTCAGGGAAGATCCACCAAGAAACTCCCTTGACTTTGGAAATAACTGACCACCAGCTTTTGTTCACAGAAAGGGTATCCAAAATATCATAATTTAATGTCATAGGGTGCCCAGAGAAGCTGTGGCTGCCCCTGGATCCCTGGAAGTGTCCAAGGCCAGGCTGGATGGGGCTTGGAGCAACCTGGGACAGTGGGAAGTGTCCCTGACCATGGCAGGGGCTGGAACAAGATGATCTTGAAGGTCCTTTCCAACCCAAACCCGTCTAGGATTCTGTGATTTTATTCTCATGCCCTTCTCCTTTGATCCTGAATCAAAAGAACTTCAAAAGAAAGGTGATCACCAAATAGATGGAAATTTCCTAATGACTCCCTTCAAGGTCTCTGCCAGCACAATTTAGATGGATGCATCAACATGTGCAAACTAAAATGCACTGTGAATTAAGAAGCATTGCCCTGATGAGGGAATATTTGCTGTAATTTGTTTTGCAGGCACTTAGCAAAAACAGAATAAGAAGAAATAGGGAGAGCACCCAACAAAGTAATATGAAAATGGAGGCTCTGGCAGCCTCTGAAATGCACACTTTTAATGCAATTAGAGCATGGAGCAGATGAGGGACCCTGGACACAAAGCAGCCAAACTCTAGTTTGTGCCTTTTTCACACTGCTGCAGGTCTGAGACAATCTGTTCTACAAGTGACTGGAAAATACATTACAGCTGTGAGGAAAATGGATTTTTCTTTTCTTCTAAACCTACTGTGAAATATGAATTGGGAATTCATTAGCTATGAGCTGCTGCAAAGTAACACTGTTCTTAAAATATTCTCCTGGCTGCAGAGGACCTTGGTTAACTGCAGCCAGAGAACAGGGGCCTTTCATTTAATAAAATGTCCTGGGAAGGATCATTAGAAATTACTTACAGACTCCTTCAGAGGCTTTTTAATTTCCATTTGCAGACTCTGAGTGATGACAAAGCAGAAAGGCTTTAGGCTGGAGGAGGGTAGATTTAGATTAAATATTGGGAAGAAATTCTTCCCAGTGAGGGTGGGCATTTCAAGAAGTGAGGGACAGTCCTGCTCCTCCAAGGTCTGCTCTGAACCTAGTCCTGTACATGTCTGTACATCTCTCTGCCCTGCCCAAAGCTGGCTGTGCTCTGCTCTGTGGTCAGGTCCAGCTGTGCTTTGATTCCAAAATGTCCATCAGGACCAGGCCAGGCTTTGGCTCAGGCCCCTCACAGTCACTGTGTCAGAGGGCAGGGTTGTTATCCAGAGAGCTCACAGGATGTGGTGGGCAAGCTTCCAACACCATCAGCCAGCTCTAGTCCAACAGCCATGCCATGAAAGTGGGTCCTGCAGGGGTAACTCCACTCCACCAGAGTGGGAGCAGCTTTTGAAGTCAGCACTTATCACCTCAGCCCATCCCCTGCACGATTAAACCTTCCTACCCCCACCAAGCAGCAGATGCCAGCACAAACAGCACAGCCCCCTGATTCCCTGCTAATCACTGAACAAACTCACTACAAAGGGGACCCCAAGCCCCTGGGGAGCAGAGTGGGGACAGGGATGCATGGGGATCCCAGAGGGGGAAGTCTGTGCTCTGCAAGGGAAGGGGAACAGTGGCTGTCCACACTGACAGAGGCAAAGCTCCTCTGCTGCATTCCCCTGCCTGGCCTGCCCCCTCCCACCACTCTTCTGACAGGTTGTGAGCCCATTTGCCAGCACTGCTCCACATTGGGCATGGCACTGATGCTCTCAGGCTGCTGCATTTGCTCAGCTGTCAAGAAAGTGAGGGCACAGGCAAGGAAAAGGAGAGAGACAAGAGCATCTCCTGCCTGAGCTCCCTGGTGGCCCTGGGGACACGATGGGAGCACTGGGGACCCAAGGGGGACAAGGAGAGGTGGCAGGGCAGGACAGAGGACCCATGGAACCAGGCAGAGCACAAGCTGCCACCTTGTCTGCTCATGGAACAATTGATTTTCAAGGGCTTTGAAAGAAAACTTAGAGGAGTAGCACGATGGTTTTATAAGCACCTGAAAGAGGAGCTGAAATCTCCTTTCTCCTGGCTTCAGGCACTTTGATTTTCCTTGAGGTTTAGAGGCCAAACATCTTCAATGTCCAGAATCTCTTGACAAGAAAGAAGCTACAGGCTGGGAAAAAGAAATGTGTGAGGTCTTCTTCAAAGCCAGAAATATCTTAAAAGCTGTAAAGACAAGATCTTCTTGAGCAGAAGAGTCACTCCCACCTCCACTGTCACTTACCTGACCTTTTCATTTGTCTGGAGAGCTGATAAAATTCACATGACAAGATATGCCTGGAGAAAAATCCTTGCTTACAGGTTTTTTGTAGAAAAAATATGCTTCCCCCCAAAAAAATTGAATCCAACCAACTAAAGAGAGGTTTCAAAAGAATTGAAAAGCTATTTCAATTTTGGTTGTCCAGTTTTTTCCATTTAATTCTAAAAATGAAAATATCGAAGTATGATATTAACTCCTATCAGGATGGGTATTTATTTCTACTGGCATGGTACCTTCATGCCAGTCATTTGAAAGTGGTGAATAAATCCCTGCCTGGAGAGCTTACAGTGAGAAAAGTGAGAGCCTGAAGGAAGAACTGACAGCAGATAACAATAAAAACAACAATCACTTTTTCTTTTTTTTTTTTTTTTTCCTCTGGATCTGACATTTTCCTGTGTAAATGTGGAATGAAAAATGTCTTGTTCACTGGGAAAGCAGCTCAAGACAGGCAGTCCCTGCCAAGGATCCATCCCACCTGCCCTGGAGCAGAGCAGGTAGAGGTGAGCCAAGCGCTCTCATGTTCAGCCACCCAGCCCAGCTCTGCTGCCTCCCCATCCCTTTTATTTTTATTCCTATTTTTCTTGCTATTTCTACCACTGGCCTGGGGCTCTCCTCCCAGGAGAACTGATATTTTTCAGCAGCATGCTGGTAGCTATTAAAGTCCCACCAGGCGCCTCCCTGCCGGGAGCATCTCACTCCCCCTGCAGAGCTCATTGCTGCCCCTGAGCTCTCTGAAACCCCTCGTGTGCTCACAGCTTTTCTGCAAGGCTTTTCTCCACATTCTTCCCCTGCTGCCCTGTGCCACCACCGGTTCAGTTTTCCCAGTGGTTTCACTTGGATGTAAAATGCTTCATTTCCCACCCTCTCCCACTGCCAGGGATCACCACCAGCACTCAGCTCTGCTCCCTCTGGGGCACTCTGCATCCCCAGCAGAGAAGAACTGGAATAGTTTAAATTAAAACCATCTCCCTCATATATATTCATCAGCACCAGCCACGGCAGATGCTGCACCTCTCAACACATTCAGCCAAAGGAGAATCTCAGCAGCAGCTCTGAGTCTCTCCAGATGCCAGCACAGAGGTGTCTCCTCCTGCTCACTGCCCTGGCCAAGGGGATGATTGATTTTACAGCACCACAGCCAAATCAGCTGTCTCAGACAGCAGCTCTGGGGAATACTCCTCTGCTGACTCTTTGAGAGCTTTGAAAGATCTGTAGTAATTATTTTTCCTTAAGAAAACAGATGAATTAATCCTTCTGCTAGGATTGTGGTTAGCTTCCCTTAAACTGGTGCTTTCAAAAGATTTCAGAAAGCAAACAAGGCTGCCTAACACCATTTTTCAAAATCATTTCCAGTCATGTAGTTCAAACACTCCATGAGATTTCCAGAAGAAAACAGATCAGATGTCTGAAGTGCTCAGTGGGTGCTGCTGCCTGCACAAAGCTGGGGACGTTGTCTTGTGCCTCAAAAGAGAGCAGCAGATTTGGCACAGATCTCACATGTCTGAGATGGATGCCAAATACATGCTCTGCCTGAGCTTTAGCTGCATTCTCTTTTCTGAGATGATTCATTTAAAGCCTTCAAATCTGAAATACAAATACTCCAGGAGAGAAAACAGGGGAATCCAGCAATGGATGTGGTTCATGTGCACAGTCATGCTAACAACACTCTGCTCTTAGCCCCAGGAAAAGATGTGAAAAGCCTCAACTTTGCAACATGGACACCTCATGGCACAGCTAAGAATGTTTGGTAAAGGGAATTGATGAGGCAGCCAAGGAAAAACTTTATTTTTTCAGGTGGAATTGCCTTCTGTGAAAGGCACCAGAGAAGTAGCTCTCAGAAAATTCACTCCAATTTCTTACAATTTGCTGTAAATTAGTTTCATCAGTGACAATTAAGCAGAAATGCCACCTGAAAGACCTCTAACCTTTGAATGTCAGACTTGGACATCAGCAGTGCAGATGGCTCTTCTCTGCACCTGCTCTGCAGATAATCACAGAACCATCAAATGTTTTGGGTTGGAAGGGACCTTAAAGACCATCTGATTCCAACCCCCTGTTTCCACTAGACCAGTTGCTCAATTTAACAGTCAAACCTTCTTTTCTGTGGCTATACATAAATAACCCCCAGTTAAAAATCAGTTTATTTATCAAGCTCCTCAGTATGACTTTACAAACACTTACATTTGGCAGAGGAGGTTGTGATCATGTTAAAATCTGTGGAGGTTTTCTCAGCAGCCCCACACAGCAGCATTTCATCTGCTGAGCAAAGATCAACTGGGACAGGTGATCAGGATCCTGACTGGGTCTTGGTTTGTGGATTTAATAATTTTTTTTTTTACCTGAAATAAGAGAGCACAACTTTATGATAATTATATTAATTATGAGAATTTTGGCTTACTTAGCTGAAAAGAAAAAAAAAAAAACGTAGATTGAGAGAGCATACAACTGCTGTTTATGAGTAAATAAGGAATATCACAGCAGGAAAAGAAAATAATTAGGCTAATAACCCCTAGTCAGAACTAGTGGGAATGAGCTGGCCATAAATTATTCAGGATGGAAATGAGAAGTTTCACCCCATTAAATAAATCTTCATAACAACATCAATTCTTGCCTCCAGTTGGTCTAAAATGTGGAGATGGAAGGAGGGGCAGAGGGGAGAACTTACCAGAATTTTATTCTGAAGGGGAAGAATGGCAGCAGCAGAAGGGAAAAAGCCTCTTTACACAGGGCAGCAAATAAACAACCACAATCCAGCACAAATATACACACTGCAGATTAACTAACAGTCTTGGGGAAGAAATGGCCAATATCCCTGGCTCCTCTTAGCTTATGATTTCTTCGTTATTGCCATTAAGAACCTTTTTGGCATTTTATAGGAAGGTTTGAATGCAAATTACAGGAAGGTCAGTGTAAGAACACATTTGTTAAATAAACTAGTGTTTTCTTAAACTTCCTTATGATAAGAAATGTCTCTGTGGATCTTTAATGAGACAGCACTGTGGCCCTTGTCTAAACCCAGGGTCAGAGCAGGAGAAAGACGGGCTGGGTAATTGCTGTCTGAGTCTTATTTAACTGCCCAAAATAGAAGAAAATGCTTGGGGAAGGAAGAGTTCATTAGTATCTTCTTGCTCTCACTGTCTTGAAAGCAAGCAGTGATGGTGACCTGTGGTCTTCTGACCAGACAAAATTCATAGAAAGCTAAAAATAAGCATAACTGTCAGGTGGAGGGTAGTTTTGAGCAACACCTCTTCTGCTATAGTGCTGTGGGCATGGCATTGTCCCCTCCCAGGACTGAGAGGAGAATCCCCTCACTCCCAGAGGCACTGATAGACACATCTCTGATCTCCAGCATCTGAGGGACCCCACCACCAGCCTGCAATACATTCCCAAGCTGGTCCATTGCAATTCCTTGAACCTGCAATTTGTTTTTAATTGTAATACTCATCAGAGCTGTTTACAGCCATTAATTCTCTCAAAGCCCTCACAAGGCTGTAACAGCCAGCAAAAAGCAAAGCAGGCAGAGGTTAACTGATCAGCACAGGGTATGTCACAGCTCAGCAGGAGGAGCCCTGTCCAGATCACTGCTGTTTTACAGCAAAAAATAAGAGGAAAGTCATGCCAGGCTGGGCCTGAAGTGTGTGCCCTGTCAAAGTGCTGAGTGCTGGCTCTGCTGTGCCAGCAGCCCTGGGCAGTCAGCATCACTGCCTCACAGAGGGACACTGCAAAAGGCAGAGGTGCCACGTGAGGTGGCAAAATCCATCTCCAAAGTTTTGGACTCCTCTGCCTCTTTCTGAGGTGGTTTGCTCCTAATAAGTCCTAACAATGAATTCCTGGTTTGGTCCTAGCAAGTAATTGTGACCCTTTGGGTGTCCCTAAGGTCCTGGGCTCTCCCTCCTCACCACCACCATGAGCTCGCTTCCAAAACCTGGTCCCACCAGGTGAGCCCACCAGCTTCTCCACACAGAAAACACAGCATGACCAGATTTCTCTACAGCCATCCCAAACCTTTTCCACTTTGGCCACCCCAAATTTAGAGTGCCAGGGTCACAGGGCAACTCCCATTCCCACCTGCTACTGATGTTTGACCATGGAATTTTCACTGATGACAAATCCCTGCTTACACACTGGATCATCCTTTAATGAGCTGCCATGGTTCAGCCCCAGTCTGGGGTCACCCAGCTCCGGTTAAGCACAAATTTGGCAGAGCCACCTTCACCCACTCAGTGTCAGAGCTGGCCCATGGAAACCCCAGGCTTGCTGAGCTCAACACATCCCTTATCAACAAGGACACCCTTCACAGTGCCTTCTGTTCCTCTTGCCTAAACAAGGAACATCTCAGTGCAAGCCTGGGAGAGCCTGGAGATAACACAGATACAGCTGCCTTTGTTCCCTGGGCAATCTGCTGGTGGGAGGGAGGGTCTCACACAGGGGAGCTGCTCTTTGGGGCCATCCCAAGTGATGCTGCTGACTCAGCGTGGGCCAGGCTGGCTTTCCCAGAGTGCTGGAGCTGCAGGACTCAGAGTTTTGTGCAGCTGCAGGCAGGGTTTATCTCAGGAAAAGGCAGCAAGGACGGGCTGCAGACACGAGGATGGCAGGAGGAGAACAGCCAAGCACGGTGATATCACAGCTCTGAGTCATTAGCTACGACTCAGAGCTCTGCCCGGGTTGAGAGACCAGGGGTTGTAAATGGATACCATGAGTAAATGCTAGGAGAAAAAGGAGTTTCGATTTTACTAAGGAGGCAATTGCTGATTAACTATTTCACAGCTTGGTCTGTGCTGAGGGACAGATCTGAGCACCAAAATCCTTAAATAGTTTCGATTCCAGGCATGGGCAGCCAGGGAACCTTGAACTGCTCAGCAGAGATCTCATCTCCCTTCAAGTCTTTCATGCCCTGATGCTGCCCAGCATCTCTCAGGGCTGGGGTTGGATGGTTTTCTACCCCAGAGAAAGCAAAGGCACACATTTTGTGTTGACAGGAGCTAATTAGTTCTACAAATACACCCTCCTTCTGAAAATATCCAAAATTATTCGTGATTTTTCATAGCTAAATGGTTTTGACAGGCTTTTCAAAATGATGGAAATCTGTTTAACTGAGGAGTAAACACATTCATGCAGATCCAAGGACAGGAGGCTGAGGATGAGCCCCAAGATAAGTTCCTCTGCAAACTCAGACCCTGAAAGTTCCAGAACCCATTAAAGAACAACAAAGGAGTAAATAATAAAAGTAATAATCCACAGAGCAAAATGCTGCATTTGCTCTCTGTAGCAGCCCTGGTGCCCAGCTTGCTGTGCCATGGTAGCTGAGCATGATTTCTGCTAAACACACACATCTCTCCCTCCTTAGGTATCACACACTGTGACGCTCTCTCCAAATCATTTTCCCTGAGCATTGCTTAGCAACTCATTTCTGGTTATCTAACTCCAAGCAGTCATCTTAATGACCATGCTAGGTTCTTTTTTTTTTTTTTTTTTTTTTCCCATTTTCAGCTCTTCCCATGCTCTTTCTTCTAGTAAGGAACTGCAAGTGGCAGCAATTTCAGCTTTCTGGGCAGGGAAGGACATGGTGCTGCTCTCCTGGCAGCCAGCACAGCTCCCATGCCCCAAAACACACAAAAAGCCCCACTCTCCTTTAAGGCTCTTCCTCTATCTCTCCATCTTGAAATATCCAATCTTTTAATATTTTTTTTTAAAAACTGTTTGTGCACTAAATGCCAAAATATCTCTTGCTGGTGGAATCAAAGGTTGCAAAATGAGATTTCTCTGGCTGATGCCCCCACACAGCCCAAGGTGCTGGAAGAGCTGCCCTGCAGTGCAGGCAGCAGGTCTGCCACCTTCCACCTCTGAGGAAGGTTTGCATGACAGGCTTCTACATTTTTCTATTCTATACCAGGCATTAATTAATGTGCACAGCAAATTATGCTGGAGAATTGTGTGAGAAGAGACTGTCATCCAAAACAGAAGGAAAAGTTGGAGATGTCTGTAATTACATGCATTTATTCCATCAAAGTGTGCTTCTGGTCAGATCATTAACTGCAAAGCACCACTCAGAGTGCAATCTGATATTTGGAGGAGTCAAATGTCTCATGCCTTCTCGTGCCAGACGAATATTTCAGCTCCTGCATCAATCTCTCTTTCACCTTTCTTGTCTCCACCACAGTGACAAGTCCCTTTTCATGGCTTGTAGCATCTTGCCAGTTTTCTCAGGCAGAAAATTTCCCTTTCTGAGTCACTGTAGAATTTCTCAGGCTGTAGAGCAGCCAAAGCCTCCCTCTGCTTTCCAGCTCTCTGTACAATTTGACAAAATCTTTGTCCCAGCCTGAGGACAGAACTGCAGCCCCATAAACAGCCTAAACTCTGGGGGATGTCTGCTAAACCCTGTGCTTTGCAAGCTGCAGGTGAATTTATCTACAGAGGTATTTGCCCAGGCCAGGGCAGGTCATGGGGACTGTCACCATCATTTGGTGATGGACACCTTACTTAGTGTCCTGCAGGTGTGGGGGCAGAGCTGTGGCTCCAGACAGATCAAATGTTGAATTCCAGGATGGATCTAGAGCCCTCTGAAACAGATAATCTCCCTCCTGAAGCTCAGAATCTGTTAAAATTCTATTTCACTGGGACCAACAGATTAAAGCAAACCCTACTGATTTTGGAATGACCCTGCCTAAATCCCACAGGGATGTGGTAGAGGAAGGCTGACCTTCCTGGGCAGGAATATTGTGGCATCAAGCAAGCAAGGGCTGTGCTAGAACTTCCATCCTGCCCAGTGAGTGACCTGCTCCAGGCTGGGCAGCCTCAGCATCCCAGGGGAGCCTGTACTGTGCAATAATGGTTCATTTAGTGTAAACCCTGTGGCACACAGCTGATAAAATAGTGTTAGGAAATTCCACACAGCCCAGCACCACATGACTTGAGTGATGAAAGCTGGAGATTTCCTTCCTGTGCATGATCTGGCTCCACTGTGGCATTAAAATCAGGGCATAACATGGCAAGGAGGGTGAGGGACTTGGCAGGTCACACTCCTTCAGCAGCAGCTGCTGGTCTTGCCCTGCCCAGCCCTGACCTGCAGCACTGTTTAGAGGGGAGTAATTCCTAGGCAGGATCTAGGGTCCACTGGCTGTGCAATCTGACATAAATTACTTGGTTTTCTTGTTTCCAATACACCAGCTTCTTGTATATATCAGAAATGTTTTGAAGATGAAGGTAAGAGAAAGGAACCTTGGGGAATATAAGGAGTTTGGTACCCACTTCCCACTAATACTTAGGTATAGCTGACATCTGGAGAGAACAGAACAGAGGAAAACAGCTAAAATTTATGCCTTTAAATGGCATCCTTCCTTGATCTGGTGGGGTTTTTTGTTTTGGTTTGGGTTCTTTTTTCTTTTTTTTTGTGCTGGTAACTTACAGCAGTGCCCACATCGCCCTGGCTGGCAGCAAACAGAGGGTCACAGCCTGTTCTGGGCTGCAAACACCAACCCCTAGAGAAGGAGGCTAAAACACAGGTCAAAAGCATTTGGTGAGTAGCTGCAGTTTGTGGTTATTTCAGCTAATAAAATTGTAATCCTCTCAATGGTCCAAAAATAGGTTTCAATTTTGGAGAGAGACAAAAAAGCATTCATGCTGCTCCTGGGGTCGTTCCCTCCCTGCAGCTTCACTCCACTTTCCAAAATAAGGAGCTCTGCCGTCAATGCATGGCTGCAAAAGCTGGGCTGGAAGGTAATTAGGGCAGGACATAAATATGCATGGTGAGCACGGTCCCCTGCCACCAGGGGCATTTTGGGACAAGGCATCTTTTAGTACAGAAATATTACTGCAGTCTCTCAGATCTGCAGCTTAATGTAATAAAGTCTCTCTCAGGCAGAGCGCTGGCAGATGTGCAGCAGCCAAATGGATTTTGCAGCCTGAAGCAGCCACCAGACAGCCAAAGGGAAAAGTACATTTCCCTCCAGCACAAGGGACGTGGGGGCAGCAGCAGAGCCCATGGAATGGTTCAGGGAGCATCAGTGATTGCATTCCCTTGATCCCACATCATCTGGATGGGGTTCCCTGCCCCTTTCAAGGAAAGGGTGTCCCTCCTTTTCACCATCATCTGCTCTCTGGAAGAAAAAGTATAGTGGAAGAGCCTTACCCTGATGAATTGATTTTAAATTTCTGCAAATTGGGTAAATTCCAGCAGGATGAGGAACATGAAACAAACCCTGAGCACAGAAGATCTTTCAGGATCACAGCATGTGCTGTGTGTGAAGACCCCAAACACAGACCCTGCACCCCAGATGTCCCTGGCTTACCAGGCAGTGAAACACCCAGACCTGTGTTTCACCCTTCTCATTGTCTCAGGCTTGAGAGAGCTCGGCCACTTTAAGGTCAGGAAAGGATTTATGTAAGCAAAGAATATCTTAGAGAGACTCTGAAAACAGCATTATCCAAAAATGTTATATTCATTAACTGATTAAATCATACAACAGTGTAATAATTTATTTTAACTGTAAGCTTAGCAGAGTGACTAGATTGCCAAGTCAATTCATCTTTTCCAGTCTCAAAAGAACCCTTTCTACAGGAGATATTGGCATCAGCACAGAACTTAAGACTGATAATGCAGCTGTTAAGAGACTCCCCATGGAAAGCCCATTCCTGAGTGTTCAGGCTGGGGCTCTGAGCAGCCTGGTCTAGCTGAAGGTGTCCCTGCCCATGGCAGAGGAGTGGAGTGAGGTGTTCTTTAAGGTTCCTGCCAACCCAAACCCTTATGATTCTATCTTCCATCCTCTCTCAACACTATCCAGCTTTTGCATTTTAGTTGGGCCCCATCAGCACGGAGAGTTGTGTGTTTCACTCCTGGTGTTCAAAGCAGGCACTTCTCAGCCACACCACTGAAAAGGGAACCTGGAAGCTGCCAGGGTTTCTAGAGACACTGAAATGAGCAAAGGTGGATGGAGAGGGCAAAGAGCTACATCCCATGGAAGAAAAGCTGAGCAAGAGCAGGAGCAGCAACTGCTGCTTCCTGACAGTGGCTACAGAATAATGACATATAAAATTACATTTCCAGCCAGTGTGGGGCAGCAAGTAAAAACACTCTTCAGATGGTGAATAAGAACCTCTTCCATCTCCTTCTCTTGTTTTTCTCTAATAAAATTGCTTTCTCAGGGCACTGCAGAGGTTACAAGCACAGCCACACTTCAATGCAAGTCCCTCACCTACCCAGGCACAGAGGGGCTACTTGCCAGCTAGATTTTCAGGTCCCTTTGTGAATCTAATTAAAACTTTCCATTTTTTTTTTTAATGTGAGAAGTAGAGCTGCTGATTAACTGCTGAAAATAATACTGAGGATCCAATATCTGCTGTGCAGCTACCTAAGTGCTCATCAGCTTCCCAGGGTGAGGGAAGCAGAGATACAGAAGGGATGGGAAAAAAAACCAATCCAACAACTTTTGTAAACAGTGGTGCCTTTAACCTGAATTTCACAAGAAGCAATAATAAAATAAAAATACATCTATGTATAAAGGTTGGATATCTACAGTAGACTGCCCACCCACCTAGCATTGTCCTCTCTTTGCACCCTTTCCAAATGCACAGGAGACCATTTCCATTATTCCTGATTCCCCTGCGACTCTTTTTCATTAAAATGGATAAGGAAAAAATAAATCAGATGCTAAAAGCATTTTTAGTTCCCTGCTCCTTCAACGTGTGACAGGTCCTGACTTGGAGGAAGAGAACACTTGTTTAGATAAAACTTGATATGATGTGGGACCCATCCTGTTTGCAAGTAATCCTGAAATTGGGACTAGGACTAGGAGTCTTTATTTCTGATTCAAGGGATTGTTTAGTGAAAAGATCCCTGTGGGAGTATAGGAAACACCCTCAAAATCCCTGTGGAGCACAGGACAATGTGCCATGGCAACTGGCCTCTAGAAATGGGCTGCATTTATATGATTTGTGTTAATTTGTCATCTTAAATGGACCTGGCCACCAGGAGAGGATGGGGTCAGGAGGTGGTTAATAGCACATGAAGTGCTGCTGCATTTCAGGGAGAGCTGCAGCCAGGCTGGGGGGGTGCTTTTAATTAAGATATAACCTAAAAAGCTTTTCTTGATGAAATGCCAAAAGCAGAAGCAGTAGAGAATGAAGAAAGAGATTTGGGCAGATGTCTAACCAATGGAAATGATTTAATGAATTGCCCTTAAACCAGCAACAGAGCTACTGAGATGTTTTGCAGATATCAGCAAAAAGGATGATTGCACTAAAATCCTGGTTTTTCTTTTCCCTTGCCTCTGATGACCCTTCTGGAAAACCCCTGCAGCCTGAAGAGCCAAAGCTACCAACAAAGCTCCTTCTTGCCCCTTGGAGAGGAGCCTCTGCTGCCTTCCCTTCAGATGTTTCCTGGTGTTCCTTGTGGGTGCATTTCACAGCAGCTTTGAATGGCAAAAATTAGAAAATCTGACCATGGCTAACAAATAATACCTGCCTGAGCAGCAAGGTGATCAATCCACCCCATCCCTCCGTGGCTCCAAGGGAAATCCCGGTGAGTTCCTATGGAACACTTCCCATGGGCTCTCCTTTAGGAGCCCAGGGCTGGTCTTCCAGGGCCAAAGAAAGCCTTTTGCTACTCATGGCTTAGCTGGAGGCATTAAACACTGCTCAGCTGGCTCCAGCTGTGGTTGCTGAGCTGTTACATGTTGTTTGTGCTTTGCCCACTAAGTGGAGCTGGGGACTCTCCCATCCTTCAATGGTTTCTTTCCCTCCCTGGACCAAGGGACAGGTTATCTGCTGGCACACCCACTGGTGGTGCCACATCACTCAAATTTGAAGTTCCCTCCCCTATTTCTAAAGAAAGATTGAGTTTTTGAACACAGCTGGTGAAGCCTTGGGCAGGACAGGAGCATCCACACCTTCAGAAGGTGAGGGATGACAGAACTTCCTCCTTCAACACTTTCCTCTTCAGCTTGTTTCACAAATTCCACTAATTCACCTCTCAAATATCTACAGGTACTGACAGAAAGGTCTATTAACACAGAGGGTTTTCAGGAACCTCCTCATAGCATGGTCCCCAGCTGTATTTTTTACACCTGTTTTGTATAAACCACCTAAAAATACCAATAGATGATACAGCAGGTCAGCAACAAAGACATTCCCATCATCTGCCATGAAGATCAATTCAACATTAAAACAAACTATTTATTTTGCTAGAGACCATCCAGCACCTGTACAGGTTTATACATTCCCAGCAAAAATTCCCTGGGAGTCTGGGAAAGCAGCTGACCATGGATGAATTCATCCACACACCAACCACCTTTCCTGCTGCTGAAGATCACGTCAGAAATAACCTCAGAGGAGAACAGAGCACGTCCCTAGGGAAAATAGAGGACATGGAAATAAACCAGGGTAAAATTACAGCTTTACAAAACTCATTGCATTACCCTGCAATGGAAGGATAATTAGGAAATTGGTTTTGTACTAATGATTCATATCTAGCTGGGCAGGAGCTGTGTCAGGAACACGACTTTAATTTAACCTAATACTGCAGTACAAAACATGGTTGGCAATATTTTTATGTCCAGACCCTCTCAGTGTTGCTGCCTTTCCTCTCCCACCCCTTCTCCCTAAATCCCTGTCCCAGACAAGGACATTTGGAGAACCCCTGCACAACCCAAATAGCAGCTAACTGTCCTTAATGTTCTTGCAATGAGGCAGGTTCAATCTGAAATTGCTGGGCTGGTGGGATCATTTTCCATGAACCTGATTATGATTTCTGAGAGTCAATTTATTACCAAATGATCTTCTAATTGGTGAGGCTGGATAAAATCCATGAGATCACTGAAACCCTGTCCTGAGACTGGTCCACATGGTGCTTCTACCAGGAAGTCTTTAAAAAAAAAGTCTGAATGTCACATTCTTGTAAGCCAAGATTTCAGGATATGTTCAAGCCTTCCTATTCAACTATAACAAACTTTTCCCTGTGTTAAAGGAAATTATTCCATTCAAATCATGTCAGCACATTGTCAGTGTTGACTGGAATGATCATAACTTGCAAAAACAGTGTGTTTATGCAGAATATATATTAAGGTTGCCTCTACAAGGGTTTTTCTTTGCAGACAAAAAAGTATTTGCCTGACAAAAATTTACAATTTCTCATGGAAGCATTATCCATGGAAACCACACTACTGATAAGCAATGAGACATAAATGTCACTCACCACTGCACAATAATCTGTGGATGAGGAGTAGATTGATAAAAAATAGTAGTTTGTGAAAAATAGTCTACAAGTTTTTCAGTGATTACCTAATATTTATGAGGCAAGCAATGACTTCTCTTTAGTGTGTAATTAATTTAATTAATATAGAAGTATTTAATGAATTGTAGATTTCATCTTTCCTCTTTTTCTTTGCATCCCAGATTTTAGAGCAACTCAATATCTCTTCCAAATTTATAATGGGAGCTTCTTTCTCAATAGTGGCCTCAAGGCAGAAGAATATGAATTTAATGTACCTACATAAAGTAAAATAAGAAATATCCTATTGGCCAATTCCTTTTAATCTAAGAAAAGAGACAAGGATTTCATAGCATGAAAAATTTTCTAATATATTGAACCATATTGCCATTATTGCTTTATTGCCTGTAATGACAGGGCTCTTATCAGCACATCCTCTTGGTAAATGAATAAACCCTTTTACTGCACAGCTCTGGCACAAATGCCAGCTGTGGGATGGGGCAGGGGAGACACAGGATGGTGTCCTGCCCTGAGGGACCCACCAGCAGGCACTCACCCATGTGGGCAGCACTGCTGTCCTTGGAGGCTCTGCACAAAGCAGAGATTTGGTGATTTAAAGATGATCAGGATCATATCCAGCTCCTGCACCCCTCCCCTGCCCATTCCAGCCAAAACCATGGCAGGAGCTGGTGCCACACCAGCCTCTGCTGGGGACACAGAGGGGACCCCAGAGCTGGTTCTGCTCCTGGGCACCAGTGCAGAGAAGCACCAGGAAATTACTGGGGAGAATTTGCCTTTGAGGAATTATTTCATTGAGTGTCTCACTCCAGAGAGGACCTCACACATTACTGAGCAAAACACTTAATAAACACTGATGAGAGTGTCACAGTATGCAAATGCATTCTGTATTTTGGTGAATATTTGTGAGAAATAAACATTTGCTGACCCTTCCAAGATGCCTGAATGGGATCTTCCCAGTTAGACCTCTGCCTCTTTCACTCATACCTATAAAACCAAAACACAGGTCTAAACTTCCACTGTAAAGCCAGATCTGTGCCAAGTGACTGAAAAACCACTTCCCTGCATCAGTTTCCTAATTATTTACAGGCAGACTGGTGCTACCTTTCCTGTTAGATAGGGTTCCCATAGCAACATTACTTTTATCACATAAGAGGATTTACCAGATTAAAACAGACGCCTTCAGGTAATTAAAATACATGAAATTTCTTTGTTATTTACATTTCTGCTAGTGAAGAACCACAATACTCAATTCAAACCAGGATGTTGAGGATCTTTGCCACCGAACAAACAAGAAATAAAGCTGTCAGTGTTTGTCTAGTACAAAATGGGGACATGCCAGCTGCAGGAGGCATTGCACACAAAAAGCCTCCCAGTTTGGAGCATGCAGTGCTGAGAAGAGCAGGCTGTGCAACCTGGTATTTGCATTTGGAGACAGTGCCAGAAGGTTGGGATGAATGGCCTGGTTTATTTTCTGGAGAGTCAGTTTTCAAGAGAAGACATAATGCTTTGGATGTGTAAGAGCTGTAACCCTGATGTCCTGGCTGAATGAGGGTGGTGAGGGGTGGATTTGAGGGTGGTTACCTGTGTCCCAGGGGATTTCAGCTGGACATGGCATTTGTCACCTCTAACTTACAAGGTGTCAGACCTCCAGCTTATCAGAGACTGTGCAAAACTCATTCTTCCCAAAGCTGCAGAATTTGAGCTCCAGATACAAGAGCTCAAGGATCAAAACCAGTGGATCTAATAATTTCCATCTTTCTCCAAAGGGTTTGCATTTTGGGTTTTGCTAAAGGGGCATCCCTTAGTACTGCCAGAGGCTCTCTCCCATCTTTACACTTGTGATGCTCCTAGATACCCCAGCCTGTTGCAGGTGAAGGCAGAGACAGGGTTCAACATCTCCTGTAAAGGTGATGGGGATTGCAGCAGCTCTGGGAGTTCTGGAGTTGGAAAAAAAAAAGAAATAAGAGAGCAGGGAAAGTCAGATCTGGGAAAAAACCCAGTCTTTCTTTGGGTGATGCAGGGCATTTTGCACAGGGGAGTCGTTTCTGCTGATGCTCTGGCCATCAGGCAAGTGCTGGGAGGGTGGAAGCAGGTGTTTGTCCCTGTCCTGGGGAGCAGAGACTCCAGCCAGTGAAAGCACTTTGGTTAGAGGGCTGAAACAATCTGCACACCCTCCACATCAGTAGCAGTGGAGACAGGTCATCAGAAAGCTGAATCTCAAGCTGCTTCACTGTGAAACTACATCCCACACCACAATATATTTGCATGGCTTCCAGTAAACTGAACTGCAGAAACTCCCTCTTGAATTAAATGTCATCGGTGTATTTTAAGATCTTTGTTTCTAATTAATCTACAATTTGAGTGACTTCTGTGGAAATTTTTCTTGTTTGAAAGTATTGGGAGTATTAAATTCAATGTTGTTCTCCACTGTGTGCTGAGCTACACCACTTATTTACTCCACAGCTGAAAGTCTGGAGGAGTGAGGACTTAAATCACTTTGTGTAGGAGGCAACTTCAACTTTAACAGCAGAGGCAGCTCAGCCTTCCAGCCTTCTTCATGCCTGCTTTGAGAGCTTCAGCAGGAATTCAGTGCATGTTGCCTAACCCTTGGCAAGCCTCAACTCCTCCCAGCAGCCAGCTCTGCACAGACCAGAGGTGGATGAAAGAAAAAAGACATTTAAATGCAGACAGGGGTGCCCTCATGGTTTTCTCTGAGTTTCTCCTGGGGATGAGAAGAGCAGCTCACCCTCTCAGAAGTGAGATTTGCAGTGCCCACAATCCACACAGACCCACCATCCTGAGTCACATTTCAAGTTTCTTTGCCAGAAATTATAACTAGGAATTTTTTTTCTGAAGTTACAAAATAAGAGCTAAGTCCCATTATTTGGTGTTACACACCATGTCCAGCCTTGCATGACATGAATTTCAATTAAAACCTGACTGCTCTGATGACAGGCAGAAGAGAATTACTTGTAGCTGGAACTACATCAAGCCCTGGAAGTGCAGTTTAGCCCCTGGAAATGCAGTTTAGCCCCTGGAAGGCCAATCTAATGCTGTCTCAGATGTTTCCATTGCAAATGGCTCACAAAGCCCATATGTGACATCGTTGTGGCCTTGCAGTGTCCTTTAATTGTCCTCTCATGTCCTCAAAAATATGTATTTTTTTTCAGGAAGAGAAAATGGAAATAATTTTTAAAGCAAAATGAGTAGAGAAGTGATTACACTTCCACAGAAGGAAATTAAACCAATAGTGTTATGCCTGGCAAGTCTCCTCCACCCTTTGAATAATTTGGTTAACTCTAGATTAAAAAAGCACAAAGAACTGGAAGACAGGACAGTGCCCATAAAGCAAAGCTGTAAGCTGTAACCCCTCACTCATACGGGAAAAATGTTTATTTGGGGTTGTTTGGAGCAGATTTAGGTGCTACCATGGAGTTTAATGATGCTGACACTGCAGAGCAGCCCTTGGGTTTGCGCTGACTGAACCCTGTGGTGGATCACCTATTCCTGAGCGCTGCAGACTAAATCTAGCACCAAAGCAAATGGCTCACATGGCAACCCATGGGCTCAGGTGACCACCTGAACTCGTAAAAGATTTCTAAATGAACAGAAAGGGACATGATGGTGCACTTGGAGGATGATGAGGATGTTCAGTTCCTCATTGCTGTAAGACCTGTGGCTCATCCATAAATGTTCTGAGCATTTCCCTCTCTTACAGCAATGTTACACAAATGCCCAGCAGCTCCAACCAGTAGATTTGACACAAATTACATATTCCTACAGTCTTTGAGTGCAGGATGCTCACAGACCCACTCACAGAAGTGATGGTCTCTGCTCTGGATGATAGATTAATCAGCCTCTAGGCTCTGAATCTTTTCTAGCTGTCACTAAAACATTCATCTACTTGAAGGCTCAGCCTTACCACACAACACAAACATTACCTGTTGGAACTTATTTGAATTAAAATTGCAAACCACTTATTTTCTAGACATTAAATTTTAGTATAAAGTTTCAAAGCCCATTGTGAGAACTCTCCATTCCCTGCTGTAGCCAAGCAGCAGCCACTAATGCTGCTGGCACACACTCTTGCCAGGCTACACCTAATCACTGCCCGCTGAGCCAGGGCACAGATCCAAAATCAGGAATTAACAGAGCTGTTGTAGATCACAAGTGTGATCAGCTGGGAATTTACTGAGAGCAGCAGCTGGAAAATGTGCCATTGTCAGAGAATTTGGAAGGGCAGGTGTCTGTACTCTGCTGGTCCTTCAGCAGTGCTTTGCCACTGCCTAGGTGATCCCTGGACTTCAGCACAGTTTGCCCCAAGGAATCCCCCCAGCCCTATCAGCAGATCCATCTCTGCTTGGGCAAAGAGCAGATGTAGATGATTCTGTGATGTAGACTCATGGAATCCCCTAGGCTAGAATTCGAGGATCACTGAGTCCAACCTAATCTAACACTGCCAAGCCCACCAGCTTCAGGGTGGCTTCACATCATAGCATGACAAGATGTGGCTGCCTGAAGGGCTCCTGCCAGGTCTGAGATCTACCCAGGTCCTCCTCAGCAGCAAGGGATGGAAGCACTTCATGGGGACAATGCACCTCACCTGCCCCAGACATCTGCTCAGGAACCCCAGGGATCTTCACACAAATATCTTGGCTTAGACATGACTCATGGAGTGATTCAAGTACCTGTGACTCAGCTTCCAATTGATTGTTGTGGTCATAGCCCAGCTGCTAAAATCTAATGTGAAGGTCATTTGAATGAAATGAAACAGGCATCTTCCTAAGGATCGTTTACTGGCTTTGACTCTTCCCCATGGATTTTCTAATTTCAGAAAATGGACTGACAGCACACAATCTCTTCTGTACAAAGCCTGACTCACTTATTCACACAAACACAGCAGAGGCAGAGGGGTTAAAACAGTGATTTCTTACTGTGCCTTGGCATTTCCCTTGGGCACAGCCAGTCTGTTCCTGTGATCCTGCTTCTCATGCCCCTGGTTTATGTGTGTTCCTGCTTTCCTCTATGCTGCCTGGACAACAACTGCCTTGTTTAAATTCAATTTTTTGAATCACACAGTTTCTCATCTTCCCTAGTGGGGAAAGCCATTCCCTACCTGGAAAGGGTCATCCATTATAAGTTAAACAACAGTGGAAAGGAAACCCTGTGATAACTTGGTGTTATCTTGCAGCAAGCAACATCTCTGTCAGCAAACAAAACAACAGTGGTCCCAAACATATGACAAATATTTTCCTTTTTAAAAAAAAATTAAATCTGAACCAAAGCAATCAATGCCCCAATTCTGAAAAACACTCTGTAAACAACAGTTCAACTAGGCTTTCCCCAAGAGAAAACTAATTTTATGCTTGATCAGAAAGAACACATTTTACTCCCAATGATAATTTTAATCCTTTCCCTAACTCACATACATTAACACTCAAAGGTGATTAGAGTTGCAAGACATGGAATAATCAAGTTTAAGCACTATACAAAACAGTCAGCAGTTTCTGCACAAGGCAGAACATAACTTCAACAAATTTATTACCAGGGTTACCCTTTTGAAACTATCTAAGGATTTTCTGTTGACAAAAATATTTCCTTTATTCTCACATTATTTGCCTAAAGTATTTCCTGGAACACCAAAAAAAAGGGCAATAAAGAAGTTGCTTTCATAACTCTTCATACACAACTTATGGTTTGTATGGGCCCCTCTGAGCTTTTTTGTTTTCCTAGCTTTTTGACTCATCTGAACTAATTTACTTTGGGTCAAATCCAGAAGCCTTTATTGAGGCAAAGATTCATCACCTCCAAATGACCAAATCTTGAAAGACGCTTCAGTCCCAGAAATAAAACCATCAATTCCATCAGGCTAATTCCTCTCTGCTAATAAATTAGATAGGTTTGGGAGCATTCTCTCAGATACTGGCCAGCTGGCACAGGAGGATTCATGTCCATAATGCTTAACTCTCCCAATCTGCAGAACAAAAAGTTTTGTGAAAATCTCCTGTGGGGAGCATTGACCCATCCTGCTGCACCATGATCCCATCTCATCCCATGACCCATCCCATGTGCACCATGGGGGGAGTGCCATGGACATCTCTAAGAACTGAATGGTGTCAAGGAATGACCTCCTGCACCTGGAAAGGAGACCCCAGAGCCCTTGAACACGAGCAAAATGCAGCCTCAAACTCCAGCTTGGGTCAACACTTTTTGCTGGTGTGCAAAGTCCTTTATCACAGAAACTCTCAGGGAATCCCAAAGTAAAACACACCCAAGGCTCCTGAACTCAGCAGAACACGACACTCTTTGGATTAATGTTGGAAGCTTGAACTTGAGTTTTCCATTTATAATGCCTTCCTGATACAGCTGATAGGAAAACCTGGATAATCCTCAGACAATCCACTGCATTACTGTATTTCTTCACTTAATCCCTCATGGATAAGAGTGAGGAGAATTATTAAGAGAACAGGATGAATTGACACTATTGACAGACCAATGTTGTGAAATATGCTCAGTACTGAACATATTGCTGCCCCTGAGCAGCAGTGAGGGAGGTCTGGGCTCTGGCTGCCTTGGCACAGCACAGAAACCTTGGTGTGATGCCTTACTCTGCTTTTCTCCTCCTCCTCAGGCAGGGCTCTTGCCTAGAGAATGACTAATGCCATATTCAATTTCCTTAATATGGCTTTGTATTGCTTGTACTGCAATGGAAATTTATACTGGAGTCTGAACAGAGAGACCCTGCTCTGGAAGGAGGGGAAGGACAGCCAAAGCCAGAGCCAGGGGGACGCTTGGGCTCACCACCAGCTTCGTGCTCATGGCTCAGGAGCCACCCTCCCTCAAGGGCACACTGTCCTCTTCAAGGGAGCACTCCTCATTTAGGTCAATTATTTCAAAGTTTTTGCTGCTTGCTCCAGTGGTCTCACAACAAAGCCAAGGGAAGCCCTGAACATGGAACCTGAGCTGTGTTTTGCACAGTAACCTCCATTGAGCACCATTCCTCTGGTGTTTATCCTCTCTGTCCAGTCCTTCCCTTCTCCAGGCCAAGCCTTATGCTAAAGGATGTCTCCAAAACTCTGAGGATGTCTTTTCTTCTCTATTGCTTGAAATGAATTTTTTAAAAAAAAGTTGAATACCTTTTCTTGTCTGTGTAATTCAGGCAGCACTGCACCATCTGTGTTTCACGGTCAGGGAGAGAGAGGCAGGAAGCACTCACATACCCAAGGAAAGACTATCAAATTAAATGGAACAATGGAAAAAAAAAAAAGCCATACTGTAACCTAGTTTGTGTTTCTACACTGTTTATGGTGATATGAAAGTGCTGCTTGATCAAAGAACAATTTCCAGGCTATTGTACAGTCAATTGGATTTTTCTTGGATACTGAGCTGTTTCCCAGTTCCCGTAGATATTGAACCTGGAAACACAGCTGCAGCCAGAGCAGAGAGGTTGGAAATTGTGTGCAGATGAACTAAATGCTCATCCATGGCTTCACATGAGCTCCTGCCCTCCCACACAGCCCGTGGGACGTGCCCTGTGCGTGGCACTGCCTGCACATCCCACAGGGACTTGGAAGGCTGACAAAGGAAAATGGGAAAGGAGGCCAGCAGCACAGAGGATGGAGACAGGGAAACATCCATGGAAAACAAGGGGCTCAAAACCCCAATTTGCCAAAGCTGACATGCTTCCCCACGCTCCCAGCAGCAAAGGCAGCTCTGTGCCATGAGGAGAAGCAGCTCAATCCCTCACCCCCAGACACCACCACAGGATCACACAGCCTGTGCTGCAACTTCAGCAATAAAACCAGAATCTCATCTACACCCAGCTCTTTTCAAACTTAGAGGGGAGAAAGAAAAGACATTATTGAACAGTGGGCTGGGTGAACCATGAGTAATAATTCCTGACCCCATGCTGAGGCTGTTAGTTATGAGGAAAAGGTTTATTCTCTCCTCCTTCACTTTTTCAAGTGCTTTAGAGTTCTTCATTCCTCTCACAAACTCAGAGTTATTTTACCAACCTCCAGAACAATCCTAGCACAGCACAGCATGGTGCTGTTACAAGCATTCAACAACAGCTTTGTGTGTGCACCAAGTGGGGCAGGGTGCAGCCTGGTCCTCCCCAGCATCAGCAGAGCTTGCAAGGCCTGGGATATTCTGAATTGAAATCAGTCAGGTCTTTCACAATGTAAAATAGAAAAAGAAGAATAAAGAAAATAAATAACTGCACTGTCAGGAAAAAACATAACTCCAGGAGAAAATAGCAAGGCAGTTAAATATTCCATCCTAACAGCTCAAAAGGAAAGTGGTGGTTGTTTCTAACAAAACTATTACTATCACTAAATTTGCATTATTATTTCAGAATATTAAGTCCATGCCCCAAAGGTGTCTCTGACTGGAGTCCAATAGACTGCAAAGAGAGTGATTAGGACAGCAAAGTGTTTTGTAAAATGCCTTCTGCCATCTGCCAGTCCTGTGCCACTTTCCAGCACTCAGATATCACTGACAGTTTCCCATCTGCAAACCCCTGCCTTGCTTCCAGCCACTCCATAAACATTTCTTGGTTTCCACTACAGTCTTTCTGCATTTATTTACTCCTGCGAAGACTATGAGAAGCACACAGACATTTTACTCAAAGTCATCCTGGAAAAACATCACCCAGCCCTCCTGTTCCAAATCTGTGGTTATATATGAGGCTCCATCTCCAGTGCTACCCAGCAGGGCCCTTTACCTGCAAAAGGGGACTCAGCACAGCCCTGACAGCCTGAGGGATTCATTGAGCACAGGACTGAACAGGGATGGGAAGTAAAGCAATTGCTTTAGACGAGAAAGAATTTTTTTGTTGTTGTTGTTGGGTTTGGTTTTTTTTCTGTTCACTCAATAGAAGAAAAATAACTGCAGGGAGAGACAGTGGGTGAGTGATGGGTTCTCAGCTTAGCAATATCTCCAGGAGAAATTCTGTATCATTATATTTTGCTCTTGGGAGCAGTGATGGACGAGCTCTTCTCCTCCACATCTTCCCCCAGTTAAACAGAGCAGACTCTCACCAAGCTGTCTTGATTCACAGTCTCCTCCACCTTTTGGAAAGGGACAGGGGAAACCCACTTGGGGATCCACAGCAGGCTGTGCAATCAGACTGGGAGGTGCCAGTGTCTCCCCAGCCCCTCCTCAACTTCTCTGCCAGGGCTTCACCACCCTCTGAATAAGGAATTTCTCCCTAACATTAAAGCTAAATCTCTCCTCTTTTGGTTTAAAACCATTTCCCCTTGTCCTATCACTATCTGCCTGTGTAAAATGAGAAATGCTCAGCTGAAAAACACAGAAATGAGAAATGTTCAGTGGCAAAAATCACAGAGGAAGGTGAATGCTAAATATCCAGACAAGAAAAAGCAACAAAATTGTTCTCCATAATACAAAATCTGAAAATGGGGACAGAGCACATCCCACTGCTCTGCTATTACACCCTGCAAATAAAATGTTTCTGCAAGAGAAATAGATATTTTCTGAGGAAAAAAAAACAAACCAAAACAAAAAAAACAGGGCAGGGACTAATCAAATTCAATGTTCTTCAGCAGTGTAAGACTAATGCCTCCCACTCCAATGTCATTTCAATAATTTGAAAAGAGAAGTAAAACCTTTAATGTCTAATTTGCTTTCCTGAGTTCATCTTCACAGCCCCCTAAGTAAAAAGCTCATAATGAAGGGGTGGCAATATGAAGATGGTGGCACAAACCTGAAGGTCTGGGGTCAGGTTCAGCCCTCAGAAGTGCCATCCCCAGAGTTTTGGCCAACCACTTTTTCCTGCCTCATCTGGATGGAATGAAAGCTCTGATTGCTTTGGCCACTGGAGAAGGCCTGGAGCTCCCTGGCAGCTCCAGGGAACAGGTGTATTCAGTTTGGGGGAAAAGGCAAGCACAGATGTCAAAATGCCACTTTATCAGATTCATCAATCAATGAGATAATTAAATAAACAAACCCAAACCCAGAAGTTATTATTTTTCCATTCCAGTCTGTACTTATTGCTTCTCTTTCCTTCATTTCCATCTGAATCACATGATTTCCAAGGATCAGCCTCCCATGGGGCAGTGGAAAATATACATCCAGATCCAAAATCCATGATTTTGCATGCCCAAAAAGCATTTCACACATTTCTAGGGTATACCTCACCCTCACTGTTTAGAGCTCTCCTTTTAGCTCATCCACTGAGTGCCCAGGTGGGAGACCAGGAATAACATAAGTTTTAAGAAACTGTTCAGTTTTCTGGAAATGCTGAAGCTGGGAGGAGAATTAAAACAAAAACAACACCGCCCTTCCATACAGAAGAAATTACCACTGTCTAGCCATCCTTTATTTTTTAAATTTTATATTGCTATTAAGGATTATTTGCACTGCCAAAAACTGATCTCTCTTTGTCAGCTCCTCCTTGTAGTCTATAGTCTCTTTTTTTCCTGTGGAGACAAAGCCATAGTGAATAATAGCACTGCAGATTTACCAGATAGATAACAAAAGAAATATTACTATATACTTTGCCTTGAAAGCATCAAGTAGATGGGTATTTCCAGCATTAAAAAACAACAAAAAAAAAAAGGGAAAAAAATTACTTCTTGGACTAGACATGACTTTTAATTTTAAAATACAAATACAAGTTAACTCTTGCTCATGTTGGTGCTGGACTGGCATGGGGGGCTCTGCTCAGTTTTTCTCCTGCATTTACATATGAACCACAGTCTCTTCTAGGAAAACCCTCATCTCTACAGAAAATTATAAAAAGAGTTGGTAAATCTTTGTGAAGTTCCTGAGTGCCAGCAAAAGAGCAAATTTGAGCCATTCCTTCAGATGGATTTGATGATGGCAATGTCTACCCTGAGAAAGCTGCTGGGCTGGATCCCTTCCCCAGCACATTTCACACTGACCACAAAAGCCAACATTTGCTTACAAAGCAATTGTTACAGAGCCAGCTACTGACTTTGTAATTTATTGAATATTTGCTCCCCTTGACCGAAACTCCAACAATCTCTCTGCCAGAGCTAATATTTTAAATAGTGTATTTTAACATAATTTGCATAACTTTTTCAAAACAAGTAATTGCTGTCTGTATCCTCCTTATTTTACATCCTGCCTAACTCCAAGGTCAAGGAACTCTGTAGAGGCTGCTTGATTTTTCTGAGCTTTGGACAAGAATGTCCAGACCCAACAAGAGCACTGTGCCAGCAAAGTGCTGCATTTGCCATGGGCTCTCTCTGGTGTGCAATGGACACTTGACAGCAGGACCACTCTTGGTTTGTTTTTATTAATTCTCTGCCATGTATTTTAAACTTTTGTCCTTGTTCAAAAAGCCAACAGTTGTGCTTGCAACATTCTTTTGTAAGGTCTTCTGTGGCTACCACAAAAGTCATCCACCAAAACCTGAGTAACAGCTGAAATTCATCTCATCTAAAAATTATTTTCCATCTTTAGTATTGTTGTGATGAAAAGTTTGGGTTGGCTCATTACTGTCCACACAACCAAACAGGAATGTTTATCACCATGACAAATTGGCCTATTTTGGTTGAGAGAGGTGCCCCTTTGCAGTCTGTTCTGTAATAACATAGTTTTTATATAAGGTTCTTCGGGTAGATGGGTGACAAGAGTTACCACTAGTAGCAGATATATATGAAGCCATTTTATATCCCATGTTACACAATGATTGCAACCTGTTGTATCCATACTGATATTTTTCAATGGTTCCACTCTGTCCTTGTATTTCCTTCATGTAAGAATCTCTTGGTTTTCAGTTCAGGAGGGCAACAGGACTGAGGCTGCTTCCCATCAGCATCAAACAGCACATTTGACAACCAACCTGCTTCAATATTAATACCAAAAAACCCAAAACAAAGCAAAACAAAACAAAAACAATTTTTTAATTGGTGACAGCCTTCTGAGTCAGACCCCATCTCCTGTACAGGGAGCCATGAGCCCACTCTGTGGGTGTCTTTAGTTCAGTCAGGTCTGCAGCCTACCAGAAGCAATTTCTCCAGGAGAGGATTATTGACTCTGAGCTGCATCACCCATGGGATGCAGCAAACTGACGTGATTTAGAGGATGGGAAGGAAAACACAGAACCCAGCTGAAAGAGCAAGGAAAACTGACAAGTGTGTGGACTAAACACATTGAAGAAAATGGAAAGCAACAGTGACAAATGGATAAAAAAAATAAAAGCAGGAATCTCCTTCAAAACAGCTGCCAGAAATATTATTTTTTACTTGGTTTTCTCTGCATTCTGACTGCCATCCTCATCCTTACAAAGAAAATAAGTTTTATAGGTAGTGTTTTCTTATTCTAATGCAAGACATTTTGAACTAAAGAACAGAAGAAGAAATTTGCTGCAAGCCCTCCCAAGCCCACACTTACCACACTGCTGGACAAGGAGGACACCAGACATACCACTGGTGTGTACTGAGAACTATTAACAGAAAACTGCTTTTCCTAAATCTTTAAATGGAACAGGAAGACTTTCATTTTTTTTTTTTTCCTCTTCCCCTCCCCCCCCCATTTATCTCCATCACAATTGCTTTGATAATTGTACCTCAGATCAGCTGCCCCACACCTTTGGGAGATGGGTGGGTGGGATGCTGTGGGTGGGATGGGATGCAGTGGATAGGCTGGGATGTGGGTGGGTAGGAGGGGATGCTGTGGGTAGGATGGGATGCTCTGGGTGGGTGGGATGCAGTGGGTAGGATGGGATGCTCTGGGTGGATGGGATGCTCTGGGTGGGTGGGATGCAGTGGGTAGGATGGGATGCGCTGGGTGGGTGGGATGCAGTGGGTAGGATGGGATGCTCTGGGTGGATGGGATGCTCTGGGTGGGTGGGATGCAGTGGGTGGGTGGGATGCTGTGGGTAGGATGGGATGCAGTGGGTGGATGGGATGCTGTGGGTAGGACCCTCCACCAGCGTGGATCAGCTCAGCTGAGCCGATTTGCGAGGCCATCAGCTGATCGCTGCCTGCTGAGCCTGTGTCTGCCGTGACTCATCCTCCTCCGAGCCACAAAGAGCCCCGGACAGGGCTGAGTCACAGCTGCTTTGAAGGTGGCACTGGGCTGGCTCTCGTGTCCCTCCCTGCCCCAGGACGGGATGCTGGGGACGAGGTTGTCCCCGTGGCAGCCAACCTCGAGTCAGAGCTCTGAAAATGACAGCAGGGGGGACAAGAAAGGGCTCTGAGGGGAGCAAGACACCCCTCCCAGCCGCCTTCTGTGACAGCTCTTCAATCTGCTGCTGCCGGGGCAGGGGGGACAGGGATGATGGCTGATGCAGGGGATGACCGAGTTCCCGAGGACTGTAATTACACGGGATTTAAATGCAGAGCTCTGCAGTTACGTTTTGACAGAAATTACAACCTCAACAGGGGGAAAAGTCAGGGAAGGGCACCAATAAAGCAGAACAAGCAGGCAAATCCAGCTCTGATTTAAGCACTGTCTCTGCTGCCAGATTTGGCCACTCGGCACCCACTGACAGCTGTATTACCCAGTGATCCTTCCTACCCGAGGAAAAATCACAAATTTCCTTAGAGATTCCTAAGATGGCTCTAGATTTTAGCTTTAATGTTGGGAATTTCTTTACTTCCCCCAGATTTCCATTATCCACTGCTTTTCTTGCAGAGAAGAGCCAGTGATGTGTTCCCCTGTCTGCTCCTCTCCCTGGCCAGCAGCACCCTGGGCTGCCCATCCCCTGCCTTCAAGAATCATTAATTATCATAAGGAAGAACATTTCCTTTAACTGCACAATGTCAAACAATTCTTCAATTTAAGTGCTTGTCTGTTTTCATCAGTCCAGGGCCATGCTGCTCTGTGATGAGACCCACTGGTGAAATTCCACTTGTGAGCATGCTCTGACTGGGAAATACTCAGACAATCCAGCTGCCAGCAGGAAATAATACCTTGTAAGTCATGGAAAAGCCAAAAAAAAAAAAAAAAAAAAAAAAAAAAAAAAAGAAAGAAAGGGAAAAAAAAGGAGGTTAGGCTTGGATAAATCTCACAGGTAAGGAATTTGAGGGTGGGTATGGGCTGACATTGGTAACCTTTGAGGAACCCATTAGGCTGAACATCTCCATTTCCAAGCAGGACTAAACTCCATCAGGAGACTAGGTTTGCTCAGATGCTGTTTTAATGTTTAATTTATTCAGAATAATTTAGCTTAATTTGGGGAGTTGCAAATGAACTGTTACTTGTTCTGTGTCAACAAATCACTGGGGTTTCTTGCTTAGAAAATAAAAAGGAAAACAGGCATATTGTCAAAGCCAATGCTCCTTGTTTATTATCCACCTTTCCAAACACCAGCTGGTGGAGAGAGACAAGGGATAAGTCACCCAGCAGTGGCCAGTGATGCTCCACAGCAACTCTGCTGAAGCACAGCACACCTCCAGACCAATGCCCAGCAGGAAAAGGAAAATTACATTCCTAGACTGCTATTTCCAGAGTGGGCACTGGAAAGAATGGAACACCCAGCAAACCACATCTTCCTGAGTCCCCTCCCATATGCTTGAATACTAGAAACTCCATAAAAGCCCAGGATAAATTGACTTTGTGATTTGGTGTGGGCACAAGAGGATTTAAATTGCCTGCAGGCGTGCCCATCTGTAATGTATTTAAGGAGCTGGTGGTGTCAGGCACTGTGTGTGGCACAGAGCATCAGGCAGCTCGTGCTCCCCAGTGAATGGGAAAGTGGGAACTCAAGCTGGGTGAAGCCTATTTATACACACATTAGTGTGGGGTGGTGGTGGTTAAATAACTGTTTCATACTACAATATGCCCTGTCCTACAGCAGAATTTCATTATGCACAATTTTCTTAGTCCTATTTGTGTAATAAAAGCACCTCAGGAAATTCTGTAATGCTAAAATCAGTGGCCAATTTTCCATTCAGATCTCAAACTAGAAATAATCCTGTATCAGCACAATACAATTGTTAACAGAAGACTAATTTAAATTTCTCCTTAAAACATAGATCTTGGGCTTGATCCCTTCCTCTGACACCAGTGCTCCTGCTCCTCCTGCAGGGCTGCTCCTGTGCAGGCAGGTCCCCACTGACCCCTGGGGTGACCAGTGCCACCACACAGGAGCAGCTTCTGGGTCAGCAGCCACTGGCTACCATTCTCAAAAGTCCCAGTGCAGCTTTGTCCCTGGTCACTCAGCTTGATCCTTCCCTGTGGGAAATATCCAGAAGCCATTCCTCAGTGCTGCACTCATCAGCCCAGCACCAGCACAAATGGAATGGCAATGAGAAATGGGGATTAAAACCATTTTTTATTAGGCTGGTGGGAAAACACTGAAGCATTAGCATTTTTTAATTAGTTGTGGTGCTGTGAATGTAAAAGACAGCAATGATGAACTCTGCACAGAGGGTTTCTCCTCCTTCCCTTTGTAGTGCTCTGCTGCTTAGGTTTGTGTGCTGGTTTTCTCCTGCTCCTGTTTGGTTAACAGCTACCTCTCATTAGCTTTGCCCACTGTGCCAAGCCCCCAGCATGGCTGGAGCTGCTGGTCCCTGTGGTCCCCAGAGAGCCCATGGAGCTGTGGCTCATCCCCTTGCCCTGCAGCACAGCAGTGAGCACACAGCCCTGGCTTGTGATTCCATGCAGGTCATCAAAATGCAGCTCAAATGCTGTGTATTTCACAGAGAAAGTCAAACACAGCACCCACATGAGATAAGGGTGCATCCAGGATGTAAATGCCATCTCCAGCCCTGGGTGGTGAGGACCATGAAGGGTCACATCCCTCTGGAGGAGCTGGAGTGGGTGCAAGGAGGGGGTTTTCCCTCGCCCCCTCCCCTGGTTCAGCCTTTCCTAACCAGGAGTTGTATAAGCCAGGAGAAACATGACTGAATCATCTGCTTCAGAGTCCCTGCTGGCCTGTGCTCTCATAAATCAAGAAAGTAAATATAGATCAGTCAGTGCCTGGGTTTATCAGGGTGTGTTTGAGCAGAAGCTGGGCTCTCCATGCTTTATGTGGGCAGTGAGGACACACCCTGAGATTAATCTGGCTTTCCTAATTGATGTGGTTGTTTCTCTTCTGCTGACTGGATACATTAAGAAATTGTTCATTCACTCCTCATTGTTTTTAAATTGAAATCTACTTTACTGTACCCAAAAGCATAAAACAAAGCAAACCCTTTCATTTTCCCTTGTGCCCTGCACAGAAGGGATGGCACCAACTCCTGCTTCAGCTCTCATTTCCAGCTCTGCTCACTGCTGGTTTCATGAGACTGAAAACATCACCTCACATTAGGTAAATCTTTTCATAAAAGCCATTAAATCCTCAGTGGAAAAGCCCAGTGGATTTTTCCATGAGATGTAATTTCTAAAAGCCTGTCTTTATAAATGCACAACATCAAGGGCCAGGGAAATAACAATAAATTAAAAAAAGAAAAAAGGCAGCAGAACAGGTCAATGCAAGCAGCATTTTATTTATTTGCATTCCACCTGATTTTAAGAGCTACATCATGTCTATACGTGGCCCACTTCAGAATCAATTCATCAAACATGTACTTTTAGCATCAGATCTCACAGAACCAGAAAAGAAAACAGTATTTGCTTTGCATTCTGGATTGACAGGGTTTTTTTCTGTGAAAAACTTGTTTTTCCCTCAATTTTCCATTCCTTTTCCTGCACTGTGAGTCTTTTGCATGCTAGCTGGCACATCAATGATGAAAAACATGCTGTCCTAATATCCTCCTCCAGCTCTACAGAAGCTTGCTTGAAATATATTTACTGCTGGGATGTGCATATTAATGTCTTGTCTTGTTTGCCTCAACAAACAGAAAGGAGCTATTTTAAGTTAGTAGAAGATACACAAACTATTGGAAGTCCAATCTTTGTTTCCTAAAGAGGCCATCTGGTACCTGTTCCCTCTTCTGCATTGGTTTTAATGCTGCTTTGGGGTAGGGACAGCATCTCCCTGTGAACCAACAAAAGGTCAGTTAGGGATGGTTGTCCAGGTCGTGGGACCTGTGCCAGGGACCTGACACACAGCAAGTCACTGCACCAAAGCCAGGGGATGGGGCAGCCACACCTGAGATCCTGTAAGCGAGCCAGGACCCTGATCACTGATAATGATACAATGAATGCCAAATTAAACCTAAAACTGCTACCCCAGACTATGATCTTATCAACCTGCCCTGAAAGCTGAGCTGCACCAGCCCCTGCAGGTCATGAATAGATTTCAACTAATATGCTGCAGGTAATTCAATCCATGCTGCTCTGCTCTTTCAAGCAGCACTCAGCCAAGGCTGCATTAGGATATTAAATCCACTGTGACTTCAGAGGTGTAGGCTTTGGCTCCTCGTCCTTCAGCTGACATGCAAAATCAGGTTGAACAGACCTGGAATGGCCCAGCTGAAATACCTTGGCTGAGCTTCAACTAGAAACTGTGTTTAATCCAAGGAAAACTGCACTATGGTGCACATCTGGATAAGGCTCAGTGCTGACCCTTCCCAGCACTGGCCTTGGGCTTTAGCAGTAAGAAATCATTGGGGAAGAGTAGATCAATAGAAATGTCAATGACAACAAACTATCAGATCAATACTGTCCTCTTTTGCTCTGCAGTGCTGTGTGTTTCAGAGCAGATGTGCAGTGCTCTCCTGCTGAAGAGCTGATGCTGCTGAGCTCCAAACCCTGGGATGTTTATAAACCTTCCCTTTCCTGCAAGGCCTGCTCCTGGGACAGCAGTGGTTATTCTGAGCACACAAAAAGCTGCACTTTTGTGAAAAACAAACAACAGACAATAAACCCTCTTATTTGCATGCAAAGCAAATGCACTCACACAAACAGCAGCCTCTCATCAAACCCTGGGATGGGCAAAGCCCTGTCCATCATTATTAGCAAGAGGGATAAATCACACAGCCAGCTATGATGCTCAGGAAGCATTCACATACCTTTCTATTTTCCTTCCCCAGAAAAAAATGTTTTATTTTTTCTCCTAACAGAAACAGTTCAGTCTCTGGGTCCAACTTGGCAAGTAAATGCAAAAATTCTCTGCAGACCACTGATTTAACCTGGCGTTCTCAGCAGGAGCGAGCGACCTTTTGTGTGTGAACCCAAAACAAATACTGTGGGTAACCCTGCTGGGACTGAGGACATCACAAACAGCTTCTCCTGTGTGTGGACAGCCCAGCAGAGACTAAGCTGGACCTGTCACCATAGTGTATCACCCTGGGGACAAGCAGCTCATGGGTGTTCCCCAGCCCTTGATGCAGAGCCTGGCTCTCCCAGCCATCTGAAACAAGGTACAGGTGATGGGGAACTGAAATGAGTCCAAGGTAGGTGCCACGAGAGGCAGCAGGGGGAAACAGTGATCAAAACCAGTCTGGTGTGTGCAGCACCACAGCAGAGCAGGTCAGCCCTCAGCAGCCTCCCAGAACTCCCTTGAATTGTTTAAAGCCAGGCTGGATGGGGCTTGGAGCAACCTGGTCTGGTGGAAGGTGTTCCTGTCCATGGCAGGGGGCTGGAATGAGGTGGTGTTTAAGGTCTCTTCCAACACAAATTATTCTGTGATTCTGTGAATAAGCCCTGTGGCAGCACATCTCCCCTGTCCCCTGCTCACTGTAGGTGCACCAGGCTGTGTCCCCTTGCCAAAGCCTTGTCCTCAAAGCATTCCCACACTGTTAACAAAACCATTTACAGCACCTGCCCTTACAGCAAAGTAAAAACAAGATCTCTAAGCTCTTTACTGATGAGAGTGATTTTCAGCCTAAAAGCAGCGCATGTGGCTCCTGCTAGAACCACAGCTTTACTGAGATGAGTAACCAGCTAAGCCAAGCAATCCTCTCAGCTTGAGGCACCTCTTTACAGGGCACATGGCAGGTGGCAAACACCAGGACCCACCACCCTGGACTGAGCACTGAACCAGCAGACAAGTCAGTGTCAGCAGGTGCAGGCTCCATCCCATCCCATCAAACTCAGCATGGCTGGTAGGTTTTGGGGGGCTGAGAGACATCAGGCTTTTCTGGAGAGCATCCAAGGGGAGCCAGACATGCCTAAGACAGAGATTTGCCCTGTGACAACTCTATACCCAGACTCACAGTCTTTTTATGATCTCCAGACGGATTCACTAAATGTCCCTGCTCTGGTATCATCTTTGTGCTGTTATTACTTTGTTACTCTCAGAACAGACAACTAAGATCAAATCCTGACATCAGCTTCAGCCTGTGACTTTAATCAAAATCTAGATGAGCTAAACCCACTGCAGGACAGCAGGAACTGATCAAGTATCACTTGATTAATCCATAATCATCACAGCATACATGGTGAGACCTGGATGAATGGGTCCTACTTAGCAGCTACACAGTGGCCCAAAACATTCATATTAACCCATGAGATGAAGAAGCTGAGAAGGCAACAAAAAAAGACTTCTGTCTGGTTTGATTGTTAAAAACAGACTCCTCTGAACAAGAAAAAAAAATAGTGTGTGGTCCTTTAAATAAGGCAGCAGCCTCCAAACACTGAATCATTTAATCCCCTCTCGCTGGCAGCTGCTTTATCCAGCCTCCCCCCGGGGCTAGTCTGCTCTGCAGCCCCTGTCCCAGGGCAGGAAGGGCAGCCCCACTGGGGACTGCAGCCCCAAAGGTGGGGTGTCCCCAAGGGGTCTCCACCCCACACATCCCCCAGCCCCATCACACGGTTCTTCCTGTGTCTGTGCCTGAGCTCAAGGCTGCTGTCTCCATGCTCCCCTTGGGGGATGGAGGTGGCACAACCAAAAAAACTTCTCTTGCATGCACCAGTGACAGCTTCCAGCCAGGGGAGAGGACACAGCTCTTGCTGGAGCCAGGCTTGGACTGTGTGTTTGCATAGGGATTTGAAAGGGATTTATTTAATGCTCCAACACCCCGTGTGTCTCTGAACAGCCAATGTGTCTGATGGATGCATTACCCATCTTCTCTGCCCAATCTAGCATGGATGACACAGAGCAAGAAACAAAGGGGCTGGGAGAAATTTTAGCTGGATAACATCAAATGGCAAAGCACTCCCAGGGTTTGCTCTGCTGGGATTTTATCCATTTCTGTTAATGCCCATGCACCACTGATGCGGAGGGAAGCACTTGATATGGGTTTATGAGAAACATCCATGTGGGTGTTTCCTTTCAACCTGTCCAAGATGCCTCTTAGCAATGCAGAAAAATCTCAGAATAATCCTTTCCAGTGCCCTAAGCATAAATTAAACCCATGGCCAGTTCCACTACAGACAAGTAATTTAAAAAATGAAGAGGGTACACTGTGAGAGCTGGGCTCATCCCCTGCTGGGCTGCAGTCCCTGTGCTTCAGGATAAGAGCTCATGGGGTCAGGGAGGAGCTCACCACTCCAGGCACTTTTTTTCACCTGTCCAGCTAATTGCAAGTGAATTCCCCCAGCTGAACAGCCCCACTGAGATCTCATAAAGAAAGTTGAGACAATCCTTCACCAAAAGAAATTACAGCCCATTCCCTGAGACTGGGCAATACTTCTAATGTAATTTCAGGTGACTAGGATACAGAGAACTCTGAAACTCATCCAGGACTCCTATTGCAGAGCCAGTAACTCAAGTGAGGTTTTATAAGTTTATAAGTCCTGAGTCAAGGCTTTAATAACAGGACTGCCCTTCCTCATGCTGGTATTCATCGTGGCACTAGTCATCAGATGAGACTGCAAGATTAATCCTTCTTCTTATCCTCCTACATGGATGCCTCCATCACTCTGACCCCTGTAGGTACTCCCTGAGGTTCCAACTGATGCAAAAGGAAGAAAAAGAGAGGCCAAGCATCCTGGCAATGTTTCTAAAAAAACAGGGCTTCTGCAGGGCTCCACCTGGTCTCTGCTCAGAGACACTGTCAGCTGAGCTCTGCAGTGGATGTCTGAGAGATGCTGCTGTCCTGGGAGATGCTACAGACCAAATCAAAGAGAGAGCACTTGTCAGAGCCATGGACATGAGCCATGGGACATGCAGAGCAAGCAGCTGGAGAGGAACCAGCTCCCATCACTACACCCCAGTGGCTGCTTTCTGTGATGCCCCTGTGCAGCCTGGTGCTTGCAGAAGTGCTTTTCTATGAAATATCAGTGATTCCTAACAGACAGCTGACACTCTCCAGCCACCTTCACTAAATGACAGGAGTGAGATGTGCTGTGCCCTCAGCCCCACTCATCTAACAGGAGGGAGGGCAGCCAGCACACACAGACACACAAATGGCACAGGAAAGGTGCTGCACCTTCTCCCTCTTAGTTTCAAATAGGTTTGGTTTTTTTTTCCTTTGGAAACATAACTCAAATCACTGCACTTTTGTAAGAAAGACCAACACAAATGTTTTGGGGTGACCAAGCACACACGTTGGGATTCTGATGTAAATCCAAGGGGAACCCAAGTTTGTTTTGAGCATTCCATTAGTCAGTTTTGATGATGTCAAAACATTTTGAGAAACAGCACTGAGGAAAACTCATCAAACTAATGGAATTAGAGATGAGCCTTTCCTCTCTGAGGAGATTTCATGGAGGGAGAGAGGGCCCATAAGGTGAGGATGCTGGAAGCCCTAGAAGAATCTAGGGTCAGCAGGCCAAGAGATATTGACTGTTTTAATACAAAGCTGTGCAGACAAAGAGATAACCCAGAAAAGCAGGAACTGTGGTTTTTAAATGGCATGATTAATTAGTCACAGATGAGACAAGTATGAGGGGATTATGAGAGGTAAACAAACATTTTAATAACAGTAAGAAAGAAAGTCAATAGGGCAGCTTTTTCTGGCTTTTTCTCTCTGTATTTAGAGTAAGAAAAAAAGGAAATTATGTCCCACAAAATTGGAATGGCCGAATTTGATGCTGAGAAGAAAAATAGCGAAGATAATGAGACTGCAGCTGGTGGAGATCCCTGCTACAAGGTGTTACTGAGGCCAAGGCCTTGGTCAAATTCAAATAGGATTAAGTATTTAAGTGACCAGTCAGATAGCCACTTACTACAGAAAAGTGGGCAGAAATTAGCTTGGTCTAGAAATTGGACAGTTCATGGGAACAGAGAAAATTCTACAGCAAATTCACCATCATGTGCTTGGCAGCTGTGGAAAGTTTTACCTTAATCTGAGGGTGACATCACTGATGGGACTTGAGAGAGTAACTTGTCCTCATTCAGTTCCTCATCTACATTTGATCAACCCAGACAGAAACATTAGAGGGGTAGCTCTAAAAATTCAAGATTCAATTCCTGCAAGATTGGAAGTTACAACTCATGAGAACAGGGTAAAGATTAATGAGAAAGAGCTTAAGTGATCCTCAGACAAAACGTTTGCGACATTTATTACTCAAGGTGGTGTCAGGTTGTTGTGTGTAGATAACAGCAGATGCCACTGGATAAAACAGAAGAAAACTTACAAAAAGGAGATTAAGGCTGGGATAAAACAGGGTCTGGAAAGCTACTAAATAGCAAAGTCCTCTGGAGAAAGATCTCTGAGCCATAGAGGGAAGGTGGAAGATGGGGGCAGTATCGAGGATTGAGGACACACAAACCCCACTGCTGCTACCAACCCAACTGCCTGTGCTCTGGTACACCAGCCCCAATTGATAAATATTAATCAAATTATTCTGAACGCACATAGACAAATCCCCCCTAAATCTTGGCCACACTGCCAGTCCTTTCAGAAACACACCACCCCATGTCCCTTTTTCTCACACTCTTTGCAAACACCAAGGAGTTTGGTGTGAGTACAAAAAGCTGGTGGTGCTGTCAGCTGGAGCTCACCACGGTCTTTAAAGTGATGCAAAACAAGAGAGAATAACAAATGGAGAAGGTTTTCTCTTTTGCACAGATGCAATCCAAGGGAAGCTCCTGATCTCTGCCATCCACAGCTCTATCCAGTGTCCAGGGGCTGAGTAAAGCAGCTGGGGGAAGCCAGTGGATGTGAAGAGAAACAACAACCAAAGGGAATCATGGGGACCACAGACAAGGACAGGAGAGCAGCTGAAGCTCTGAGTACTGCTTTCAGGAAATCAAAGAATAAGGAAAAGAATAAAAACAGGGTTTCAAAACTGCTGGTTGTGAGGAGGGCAATCAGCTGACTGCACTTTGGCTCTGTGCTGTATGATGTGATGTGTGTTGGCCAGAGTGGCAGGAAGGGAACAGAGCATCCTGTCATCCTGTGATGACACCTTCTGCTGGCCAGCAGCAACCTGGGAGAGACCTTTTCTGTGCCTGTTTGGGAAGAGAGGGACTGCAAGGAGACTCCTGTGAGAGAGGGAAGAGAGGAAGGAAAAGCTATGCTGGAGAGAGGAAGGATTCCAGTGAGAAACTGGAAAGATTATGGCACTCATCTGGAAAGACACAAAATCTGCCACAGAAGTCAAGGCTGGAAAGGAAATTGGAGATGGCGTGTGGTCCACTCTCCTAGCCAACAACAGGATCATGGGTATAGAATCATAGAATAGTTTGGGCTGGAAGGATAAAGGTCACCTAGTCCAACCCCCATCCTGTCTGTGTTTATCTGTGCAATGTCACTGTCTGCATGCCCCCAGAAGGTCACTGCCATGGATGCTCCTGTCAGGGTCAGTCAATGTTAGGCAAACATTGGCTTCTGAATTGAACTGGTTGCACAGAAAGATCCCTTTAACTTTTATCAGCAGACATTTGTTTCAGTTTTTGGAGGATGAAAGGTCTCTCTCCTCTGCATACACAGCCCTCTTTGGGTATAGGTCCTGTTAGAAGCTATAGAGTGAAACCATAACAGAGGCTGAAACCAGATCCTCACCAGGCATCACTGGAGATGAACCCAGTTTGGATTTGATGTCAAAATGGTACAATACAGATACAGACAGGGAGTGTTTCTAGAGCAAACCAAACCAGAAACTGAGAAACAAAACTGCAAAAGGGAATATTCTTGATCACGAATTCCAGCTATCCTCTAAAGTAGCTACAGATATAAAATATTAAATATATCCTGCACCTGATACCTAACTCCTCCCAGCCGAGCTGTGCAGAGAGCTGGACAGCACAGCATGCTGCAATGCATGAGGCATTATTTTGGTCCTAATTCTGCCTGTTCCGGGATTACAGCATTAACACCCAAATCTCACAGTTCAAGGAGAAAACAAAAACGAGATTCCCTACACTCTGTCCCAGGGGTGACGAAAGCCCTGCGCGGGAGGAGGCAGCCAGGACACTTATTTGTCATCAGTCAGACAGTTTGGGGGAGGCCACCCGCAGCCCTCAGGACACTGGGACAGGCAGGGAGGACTCGCAGGGAGGGGACGTGGCCATGGGGGCTGCAGGGAGCTCTCCCGGGGCCAGCACGGCCCGTGGGTATTGCCGGCGGTCACATGCGGCAGGCGGGGAGGGGAAGCGCTGAATAATTGAGGAGCTGCAGCGCCCTCCCTCCCTCCCTCCCTCCTTCCTTCCCTCCCTCCCTCCCTCCATCCATCCATCCATCCCTGCCCCCTCCCTCCGCCCTGCTGCGCGGCCGGCAGCGGGGTCGCTGGTGTCGCTGGTGTCGCTGGTGTCGCCGGTGTCGCCGGTGCCGGCGCTGCCCCCCCGCCCCGCCGGCTGCAGCAGCGCGGCCGCCCCCGCAGCACCGCCGGGTGAGTGCCCGCTCCTGGGGAGGGGAGGGGAGGGAACGGGGTGCGGGGAGCCCTCGGAGCCCCTCGGGGTGCGGGGGACCAGCGGCGAGCCCGGGGAAGGGCTGAAGGTCTGCCCGGAGCCCCGCGGGGAGCGCGGCGCGGCGCCCCCGCCAGCAGACGGAGCCGGGTTTGTGCCCCGCTCGCAAAGGGAGCAGCGCTCCGGCTCCTCCGGGCCACGGGGGGACCCCAGCCCGCTTCAGCATCCCCCGGGCCGGCCCGGCTCGGCCCCGTGTTTACGGGGCACTCCGCGGCGGGGAGGAGGCGGGGGCCGCGGAGCTGACGGCGCGGGATTGATTGGAAACGGGGAAAACGGAGTGACAGGAGGGATCCCGGTGGCCTGAGCGAAGCGACAGCTCTCGCTACAGGTGACCGCACGGAACACGCCGCGGGAAGGTCGGGACGCTGCAGGAGGGGGACAGAATGCGAACAGAAGGGAAACAGCGAGGGAGGCGGGAGCGGGCAGGTGATACCCGCGGGGCCGGTGACAGTCGCCGGTGACACTCGGGGCCGGTGACAGTCACCGGTGACACCCGGGGCCGGTGACACTCGCGCCGGTCACGCGTGCGGCGGCGGGCGCTGTCCGCGGTGCTGAAGCCCCGCCGGGACCCCGCCGGTCCCCGCACACGGACCCGGTTACGGCTCCGTCCTCTCACCGGCGCCGGCAAAACTCCCCGCGACTTGGAGGCCGGTAATGGAGTTGGCTTCCTCTTTACGTCACCCCGACTCGGTGCTGTTTGTTGATTCCACACGGGTATTTTGGAGCCGCCTGCCCGCCTCGGCCCGGCGAGGTGTGCTCCAGCAGCACTGTGGAAAAGCCGAATCTCTGCTCTGACAACTGCTCTGCAGCCCGGGTTTTGTGGCCTATTAAATGATGGTTTATACAGATCGACTTAGTGCCCTCCTGTCACAGGCTGTGCTCAGAGTGCTCTAACACAGAAAGCGGCACTGCCTGTGGAGAGGAGGGGGAAACCGTGTCTGGCCGACCTCGGAGAAGATTTTTGTTTCAAAAGAGCCATGTCTGATTTAATCTAGCCTATTAAGTAATTAATTCTCCCAGTAGTCCCTGAGTAGCAGGCAAATACATTTTAGCATGCCAAAGCATTTGTTTAACTGCCCAAAAACTGTCATGAGACTGAAAGTCTGATTACTAAAGACATTTACATGTGTTTGTTTTATCGGTATACACATTGCTAAGGCATGTGACTTAGCAGAGTTGAAAAACATATGATAAATAAACAAAAACCCTCAAACAAGCCAAAAACAACACTAGAGAGAAAAGTTACCTAGATTAAACTCAGGATCTCTTCTTAAAATGTACTGCTCCATGGGGAGTCTCTGTTGCATGAGGACAGAGAATTAGGGAGTCTTGCAGAGGTCCAAGGGCTGGCTTCCCATTTTATTCTATTAAAGGTGATAAAATTTTCCAACAAAACAGCTCCTGATGAGTAGTAAATAGTGTCAACAAAGAATCTTGGGTTCTCTTGTCACGAACTCAAATGCGCAGTATATGTCTGAGAAGACAGCATGGATGCAATAGCTGTGATAAGTCATTGAACAAGAACAAGGGAAAAAAAGGCTTATTTAGTTGCTCTTCAGTAAGTGGAGATGTAGGAAGGAAATTTTACCTCAGCCCTTGAAAGCAGACTGCTAGAGTACAGCAGACATCAACAAAATGACAACAGAATTGTAAGTAAGGAAAAAAAAAAAAAAAGAAAAAAAGAAAAAAAAGGAAAGGAAAGCCAAAGCCTGTCAAGGACTGGAGAAAGGCCCTTACAGAGGAGGAATTACAGTACCTGAGAATTCACTTCATTAAAAAGCAGGGTGGGAGGTGATGTGAATCCTTGAATCCGAGAGCCTCTACAGAAAGAAATTGCCAGGCACTAAGTTATTCCTCTCTCTGCCAAAGAGAGGCACAACATGAACAAGTGTTGAGATGCTAAAGCCAAAACATTCCAATCTAAGGGAGGGATCACATTTTTGAACAGTGGAGTGCTGATGACCTGATGAAGGAGCCATCAGAAAACATGCTGGATTCTCCATCTGTTTATGTCCTCCCAAAATATGCAACTTAGCCAAAGCAAGTCATTGGGCTCCCTGCAGGAGTAATTGCCTGGAAACTAATGACCTGAGACTCAGACAGAATTAACTCTCAGGACTTTATGGCACCTTTGGTCCTTAATTCCCCAATTAAGGCACAGAGATGTTACAATTTTACTTCCAGGTGCCCCAGCCACCCTCTAGATAAGTACAACCCCTCCAGTGGGTGGGATTTTTAACCACATGCCAAGAGAACAAATGAATGACCATCTTCTATTCTGAATCCTCCAATTTTCCAACTGGTTTCACTAATTAACTCTCTCCCAAAAGAATCTCTTTGTGCATGTTGCAGTAAAGGGAAGCATTTTAAAACATAAATCATTCTCCTCAGGGAGTTATTCATGACTCTCAAGTCAAGACATATCTTATCCTTCTCTAATTTTTTTTGGATTATATGAAAATGATGGAAATTCATTCTTTGTGTAACTTCAGAGTCTCAGATGGGATCATATCAGAAAGGATTCCAGCCAAAATCATTTTAAAGGATATATTTGTAGGCTGATCTGACACTACTTCCTTCTGAAGACAGTCTGTTTTCTCAGTTCTGAAATCACACACATATAATAAAATTTCTTCCATGTTCCCTTAAAGGCAACAGGAGATTTTTCTAGAAAATTCACTGAGAACAGGAAAGCCTCCTAATGGCTAAATTAATGCTTTTTCTCTGAAACGCTACAGCATTCAACAAATTGGATGGCAAAAGCTTACACAAATATAAACACAATCTTGGGCTCTTCATGAAGCCAAGCAAAAAAAGAGGATAATAGAGTAGTCTGTAATTGACTTCTTAATCCCCAAATAATCAAAACTTTTCTTTCAGAGCACCTGAGCTATTAAAATCATCATAATGTTTAAGCAACATATTGTTGTTTGGATTATTAAGACATTTTAAAAAGCAAATACATCTTCAGTTCTGTGTGGCAGTGGGATCTGTATGTCATACAAAAACAACATTAGCAGGGGGCAGCATCTGTGACTCTCACATTAATTTAAAAAAAATTTGAACCCCCAAATCCCTCCCAGATTTGTGCCTTCTATTATATATAAAACCATGCTGGGGTCGGAGCATGTCAGTCTGTGAGAGGCAGTAGATCTAGGTATGCAAAATATCCAGAGCCCAGAAATAGAGCAGGCATTTTTCAGCCACTTCCTACGGATATGAAAACCTGGCCAGAGTGTCACCTCAGTCCAGGGTGAGTCTGCTGAACTCATTAAACCACCCACGTGTAAACGGGAGCAGACTCAGATCCACAGAGATTCCTAAGACATTTTTCATTTACAAGAAATTAGACGTAGCTAAGCTGTGGTTGTCAACGGGAAAATGCCAACATTGAAAGAACTGGAAACTGTAATTTTTCTCTTGCATATTGAGAAAAATCCTCTTGAGTTTTCTTGGCTCATTGAATAACAGTCCTGCTTCCAGACCATGAAGTCATCTTTACAGAACTGGGTGCTCTGGCCAGCATTTATGCTCCCACCACAGCCCATCCCTTGCTGTCACCAGGCTGGAACATCTCTAAGAGAAAACTATTTTTCCCACAATAAAACTGTCAGAGCAAAGCCCAGGCACTTATGAAACAAAGCCAGCGAGGTGGAGCCACACAGCACATGACTCTATTGTTTCTGTTCCTCTGCACAGACACTGTATCAATAATTCATTGGAAGTCATGATACCATAAATTAAATCTCCCTGGCAGGTGGACAGAAGAGCTTTTGCAGCACATGTGTTCCAGCACCACATCCTAATTCTGAGAGGACAGGATCAAAGTGGCTCGTTGCCTACAGGGGAAATGGGTTTCTGTTGCCATGCTACAGCTGACTATGGGTGTATCTGTGTCAAAAGTTTAGTTACCACACATGTGGGCTCAGGGCAGCCCCTCTCAGCAGTCATTGGCTTTAGTTTATTGGTGAGCATGATCTCAGTTAGAGGTTTGGCCCATTCCTCCTGCACATCCTCAGCTCCCTGAGTGTGGCCAAGTCTTCCTCAACAAAGTATTTTTAAGCTGAGGATGGAGACGCCCCTTTGTGCATCACTTCCACACCTGGGCACATTCCCCCTGCAGCTGCACAACTAAAACTTAGCTTGAAATGTGTGCCTGAGCATGACTGAACCAGGTCTTAGTGATGGACCTGTTGAGCTGTGCTAGATGAGCCCCGTGGTGCTCAGCAATGCCAGAGTGGCTCCAGGTAGGATTTGGGCACCCTGGTCTGATAGTGAAGGGAATATCTGCCTCTCCTGGCTGTCCTTCACTCCCAGGTGGGAACAAGCAGGAAGAACTGGGCACAGGTCTGAGACCCCTCCAGCCCTGGAGCAACACATTCTGGAAGCATCTGGATTCTCCAGAGCCTTGCCTAAGACACCTGGGCACCAGCAGGTGTGTTCCACTCATTAAACAACCAGCTGGGAAGCAACAGGGACCGGGAGATGTGCAATTAATAACCAGGGTGACCAGCTCTGCTCCAAGTAAATTAAGACAGAAAGAAGCAATATTTCAAGTTCCTTTGGCTGGGAGCTCTGGCACGAACAGGAACTACAGCAATAATATTTCAGCAGCTCTTCTCTTACTCATGTGCAGGCACACCAGTGGGATGATGTGCCAGGCAGGGCAGCACACTGTGGGGACACTCCACTGACAGTAGCTGAGAGATAAAATCTCAGGGAAAAAGGCTGGGTTTTGGGGTCTTGCCACAGAGGGAGGCTAAGAGCAAGGATGCAATTAGCTACTTAAAGTTAAGGTAATCATGTTGGCTCACACAGATTCCCTTGCTACATGAGGACATCTCTGGGCAGTGCATGTGCATCGCTCAGGAATATTAGAATACTCTAACTTTCATGCTATTATCAGTCTTAAAACCACATAATTCTTCATTTAAGTCTGCTTCTCTAGTACCATCCTAGAGACTGATTTAGTGTTAGATGTGAGTTTGTAACTCACTGGGAAACATCAAAAAGCCCTCCTGCTACAGCACAGGTATTACTCACACAACACATCACTTAGCTGTTGCAGTGCCTTTACCTGACTGATGATGATAAATTACTAAACACATGAACTCTACTCTAAATCATCATCTTTGATCCACTTGTGATCACATTACTCACATAACTGCTTGTGCTGAAACGCAGCAGAATTACTCATGTAAGGCAAGGGGTTTTGTCCTAGTGAATAAGAAGAATAAGCAGCAAATTGTAATAAAAACAGCAGGAGCTGCTATTCACTTCCTCGGAAGTGCATTGAACCTACCTCAGGCTTCTGTTGAGGAATTTAGACCAGCCAAATTCCCCCCAGCTCAAGGCTCCTATTTGCATATGCAAAAAACTCCCATTGATTTGCATATGCTACTACAGCTTCTTGTGGAACCTTTAGTAGGTTTGGGGTTGAAGAATGTGTTTTTCCAGCTCCTTCTGAGGAAAGCAGTTGTTTGAAAGCCTCTCCTGCATTAATTAGCTGATAGCCAAAATAGTGGAAGTGGGGCAGCGAGGCATAATCAATTACATTTGTATAACTGCTGATGGAACACGATAAGTAATTAATGAGGCCATGTGCACATACAAAAGATAAATGCATTTGAAACTCGGCAAGAGCTGAGAGGTGTTTGTAAGCTTGATGTGCTTACTGTGTAAAAGGCCAGTTCAGACTCCTACTGAATCATTAAAGAAAGGTGGAAAGACTGCTGGTGAGTGAGAGTCAGCATTGAGAGGAAAAAGCCCAGCAGATTCTTAGTGGGGAATAAAGGAATCTCTGTAAAACCAACAATCTTCAAAATAAAACTAAAGGTTTAAAAATAGTGTATTTTCAGGTCCTGTATTTGATATACAGGGGAATTTTTTCCTGCTCTGTATGATGAAGCCTTAGTGTTAAATCAGTTCTTTACTGAAGGATTTGTGTTTTCGTCACTGGGTTCAAAATGCTACCCAGAAATGAAATAAGTTGTCATAATGATGTATCAGCCAGACTCTCGCAAGAGTAAAAATCCATTTTGTTTAGAGAGCCTCACACATTAATAAATAACCCATTCTGTGAATTATGTCAGATGAAAAAAGCTCTCCTGTCTGGCCTGCAGCAAACCATAATGACTTTCATTCTGAGATGTAAAAGTATGGATCCACTGAGGAAAGAAAAAGAAAACACAGCCCAGTAATTACAGAGATTTCCTCTTGTGTGTTGTTAAAGCAAAGACAGTTTTTAAAGGAGTATAATTCTAGAACAAACTGTCTGATAGCCCAGGTCTACAGTTTCAGTGATACAAAGGCAGCTGTTGTCCACTCCCATGTGAGATTTGGTACAAAAAATGTGTTGTCTCATCAAAGTGGTAATTACTGAAAGTACAACCTACTACCCAAAACCAGGCAAAAGCTCAGTCACAGACCCAAGGCTGCAGCCATCCCACTGATGCTGCTGGCAGTTGTACTGTTAGAGGAATCTATGCCCAGCATTGCAAATGGATAACTCACTGTATTCCAGAAAAATCAGATTATGCTTCTCCTCTTGTGACAGCTCAGGGTCTGGAACTGCTACTCCCAAAAACCAAGGCTGCAGAAGGATGTGCCAGCATATTTGCAAGGCCAGGTTGGATGGAGCCCTGGGCAATCTGGCCTAGTGGAAGGTGTCCCTGCACACGGCATTTTGGGTTGGAACAAGATCATCTTTAGGATTCTGTCCAACACAAACCATTCTATGAATCTATGAGTCCATGTGAGACAAATCCATGTTCCTGGGCACTCCTCCCATGGTGTTTAAACTGCCTGAACCTCAGTGGTCAGTACATTGGCCCTTGAAAGCCTGAGCACCCAGACCTGTGAGCCCAAAATTTCTTTAGGAGTTTCATGTGTTCGACATCACTGTGGTTTGTGACTGCAGAAAGGTGGGGAAGGCTGTACTTGAAGAATTGGTATCAGTATCTACACTTGGAATGCAAAATCAGCACCACAAATGAGCATTGAAAGTGCACAGAGCCTCTAGGGCCCTTCTGCAGATGAGCAGTGCAGGTACAAAACCAATATTGACTTCAACAAGGCACGTCTAGGGGACCATTAATCATTTTTAGCCTTGTTTCTCATCTACTTCTTAGAAAACCCAGATAGATTAACCACCATGCACTTCTTTAAGAAAGTGAATTTCTCTATTTTACTGGTGGAGCAACAAATTTTACTAATTTCATGTGGTTTCACTATTCTACTAGAGGGAGCCTGTCAGAACAGCTACAGAATGTTCCTGGCTCCCCATCTCCTGCTCAGCTCATCCATCCATTGATTTGCCATTTCCCTGCACTGTTGCAGTTTTTAAGGCTTTTACCTTCCTACCTCAAGCCCTTTTTGAAAATGGGCAAATTGATTATACCTCTTTCTCTGTAGTTCTCTTATTTTTATTTTTTTTTTCCTTTCTGGTG